>NC_060171.1:2134700-2137270 GCF_021292245.1 Micropterus dolomieu
TGTTGGTTGGTTGGCTTGTTGTCCTGCTGCATGATAAACTTCCTCCCCGTTAGTTTCAGTGCATTTCTCTGTAAACACTTCTGACTTCATTCTGCTGCGACCATCATCAGTTCCATCATCAATAAATATTAATGAGCCTGTTCCAGAAGCAGCCATGCAGCCCAGGCCGTGACATCACCTCCACCAGGCTTCACAGATGAGCTTGTACGCTCTGGATCATCAGCAGTTCCTTTCTTTCTCCACACTTTGGCCTTTCCATCACTTTGCTACAGATTAATCTTGGTCTCATCCGTCCATCAGATTGTGTTCCAGGACTTTTGCGGCTCATCTCTGTTCTTCTCTGCAAATTTCACTCTGGCCTTGTGATTCTTGCTGCTGATGAGTGGTTTGCATCTTGTGGTGCGGCCTCTATATTTCTGCTCTCTGAGTCTTCTTCCAGCAGTGGATTGTGATACCTTCACCCTGCACTGTGGAGGTCGTTGCTGATGTCACTTCCTGATGTTTTGGGCGTTTTCTTCACAGCTCTCACCATATTTCTGTCATCAACTACTGTAGATTTCCTTGGCCGACCTGTTGGACGTCTGTTGCTCAGTGCACCAGTAGTTTCTTTCTTTTTGCTTGCTTTTCTCCCACAGACAGCTCTCTGATCTTCATGTTGGTTTATCCTCTTTAACAGGAAATGCAGTCTTTATAATTTGAACCAAAGAGGAAAACTTAGACTAGTCATGCAGAGCTATTTAATGTTTGGATCAATCAGCCTAAAAGGCAACAGCTGGGCAACAAGAAACATCTGACAGTCACATGTTCCAATAGTTGTGCTCACTTGAAAAATGGGTGGGTTCAAATAAAGGGTGATATGACCTGAGTTGTTTAACACATCTAGTGAACCAACCAATCACAGCCTGGATGGGGCAGGACATTTAAAAATATTGACAGAAAACAGCTTGCTACAAGAAATGTTAAATAACAAATGAAACAATGTACAATAAGAAAACATGAAGTTCATTTGAAATATAGAAGAAACAAATGTGCATTTTCGAAAAAAGTAACCTGAGCTAAAACAAACAAGCTGCTGATTACTGCATTATATACTATTCCATTATATTTTTATATTTTGAATCGTCACCTGCCACCTTAATTTTGTTTCCCTACATATAAATAAAGACATTTCAATGTCTCCAGAATGCAGGAAATTTAGTGTTTAATGCTCAAAAAGTCTTCTGGGGGAGGAGCCCAGACCCCCCCAATGATAGCCTTTATTTCAGCATTGAATGTTTCTCGTCTTGTTGACCTAACTGTGTCGTCACACCCCTAATCTGAGCCCTATTTATTTATTTATCTCAGCCGGTAACGTTAGTTAGTAGGCTGTATTAGAGACCCCCACGAAGCTCAGATTATAACTCGAAGATAAGACTGTTTTGGATTACTGATGACATTGTCAAAGATTTCACTCAATGCAGGCTCTCTTTGACTTCTGTACTTTGCAAATACAAAAGTCTAGGTGACACAGTCCGACTCTAAAATCCATCACATGATGGTACTTTGTTTCAAAATGCTGCGTCCAGGCGCAGCAACACAGCTGCAGCAGCGTTTTGGAGAGAGACTCACACAAAGAGAACTGTTGAATATAATATGTCAAATTGGAAAGAAATCCATTTAAGGAGCTTTAAATTAGATATTTACTGCATCTAATCTTATCAGTTTTCAAACTGTGGCAAAACGAGGAAACAAGGCACAGTGTGAGCTCAAGGGCCCATCATAACTGCCTGCACTGGGGCCCGGTGTTACTGCCTTACACCACCGGCTCAAGTTCATGCACAACTGGGGACTCGCCAACCTCCAACTAGAAAAAGTGCGACTGGACGCCACTCAGAGTCCGAGCTTGTGAACTCGGGGTAAATCCATCTTCCTCATGAAGAGGCAGCTGTCTGACATGGAAGCACATATTCCTAGAGTTCCTACAGAGTCTCCAAAAGTAGACTAGGAGCCAGAGCGTTCAGCTATCAAGCTCCTCTCCTGTGGAACCAGGTTCCAGTTTGGGTTCAGGAGGCAGACACCATCTCCACATTTAAGAGTAGGCTTAAGACTTTCCTCTTTGATAAAGCTTATAGTTAGGGCTGGCTCAGGTGAGTCCTGAACCATCCCTTAGTTATGCTGCTATAGGCCTATACTGCCGGGGGATTTCCCATGATGCACTGAGCTCCTCTCTCCTCTACTTTCTCTCCCTCTGTATGCAACCTCATCCCATTATTGCATGTTACTAACACAACTTCTCCCCTTTCTGGTAGTCTTGTGCTTTCTCGTCCCTCTCCTCTCTCCTCCTATCACTTCCTGCAGGTTTTCTGGCTCTGGATCTGTGGAGTCTGGATCTGTGGAGTCCGGATCTGAGGAGTCCGGATCTGAGGAGTCCGGATCTGAGGAGTCCGGATCTGAGGAGACTGGATCTGTGGAGACTGGATCTGTGGGGTCTGGATCTGTGGGGTCTGGATCTGAGGAGACTGGATCTGTGGGGTCTGGAGCTGTGGGGTCTGGATCTGTGGAGTCCGGATCTGAGGAGTCCGGATCTGTGG
>NC_060171.1:2137370-2138308 GCF_021292245.1 Micropterus dolomieu
GGAGTCCGGATCTGAGGAGACTGGATCTGTGGAGACTGGATCTGTGGGGTCTGGATCTGTGGGGTCTGGATCTGAGGAGACTGGATCTGTGGGGTCTGGAGCTGTGGGGTCTGGATCTGTGGAGTCCGGATCTGAGGAGTCCGGATCTGTGGGGTCTGGAGCTGTGGGGTCTGGATCTGTGGAGTCCGGATCTGAGGAGTCCGGATCTGTGGAGTCCGGATCTGAGGAGACTGGATCTGTGGAGACTGGATCTGTGGGGTCTGGATCTGTGGGGTCTGGATCTGAGGAGACTGGATCTGTGGGGTCTGGAGCTGTGGGGTCTGGATCTGTGGAGTCCGGATCTGAGGAGTCCGGATCTGTGGGGTCTGGAGCTGTGGGGTCTGGATCTGTGGAGTCCGGATCTGAGGAGTCCGGATCTGTGGAGTCCGGATCTGAGGAGACTGGATCTGTGGAGACTGGATCTGTGGGGTCTGGATCTGTGGGGTCTGGATCTGAGGAGACTGGATCTGTGGGGTCTGGAGCTGTGGGGTCTGGATCTGTGGAGTCCGGATCTGAGGAGTCCGGATCTGTGGGGTCTGGAGCTGTGGGGTCTGGATCTGTGGAGTCCGGATCTGAGGAGTCCGGATCTGTGGAGTCCGGATCTGAGGAGACTGGATCTGTGGAGACTGGATCTGTGGGGTCTGGATCTGTGGGGTCTGGATCTGAGGAGACTGGATCTGTGGGGTCTGGAGCTGTGGGGTCTGGATCTGTGGAGTCCGGATCTGAGGAGTCCGGATCTGTGGGGTCTGGAGCTGTGGGGTCTGGATCTGTGGAGTCCGGATCTGAGGAGTCCGGATCTGTGGAGTCCGGATCTGAGGAGACTGGATCTGTGGAGACTGGATCTGTGGGGTCTGGATCTGTGGGGTCTGGATCTGAGGAGACTGGATCTGTGGGGTCTG
>NC_060171.1:2138328-2150019 GCF_021292245.1 Micropterus dolomieu
CATCTCCACATTTAAGAGTAGGCTTAAGACTTTCCTCTTTGATAAAGCTTATAGTTAGGGCTGGCTCAGGTGAGTCCTGAACCATCCCTTAGTTATGCTGCTATAGGCCTAGACTGCCAGGGGATTTCCCATGATGCACTGAGCTCCTCTCTCCTCTACTTTCTCTCCCTCTGTATGCAACCTCATCCCATTATTGCATGTTACTAACACAACTTCTCCCCTTTCCGGTAGTCTTGTGCTTTCTCGTCCCTCTCCTCTCTCCTCCTATCACTTCCTGCAGGTTTTCTGGCTCTGGATCTGAGGAGACTGGATCTGTGGAGTCTGGATCTGAGGAGTCTGGATCTGTGGAGTCTGGATCTGAGGAGTCCGGATCTGAGGAGTCCGGATCTGAGGAGACTGGATCTGTGGAGACTGGATCTGAGGAGACTGGATCTGAGGAGACTGGATCTGAGGAGACTGGATCTGTGGAGACTGGATCTCTGGGGTCCGGATCTGAGGAGTCCGGATCTGTGGAGTCCGGATCTGAGGAGTCCGGATCTGAGGAGTCCGGATCTGTGGAGTCCGGATCTGAGGAGTCCGGATCTGAGGAGTCTGGATCTGTGGTTGCAATTTATGATTATAAATGTGGGTGTGTGTTGACTTACAGGAGTTTGAGCTGTCATTAGTTGCACTGCGCATCACATGGTTGTGCTCTGTAAGTGAAAAACAGGTTACAGTTACAGAATCCCTTCTTGTCACGATCGTGGTGTGGAGGCAGGTTGTAGGACCCAAACGCAGGACACAGAGCGGAGCAGGTATAGTTCAACGAAGGGTTTTAATAAACAAACAAAAGCGAGCACACTTATAGGTGAGTGGCTGAATAACAGAAATCCAAAATCCAAAAGTACAGGGAGACAAGACAAGACAAGCAAGGCTGGTTACAGGCAGGCAGAGAGTACACGCACGACAGACTGGGGGGTAACATGAACAATGACCGGACAAAGACAAGACAGAAACACCAGGTATATATACACACAGGGACTAACGAGCAGGGCGGGAGCAACACAGGTGACAGACAAGAGGCTAACGAGGCACAGGTAGGGAGAGAGAGAGAGAGGGAGAGCAGGGGAAAACAGAGACAGACATGCAGAGGGATCACTGGGGTAACAGACATGACAAGGGTTACCGAACACTAGAAGAAAGACAAGACAGACCCCCAAAACCCAACAGACCAAAATAACACTAACTAAACACAAAAGTGCAACACCAAGGATGGCCAACCGGCAGAGCGTGACACTTCTAGCTCTGCAGTTTTATAAGCAGCCTGGATTGAACGCAGCAGCTGATACAACATTCGTTATAACCACAAGAGACCTGACTTGGACTCACCAACATGAAACAAAATGGTTGCATCTAACAAACGAAGCTGGCAAACACACAACGCCAGGTTCACTAAAATAAGGTGAAACAAACGATCAGTAACATGAGGCGGTGCCAGGCGAGAGGACAAAGACTACCAGGAAGGACCGGGTTTCACTCAACCTGGAGACAACCTTCCTCCAGATTACATCAGATTTGGCATCACATGTCAGGTCACGATCAGTGATGTTTATTCTGTTCTACAAATTCAAAGCCAGGTCTATTAATGAAGGTCTGAGACGGTGGTTTGGATGATGATAACTGTATCGTCGGCTAATTTCAGGTTGTGCCTTTCCTCGTGCTTTTGCAGTTTATGATGAGGAATAATAATATCACAGTGCAACAGGCACAGGGACTGTTTTAATACTTTAAGAACTTTGTCCTGGTTATACTCGCATACTTGTACTGAAGAAAACTTTTGACTGTATTTTTTTAAAGTGTAGCCCAGTATTAGTATCGCTACTTTTCCTAAGTAAGTAAAGGACCTGAGTACTTCCTTCACCACTGCTCCTCTCTGTCTTTCAGGTTAAACAAACACTTGTATGACTATAAATATCTATATATAATCTTACTGTGTTGTCAGTTTTAGCACAGCCTGCTGTTTCCTGCGAGGCCTCCTCTTTAAGGCAGGCGGCCTTGTGGGTAGTGACGTAGACCAGCAGGTGTGTTGTAGGAAACGAGTCTCTCCAGGTGTGAGAGGAGAAGCAGAAAGGCGTTGGGGGGTTACGCACAAGAGCAGACAATACCAGGGGAGCGTAGGGCTGGCAGAAAAAAATAAAAATAAATATAGGATCACAAATCAGATAGCTTTCCTGTTTTTCGAGTCTAGGATTGTCTTAATCTACTGTTTGACAAAAATGGGAAAGGAAGGTTTAAGGACGGACAGCTTAGATTTAGGAAAATGTGATTTTGCCAGCAAGAACATCAAATTGATGATATAGCATTGACTTGAAGGGTATGTGAAGAAAACAAACAATACATTGTCGTAGGAAAGTGGGAATTCAGAGTCATTATATTGGGAGATAAATGTACAGATATCAAAAGTGCAAGAGTGGGAACAAGTCCGAAATAAATGATGCAGGTCTTCCTGAGCCATTTCACAAAATGAGCAGTTCACATCAATGTCCTTCTTCTGTCTTAGTAGAAATACCTTGGAGGGATAAAAGCGACATTTTAGAAGATATTTTTTTATCTCGGATGGCGTGGTGGTGCAATGATTAGTGCTGTTGCCTCACAGCAATAAGGTTGCGGGTTCAAACCCTGGTTGCCCTGGCCTTTCTGTGTGGAGTCTGCATGTTGTTGTCTGTGGGTCCAAAGGCATGTGGCCTAGGAATTGTCCTTAGTGAGTCACCTGCATGCTGGAGAAGTGGTTGATGATGGATGGACTTCTTTATCCTCATTTAATTAAAAAGAGATATTTGGAAGGTAGGCACCAAATTTTCCTCCAGTCCAGATCAGTTTATTCCAATAAGGAGCAACATTTGGAACAGAGACTATTTCTTTACGAAACAGGGCACATATTGCTCGATTATTGTTCATGAAGTTAGAGGAGAAACAGGTCTGGCCAACAGTAGTCGCACAAGATCCAGTGGCAAAAAAGTTGGTACAGATACTATATCATTTCTAAGAAGCATTAGAGCACCAGAAGGGATTGCGTCAAAAACTAAAGCATTTTCCTTGGTGATACATGAAGACCATACTTGTCTAGGAGTTCATTAATTCACAACTACAACTGAGGAGCTGCATAACCAGATAAATTCCATAGACAAACAATGTTTATATAAAACGTCGCTGTTGTTCCAGATGTAGTATTTGTGAGGGGAAAAGTTATGTTTATAAACTAAGGACCAGGAGCAATTGTTTGTGAAAATTTGATAGTTTTAAGGGGATTTTTTCAACATTGTAGCTGCACAGTAAGAGGAACTTAAGACCTCCAAGCTTTGAAAACAGGTGGACCAGATTGAGTTTGGATTTCTTAAAAACTGTTTTATCCAATTTATCTTAAAGGTAAGTTTGGACCACCATTTACATAGGAGTTCATCAATAGGTAGTTACGATACATGACCAGCGGAAACACAGAGCCAGTGATGGTGGGCAGCGAGGGCCAATCACAGAGTAGATACAGTCACTGATGGTCACACATTACATGCTGCCACCGGTGAGTCAGTTTCAGCAACCAGAGCTCTAATGGCAACTCTGTGCAGCAATAATAAGCAGCACAGAGACTTCATCATCTCTGTGACAGGAGCGGCCTGCACGTGTTCAGCTGTACTGTGTCGCCCTCTAGTGGCTCCTTCCAGTCATTGTGTCCAACATGAGGTCACACTGCAAACTGCTGATCGACATGCACAATCACGGGTTTAGAGATGAGCTGCCAATCAAACACTCTGTACACCTGGTCCTGAGAAAAGGTCTGAGCAGGTGACTCAGGTGAAAACATCTGTGTATGTACGCTGAACAAAATTATAAAGGCAACACTTTTGTTTTTGCCCCCATTCATCCTGAGCTGAACTCAAAGATCTAAGATTTTCTCTATGTACACAAAAGGCCTATTTCTCTCAAATATTGTTCACAAATCTGTCAAAATCCCGGGGTTCAATTCCCCACCATGACACATCCACCAATGTGTCCCTTGGCACGACACTCAACCCCTCGTTGCTCCAGAGGCGTGCGACCTCTGACAAACATTGGAAGCTTCTTTTTGGATAAAAGCTAAATGACTAAATGTAAATGTGAGTTCAGCTCATGAGGAATGGGGGCAAAAACCAAAGTGTTGCGTTTATAATTGTGTTCAGTGTATTGCTGTATTACTACACTGTAGTATTACTACTTTTACTGAAGTAAAACGTCATTTGCGTGTCAGGGTTCAGATATTCAGGGATAAATGCAGACAAATATGGGCAGAAGAAGAAGACAACACTGAGAAGTTAATTTTTACTCATTCGTCTAAAAGTAAGAGCTGACTTGTTTTTTACTGACACTGGAAGAAACAGAGAGCCGGATTAAGAATTAAAGACGGAGCTTTAAAACCTTTGAAGCTGAATTTAATAACATGTTTGTGTGTTCTGAATAAATATTATATTGTTTTTAATCAGGCAGTCTGATAGAGATTAAGATCTCTTCAAGAGAGACCCGAGAACAAGAAACATTCACAAGAACACAATCAGCAAACAGAATGAGCACAACTACACAACAAACAGGGAATTAAAACATCAGATAATGAAGCTTTAAAACCTCCCAGGGGATGTAAGACTGTAGTTGGAGGGCAGTTCATTCCATTAAAACATCGGTTAGGGATATCAAAGGTTGGGTAGTTGCCAAAGCAAGTGTGAAAGTAAAATATATATTTATATATAAACAGAATAATTGTGATTTTAGACATAGCCTGTATAAAATCACAATTATTATGTGTGTGTATATTCTGTGCAATTATTCTAGTATATATATATATATATATTTATATATATATAAATGTTTTTATGTACTAGATTTAAATGAGAGAAGAGATTTACAGATGAACAACATGAGGCTATTTCTTCTTGATTGTAAGGAAGTCCATCCAACCTTGTGATGCAGAGAACAGTGATGAGTGCGATGTTTGTCATTTGTGATGCGGCGTGATGCACAGGAAGTGTTGAAGAGGCAGCATGACAGTACAGAATATCTCAGAGTCAAGGACAGACACTAATCGTTTTATGGTTGGAATAAGACAGACCTCCTTTAACTCTATACAAGAAACCTAGTTTGATTTTTGAGTCAGGTCTGTTGCCATGTAAAGCTGTGACAGCAGGAGAGTCAGTCACAGGTGTGCATGTACTTTTCTGCGTTTAAAACTAGTCTGTGTGATACTTGGAGACAAGTGTGTAACTTTACATTTATTCATTTAGCTGACACTTTTATCCAAATCTGACTTACAATTGCTCTACCTGTCAGAGGTCGCACGCCTCTGGAGCAACAAGGGGTTAAGTGTCTTGCTCAGGGACACAATGGTGGATGGGTCACAGTGGGGAGTTGAGCCCGGGTCTCTCACACCAAAGGCATGCATCTTATCCACTGCGCCATCACCACCCCAAGCTTGTGCTGAAAACAGGTGGGGACCTTTCAGGGGTGTGAAGAGACACTTAGCTCGCGAGGCATCAGGATTCGCGACATCAGGTTCACGAGACAAAAAGGTCCTTAAACAGAGTTTTGAAGATTTCCTCCATGCTGAGAGATATGAGCGGGGGTCTGGAGGGGGGGGGGGTCCCTTAGGAAACACTTCATTTCCTGCATTCTGGTGAAAGTTTCTGCACCAATTTATGGTGGAAGTGTTTATATTTATGTAAAAGGAAACACAGAATTCAGGTGACATTTCAAAATATATAAATCTAACAGAATGTTAAGTGTCCGGTCCACGCAAGAGGTATCCTGCCATCAGGCACAGAAACCCGGCACTCCTCAAGCCTTTAAAACAGGCCCTCAGCCCCCCGACCCACAAAGCTGGCAGGTGCTTGACCTCGTTCTTGCCACAGAGTGCCTAACAGTCACACCTCTACATGTGTCTGACCACTATTTCATTCAGTTCACGGTATGCCTAAAGGAAAAGCCCATTCTTCCAACGCCATTGGTTTTACACCGCCGCAACCTCCGCAACCTCCGCAACCTGTCTCCCGCTCACTTTGCCTCAGTGGTAGCTTCCGCTCTACCCTCCCTCAACACATTTTCCTCACTTGAGGTCAATGATGCCGCACAATCTCTGTGCTCTACACTAAGCTCGTGCCTGGATAGCCTGTGTCCTCTATCCACCAAGCCTGCTCGCCCAAACCAGCCCCACCCGTGGCTAACTGACACCATCCGTGGGCTCCGTACTGATCTCAGAGCGGCTGAAAGAAAATGGCGACCCCCCCGACCTTAAGGGCTACCAATTGCTCCTATCCTCCTTCTCAACAAGCATCAGTGCTGCCAAAACTGCGTCCTATAATAAGAGAATAAGCAGTGCCACTGACTCAAGGAAATTATTTTCCACTTTTAAAGCGTTACTAAATCCTCCTCCTCCTCCCACAAACTTGTCTGCTGATTCCTTTGCTGCCTTCTTCACAGGGAAAGTGGAGGCTATAACTAGCCAATTCTCTGAAACACTCAAACTCAACCATTGTAGAAGTCCTACTACATCTTTTCCTCTGCCCTCCCAGGTCAGTGGTTCTTCACTCTCCTCGTTTACTCACAGAGAGCGAAGTATCAGAACTCTTGACCCGTAGCCGTCCAACTACATGCCCACTGGACCCGATTCCTAAGAATCTCCTCCAAGCCATATCTCCTACTGTGGTCCCTGCAATCACTCATGTGATAAATACTTCTCTGGCTTCAGGAACCTTCCCGACCACTTTCAAAAGGGCCCGGGTTACACCCTTGCTCAAAAAGCCCTCACTTGACCCAACTCAAGTTGAGAACTATTGACCAGTGTCTCTTCTACCTTTTTTATCCAAAACTATCAAACGGGCAGTTTTCAAACAGGTCCCAGAGTTCCTCTCAGGGAATGACCTCCTAGATCCATATCAGTCTGGTTTTAAGAGTGCCCACTCTAATGAAACGGCTCTTCTGTCTGTAACAGAAGCCCTAAGGTCAGCTAAAGCTACAGCCCAATCCTCGGTTCTTATCCTGCTTGACCTGATCAGCTGCCTTTGACACAGTCAACCACAGGATCCTGCTATCCGCTCTCTCAGCAATGGGCATCTCGAGTAAAGCACTCCTGTGGTTCGAATCCTACCTCTCGGGGCGTTCCTACAATGTTTTGTGGCAAGAACAATTATCCTCCTCCCACTGCCTCTCCACAGGGGTTCCCCAAGGCTCAGTGCTAGGGCCCCTTCTCTTCTCAATCTACACCACCTCACTGGGGCCGATCACGGACCGTCTCTCGGACATATCTGCATGGATGAAGGCTCGCCACCTTCAACTAAACCTCTCTAAGACTGAACTCTTGGTCATTCCAGCCAAGCAATCTATCCACCATAACATCAAACTACAAACTACCTCCTCAACCATCACTCCAGCCAAGGTGGTGAGAAACTTGGGTGTCGTGATTGATGACCAGCTGTCCTTTTCAGACCATGTTGCTGCTGTCTCTCGGTCATGCCACTTTGCTCTATACAACATAAGGAAAATCAGGCCCTACCTCAGTCAGTACGCCACCCAGCTTCTGGTACAGTCCATGGTTATCTCTCGCATCGACTATTGCAACGCCCTCCTAGCAGGTCTTCCAGCTTGTGCGGTGAAACCCTTACAAATGGTTCAGAACGCAGCAGCGCGTCTGGTTTTTGATCAGCTCAAAAGGACTCATGTCCCTCCATTACTCAGTGACCTCCACTGGCTCCCCGTGGCCTCCAGAATCAAATTCAAGTCACTAATGCTGCATACAGAGTGACTACTGGGTCTGCACCATCTACCTAACCTCCATAATACAAACTTACGTTCCTTCTACGCTCCTCCAACGAACGCCGCCTGGCTCTGACATCCCTTCACACAAAGCAATCCCAGTCCCGGCTGTTCTCATCTGTGACACCACGATGGTGGAACGAGCTACCACACGCCATCAGAGCAGGGGCGTCCCTCTCTAACTTCAAGAAGCTCTTGAAAACTCATCTCTTCTGAGAACACTTCCTCTTATAACACCTCTAACTCCTAACCTCTAACATGCACTTTCTGTGCTCTTCTTCTTCTTCTATCCCCTACAATGATCTTGTATTGATTGTACTTTTTGTTTTGATTGCACTTTTTGTTAACTCTTACTTCCTTCCCTCGGTATCTACCCCACTGATGTGATATGTGCTATTAGCTCTTTCTAGTATTTATTGCTGCTCTTACTAGTATGTTTTGTCAGTTGTAGATCTGTAGTTGATGCTCTGTTGATGCTTGTATGTTGATCCTCAAATGTAAGTCGCTTTGGATAAAAGCGTCTGCCAGATTAGTAAATGTAAATGTAAGCGAGAGCAGCTCTCAGTCATTCTGTGCTGCTCTCAGATCTGTTTCTCCTGCAGATCAACTTCTCGTCCCTGCTGAGGCCTGGTTTAGTCTTCACTCCTCTTTGTTCAGGTTCACAGGGAGAAACTCGGCCAAAACAAACTGTGTCAACAAGTTGTTAAAGTTACTGACTGGTGCTGCACGTGTTTGGGTCATTTAAGAGCCAGCAGCTTGTTTTCTTTGGAGCTGAAGTTACCTTTTTTTTTCACAAAGCGCATTTGTTTCTTCCTGCGATGGACTGGCGACCTGTCCGGGGTGTACCCTGCCTTTCGCCCGATGTCAGCTGGGATTGGCACCGGCCCCCTGCGACCCTGCAGGATAAGTGGTTGACGATTGATGGATGGACATTGTTTCTTCTATATTTTAATTACATTGCATGTTTTGTTAATGTACGAATAAACATTTCTAAAGGCTTTTTCATTAGTTTTTTAACTGCAAGCTGTGTTTCAGAACGTTTTTTAACAAGTGATGCTTTAAAAAAGTGGCGTGGACGTGTCCCCAGGGCCCACAGAGTAAATGACACCTCTGCTTGGAGGGCCTCAACAGCAGACTAAAGACGAGTCAGGGCCTGGGCCGGGCCGGAGTGGCGCCTGGGGCCCATCATGTGTGGAGCAGGATTTTATGATCGATAGTATCACATGCTTCAGAGAGGTCAGCACAAAGCCTTACACTTCCTCATTCCTAATCGACAGAACGTTTGGCAATCAGACAGCACCTGCGACAGGCGTACTGGACCTTCATCATCATGGTAAAAATAATAAACACGTGGTTATCAGTTTGGCTAATTTGGAGACCAGAGCTACTTGGTCAGGTTTAAGTGTTAAAACTAACCAACCATCCCCGTCTTGGATTTTTGGAACTACGTATCTCCAGGTGTCGGTGATAACCTACAGGATGAAGAGTTTCTTTATGTTCTGAGAAAATCCTCCTTCAGCTGAATAAACTCTTTAAACCCTCCCTTGCTGGAAATTCCTCATGTGTGAAAATGTACCTGTCAATAAACCTGATTCTTATGTCACTGGGATCGAATGCAATGATTGGCCGAGACAGTCCTGACAGCCACAGATCCTGGATATTTTCATGTCTGTGTCAGAGCGTTTGATATATTGATCGCTGTCGGGATGTAAAGAGAATTTCAATAGAACTTGCTTCTGAAATAAATAAAATGTTTTTTGTCAGATTTCATGTTTCAGAGGCCTCACTCTGTGTGCAGAGAGACCAGTTCCTCCTGCAGGCAGTGCGTAGGGATAAATATACTAGAGGTTAAAATAACTGTAGCAGGAAACCATTGACCTCAGTAATACAGAGTTCTGCGCCTTCCCAAACTAAGGCGTAATAATACATGAGCTGATTTATGAATAGAAATGTTAACATTGTGGCACAGGACAGGAGCGACCACCAGGGGGCGCTACATGCTGCTTTGTAGTCTTATTACTCTTAGCCTTGTTCAAGGTTACAAAAGCTAAACAGGGATGATTTAAGTTTGGACTGATGCTAACACAGCTAGCTGTGTAGCCTTATTGTTCAAAGCTGCAGGAATACAGAGAAGCATCAGCTGACTCTGCAGGTCTGCATTTATTTATTTATTGACATGAAGAAATCTTCTTAATGGAAAAACAAATTTTTTTATTATTATGTTTTTTTAATATATTATAAAAACTAAAAAAACAACAACAATGTGAATTTGTTCCCCTGTTTCTGTTTTTACATGTTGCTTTAGAAGCTCGGTGCATCACTGAACAGTTTGGTGAGGATGGACATGATGTGAATAAAATACTGTGGCCCTCATCCTGTGTTTTCATATAGAAATGATCTGAAAGGTAAAAACGGTGGTGATTCCAGCAGTCAGACAAATACAGAGCAGTAGAAAGTTCAATATTGTCCTCTGAAGTATAGGTGGAGTGTACAGTGGAAATACTCAGGGAAAGTATAAGTGGCACTTAAATACTTTTTCTCTTGTTTGTTCTTCTCCTGATTTACATTTTCGCTTGGGTGCATTTTTCAAATCAATCCTTCATTTCTTTTGGATTACAAAAGCCTGGAACCTGCTAAGAATCCTCAGTCTGTCTCTCAAAAGCAAATCTTTATGTCAGTGAACATGTCAGGGCATCAGAATGACAAGTCAAACGAGATCGTCAACAGGTTCAGCCACGTCGTCATATAACACTCTGTAAATACTTTCTAATGTAAACTACAGCTCAGGTTTGGATGGCAGCGACTGTACATTGCGAGAGATCGGACAGGATTCACAGTTTCACTTTTACTCTTTGTGTTTTAATGTGATACAGAAAAGAACGAGACTGTTTTACAGTCACGAGAAAAAGTTAGAAATGTAAACCTGAAACGCCGTTAGGCTAGGATTCTCACTGTGATCAACATGCAGCGGGGGACGACGCACTTAGATCCTTTACTTCAGTACCAACACCTCATTGTAAATATACTCTGTTACTAATAGAAGTCCTACATTAAAAATGTTATTTAAGTAAACATGAGTTTAATCAGGAAAGGGTACTTAAAGTATTGAAAGTAAAAGTACTCAGTGCAGAATAAAAATGTCCTGTGACTTTTATACAGGGGCACCGCCAGGAATTTTTTGGCCCCATGACAAAAAACCACACACAGTTGTCACCACATCTCTAGGACCTAACTGTCCCATGAAAAGTTTTACATAACTCTAATTAAAGCCTTGCCAATTAGAGTTTAATGAGCGTTGCGCTAAGGCAGGACCAGACCATTTCACGCAGATATACGGAGGTGGTCAGTCAATGTGGATGTTTACTTTTTGGTCAATGGGGATATTTTACTTTTACTGCCAAACACAAAGAGATCATACATTTTGTTATTATTTGAAATATATACAGGCCTATCCTATAGTTTATATAGTGTATAAAATAATATCATTTTATATTAGTTTTAACCTATCTTTTGGGGCCCCTGTCAGTCAGGGGCCCTTGGAATTGTCCTAACTTTCCCCCCCTATGCGGTGCCCCTGCTTTCACATACAGGTGCTGGTCATATAATTAGAATATCATCAAAAAGTCGATTTATTTCAGTAATTCCATTCAAAAAGTGAAACTTGGATATTATATTCATTCATCACACACAGACTGATATATTTCAAATGTTTATTTCATTTAATTGTGATGATTAAAACTGACAACTAATGAAAATCCCAAATTCAGTATCTCCGAAAATTAGAATATTACTTAAGACCAATACAAAAAAAGGATTTTTAGAAATGTTGGCCAACTGAAAAGTATGAACTTGAAAAGTATGAGCATGTACAGCACTCAATAC
>NC_060171.1:2150039-2165041 GCF_021292245.1 Micropterus dolomieu
GGAGGTGGCGGAGAGGTGGCTGGGAGGTGGTGGTGAGGTAGCGGAAAAGTGGCTGGGAGGCGGCGGAGAGGTGGCTGGGAGGTGGTAGTGAGGTAGCGGAAAAGTGGCTGGGAGGTGGTAGTGAGGTAGCGGAAAAGTGGCAGTGAGGTAGCGGAAAAGTGGCTGGGAGGCGGCGGAGAGGTGGTAGTGAGGTAGCTGAAAAGTGGCTGGGAGGCGGCGGAGAGGTGGTAGTGAGATAGCGGAAAAATGGCTGGGAGGCGGCGGAGAGGTGGCTGGGAGGTGGTAGTGAGGTAGCGGAAAAGTGGCTGGGAGGCGGCGGAGAGGTGGCTGGGAGGTGGTAGTGAGGTAGCGGAAAAGTGGCTGGGAGGCAGCGGAGAGGTGGCTGGGAGGCGGCGGGGAGTGTGGCAAAGGACTACCGCTGCTGACAGGTTGGCTAGACTGCAACCGGAGAGGCAGCTGTTCACGTTGAGCCAACAGTCTGCCTAACGTGTCTGCTCTGCTTCTGTCGGCCTCAGAGACGACGATGACATCAATGACGTGGCGTCCATGGCCGGCGTCAACCTTAACGAGGAAAACGCACGTATCCTAGCAACCAGCTCAGAGCTGGTCGGCACAAAGATCCGATCCTGTAAAGATGAGTCCTTCCTGCCTACCGGCCTGCTGCACCGCCGCATCCTGGACACAGGTACTCTTACCTGTCTGTCTGTTAACTGTCTGTCTGTTAACTGTCTGTCTGTTAACTGTCTGTCTGTCACCTGTCTGTCTGTCACCTGTCTGTCACCTGTCACCTGTCTCTCACCTGTCTGTCTGTCTTTCACCTGTCTGTCGGGCTGTCGTCTGTCTGTCTGTCGTCTGTCTGTCTGTCTGTCGTCTGTCTGTCTGTCTGTCGTCTGTCTGTCTGTCTGTCGGGCTGTCGTCTGTCTGTCTGTCGCCTGTCTGTCTGTCTTTCGCCTGTCGGTCGTCTGTCTGTCGTCTGTCGGGCTGTCGTCTGTCTGTCGTCTGTCGGGCTGTCGTCTGTCTGTCGTCTGTCTGTCTGTCGTCTGTCTGGCTGTCGTCTGTCTGGCTGGCTGTCGTCTGTCTGGCTGTCGTCTGGCTGGCTGTCGTCTGTCTGGCTGTCGTCTGGCTGTCGTCTGTCTGGCTGTCGTCTGGCTGTCGTCTGTCTGGCTGGCTGTCGTCTGTCTGGCTGTCGTCTGTCTGGCTGTCGTCTGTCTGTCTGGCTGTCGTCTGTCTGGCTGACGTCTGTCTGGCTGTCGTCTGTCTGTCGGGCTGTCGTCTGTCGGGCTGTCGTCTGTCTGGCTGTCGTCTGTCTGTCTGGCTGTCGTCTGTCTGGCTGTCGTCTGTCTGGCTGTCGTCTGTCTGTCTGGCTGTCGTCTGTCTGGCTGACGTCTGTCTGGCTGTCGTCTGTCTGTCGGGCTGTCGTCTGTCGGGCTGTCGTCTGTCTGGCTGTCGTCTGTCTGTCTGGCTGTCGTCTGTCTGGCTGTCGTCTGTCTGGCTGTCGTCTGTCTGTCTGGCTGTCGTCTGTCTGGCTGACGTCTGTCTGGCTGTCGTCTGTCTGTCGGGCTGTCGTCTGTCGGGCTGTCGTCTGTCTGGCTGTCGTCTGTCTGTCTGGCTGTCGTCTGTCTGGCTGTCGTCTGTCTGGCTGTCGTCTGTCTGTCTGGCTGTCGTCTGTCTGGCTGACGTCTGTCTGGCTGTCGTCTGTCTGTCGGGCTGTCGTCTGTCGGGCTGTCGTCTGTCTGGCTGTCGTCTGTCTGTCTGGCTGTCGTCTGTCTGGCTGTCGTCTGTCTGGCTGTCGTCTGTCTGTCTGGCTGTCGTCTGTCTGGCTGACGTCTGTCTGGCTGTCGTCTGTCTGTCGGGCTGTCGTCTGTCGGGCTGTCGTCTGTCTGGCTGTCGTCTGTCTGTCTGGCTGTCGTCTGTCTGGCTGTCGTCTGTCTGGCTGTCGTCTGTCTGTCTGGCTGTCGTCTGTCTGGCTGACGTCTGTCTGGCTGTCGTCTGTCTGTCGGGCTGTCGTCTGTCGGGCTGTCGTCTGTCTGGCTGTCGTCTGTCTGTCGGGCTGTCGTCTGTCTGTCTGTCGTCTGGCTGTCGTCTGTCTGGCTGTCGTCTGTCTGGCTGTCGTCTGTCTGTCGGGCTGTCGTCTGTCGGGCTGTCGTCTGTCGGGCTGTCGTCTGTCTGGCTGTCGTCTGTCTGGCTGTCGTCTGGCTGTCGTCTGTCTGTCGGGCTGTCGTCTGTCTGGCTGTCGTCTGGCTGTCGTCTGTCTGTCTGTCGTCTGGCTGTCTGTCGTCTGGCTGTCGTCTGTCTGTCTGTCGTCTGTCTGTCGTCTGTCGGGCTGTCGTCTGGCGGGCTGTCGTCTGTCTGTCGTCTGGCTGCCTGTCGTCTGGCTGCCTGTCGTCTGGCTGTCGTCTGGCTGTCTGTCGTCTGGCTGTCGTCTGGCTGTCGTCTGTCTGGCTGTTACCTGGCTGTTACCTGGCTGTCTGTCGCTTGTCGGGCTGTCACCTGGCTGTTACCTGGCTGTCTGTCGCTTGTCGGGCTGTCACCTTTCTGTCTGTCAGTTGTCGGGCTGTCACCTTTCTGTCTGTCAGTTGTCGGGCTGGCACCTGGCTGGCTGTCAGTTGGCGGGCTGGCACCTGGCTGGCTGTCAGTTGGCGGGCTGGCACCTGGCGGGCTGGCACCTGGCTGGCTGTCAGTTGGCGGGCTGGCACCTGGCTGGCTGTCAGTTGGCGGGCTGGCACCTGGCTGGCTGTCGTCTGTCTGGCGGGCTGGCACCTGGCTGGCTGTCGTCTGTCTGTCGGGCTGGCACCTGGCTGGCTGTCGTCTGTCTGTCTGTCGTCTGTCTGTCTGTCGTCTGTCTGTCGTCTGTCTGTCTGTCGTCTGGCTGTCGTCTGTCTGTCTGTCGTCTGGCTGTCGTCTGTCTGGCTGTCGTCTGTCTGTCTTTCGTCTGTCTGTCTTTCGTCTGTCTGGCTGTCGTCTGTCGGGCTGTCGTCTGGCTGGCTGTCGTCTGGCTGTCGTCTGGCTGGCTGTCGTCTGGCTGTCGTCTGGCTGGCTGTCGTCTGGCTGGCTGTCGTCTGGCTGTCGTCTGGCTGTCGTCTGGCTGGCTGTCGTCTGTCTGGCTGGCTGCCGTCTGTCTGTCGGGCTGTCGTCTGTCTGTCTTTCGCCTGGCTGGCTGTCGTCTGGCTGTCGTCTGGCTGGCTGTTACCTGGCTGTTACCTGGCTGTCTGTCGCTTGTCGGGCTGTCACCTGGCTGTCACCTTTCTGTCTGTCGCTTGTCGGGCTGTCACCTTTCTGGCTGTCAGTTGTCGGGCTGTCACCTTTCTGGCTGTCATCTGGCGGGCTGGCACCTGGCTGTCATCTGGCGGGCTGGCACCTGGCTGTCATCTGGCGGGCTGGCACCTGGCTGGCTGGCACCTTTCTGTCTGTCATCTGGCGGGCTGGCACCTGGCTGTCATCTGGCGGGCTGGCACCTGGCTGGCTGTCAGTTGGCGGGCTGGCACCTGGCTGGCTGTCAGTTGGCGGGCTGGCACCTGGCTGTCATCTGGCGGGCTGGCACCTGGCTGGCTGGCACCTTTCTGTCTGTCATCTGGCGGGGCTGTCATCTGTCGGGCTGGCACCTTTATGTCTGTCAGTTGGCGGGCTGGCACCTGGCTGGCTGTCAGTTGGCGGGCTGGCACCTTTCTGGCTGTCAGTTGGCGGGCTGGCACCTGGCTGGCTGGCACCTTTCTGTCTGTCATCTGTCGGGCTGTCACCTTTCTGGCTGTCACCTTTCTGGCTGTCAGTTGGCGGGCTGGCACCTTTCTGGCTGTCAGTTGGCGGGCTGGCACCTTTCCGGCTGTCAGTTGGCGGGCTGGCACCTTTCCGTCTGTCATCTGTCGGGCTGGCACCTTTCCGTCTGTCATCTGTCGGGCTGGCACCTTTCCGTCTGTCATCTGTCGGGCTGACACCTTTATGTCTGTCATCTGTCGGGCTGGCACCTGGCTGGCTGTCAGTTGGCGGGCTGGCACCTGGCTGGCTGTCAGTTGGCGGGCTGGCACCTTTCTGGCTGTCAGTTGGCGGGCTGGCACCTAGCTGGCTGACACCTTTCCGGCTGTCATCTGTCGGGCTGGCACCTTTCCGGCTGTCATCTGTCGGGCTGGCACCTTTCCGGCTGTCATCTGTCGGGCTGGCACCTTTCCGGCTGTCATCTGTCGGGCTGTCAGTTGTCGGCCGTCATCTGTCGGGCTGTCATCTGTCGGCCTGGCACCTGGCGGGCTGTCATCTGTCGGCCTGGCACCTGGCGGGCTGTCATCTGTCGGCCTGGCACCTGGCGGGCTGTCATCTGTCGGCCTGGCACCTGGCGGGCTGTCATCTGTCGGCCTGGCACCTGGCGGGCTGGCACCTGGCGGGCTGGCACCTGGCGGGCTGGCACCTGGCGGGCTGGCACAGCTCTGATCAGCTCTACAGAAAAAAGAAACTTGTGAAATTTGTGCACAAGAAAACCTGATGGATAAGAAAATACTGAAAATACTCACACAGTATTGTTATATAGTATTCTGTGCCTCTAAGAGTACTACTGCTCCTACTGAGAGAGAGGTCTGAGGCCCAGAGAGGTTTGATCTGTTTCTTCTTGTCAGTTCTTTTTGAACATGGCGGTGTTCTCTCTCGCCTCCTGACCTGGAGCAGACTTTAGTGAAAGCACACAGACAGTTTGAATCTAAAATTAGTCCAAGGACAAACGTGTAGCCTGGAGGAGCTCAGAGAGGAAACATCCACCGCCAAAACAAAACACGTCAGATGATCTCTCTGTAAAAACGTCTGAGTGAGTTTAACCATCGCACAAGAAAGGTGTTGTTTAAGGAGTCTTTATAGATCAGGAAGAAATATCGGGTCTCCAGAGGAGGTGGTAGTATTATTAGTAGTAGTAAGTTTATTTATAAAGCACACTGTGAGAAACAGGGAGGGTTGTGGGTGAACGTGCTGCTCGTCTTTGGGTTTTGGACTCTTGTTTGGACGAAACAGGAAACTCAAAGATGTCACGCTGTGCTCTGCAAAATTAGAATGGACAGATTTCACAAGTCAAGTCAGTGTTATTTACTGTAAAACTTGAATTAAGTCAGCCTCCCGTCCCTCTTACTGGCCTGGTGTGTAGATGTATTAAACCTCTTAAAACCCACCGGGTCGCCTGCTTCAGCTGCTTCTAAGCTGCTTACATCATGCTGACAAATATAAATGTTTAAACTTGTTTCAGTACAGACATGAGCCGTTAGATTCTCCACAATATTGTTTAGTTAATTTTACAGAAACAACGAGCACCAAAGTCTAATTCATTCAGATTTCAGAAAGGAATTAAAGGCCTGGCCTAAATGGTAACCCGGCTGAGTTCAGTGATTTGAAGCAAAGAAAAGCCCGACTGTTAATAAAAGTTGTACATTTACAGCCCAAAATCAAAGTTTGCCTCTTTTAGAGTCGACAATAATCAGCAGATTGATCGATCATAAAGAGAGGCTGCACTAAGCACAGACCTCAGGTGTTTTAACAGGAAGTTCACCTGGGCAGAGACCTGCAGGTAGACTGTGAGTTTCCTGGTTAATGTGTACAAGTACACAACAAATACATGTCAATGTACTCTGATGTGATGTGGAGGGAACCGTGTTTCTGATCGTGCTGCTCCTCCTCTCGTCCTCAGCTAAGAAGCTGGGCGTGACCGAGGTGCCGCTGGAGGTGGTGAACTTCATCTCCCACGCCACCCAGTCCAGACTGCGCTCGCTGCTGGAGAAGGTTTCAGCCGTCGCTCAGCACCGCACAGACGGGGGAAAGGCAAGAACTCACTCCTTCACTGCAGGGATCGTTACAGACCAGATGTTTCATTCCCTGTTTAACCCACTAACACAGTTTTCTTTGAGCTGGTACTTTACTAGTTTTTCCACTTTAGTTCATTCGGGGGGGAGTTTCACTCTCTTTAACACAGGGCTTACAGTTCTCCGGCGCTGTGCCGGAATTCAGGCGCGAGACGTTTTTTGTATTTGTGTAGGATCGTCTGGACCTTTGCCAACGTAACAAGGCCATTTTTTTCAGAATGTAATCCACCGGTGGAGTACGGCTTCACAGATAAGTGGTGTCAATTTTGATAATGGACAGTGCTTGAAGTGGGCCACCACTGGCGTGCAGGGACTTTTCTTGCATAGTGGGGGCTCTATGTGGCACTCATCTATTCCCATTCTCGCCTGTTTGCTAATCTCTGTCGGCGGAGACGGAGCAGGTAGAATCTTGGTGCCTTTCATGCAGCCGTGAGCCAGCAGGTACCAGCAGTACCAAGTACCAGCAGGGCTGCGCAATAACACAATAATGATAATTATTCAATATAATTTTCCTCAGTAGCCTAACAATATAACAAATGTTTCATATGTTCCACAGTTTCACTGTCATTCTGTGGGATCACAGAATGACAGTGAAACTGTGGCACCAGCTATAAACAACGTGCTAACCTCGACAACTCAGCTAGGCTCCTTACATGCTTGCTAATAACTTTTTTTTTTTTTTTTAAGCTGGGTGTCCGACAGCATTGTGTTGGACAGATTTGTGCAGCTGCGTTCATGAGGGAGAGAGAGGGACGAGCGAACTAGGGACGAGCGAGAGGATGTGCTGCGTGAATGCCCTTCAGTGCTCTGCAATCAAATACGATTTAAAATAGGCCTAGTAAAAAAAAATCAATATGCGGCGGTCAGCATTGATATTGTGGCGGGCTGTCACAAATGAACATCTGGGAAACACTGGATCCACTGTTTGGCATTAAGTTTTTGTTTAAAACCACAATTAACCATCTGGTTTCTTCAACTTTCACTCAGGGGCAAAATTCTGCCTTATAATGATTTGACATTTATCATAAGAATAATCGATATTGCATGAGGTGAAATATTTTATCGTGGTAACATTTTGAAATCAGCTCATGTAAACCTAAGAACTGTTAATATGTTGTTTCTCTGTCTCAGATCAGCTCAGAATTACCTGCTTCTTTATGATTATGAATCAACAAGCCTGAATCTTCTAAAAGCTAAAACTGGCTGTTAAATTTCAGGTCAATAAATCATGTTGACTGCAGGTTCAGCCTTTCATTACGCTATTACATTCATCAGGAAAGGAAACCGTTAATCGAGGGTTGAGGGCCAATTTGACCTGAGGAGGTAGCTCATTCCACAGTTTAGGGGCTGCTGCTGAAAAAGTGCAGTCGCCCCTGGTTTTTAACCTGGTTTTTGGAGCGACCAGCCTAAGTTGATCAGGGGCTTTAGACTTGTAAGAGGTCAGTGACTTAAAAACTAACAATAGGATCTAAATATGTATTTTAAAATAGACCGGGAGCCAGTGTAGCAAAGCCAGGACTGGTGTGATGTGTTCATGCTTTCGAGTTCTGGTCAAAAGACGAGAAGCCGAGTTTTGCACTAACTGTATACGTGAGAGAGGGGTTTGGTTAACGCCAAATGGTTAATGATTAAAATATGTGCTTTTTGTTTCTTTTCCTGTCCTTCATCTTTGTTCTCTGCTCCTCCTCCTCCTCCTCTCCGTCAGGATGAAGATCTCCACGAACAGTCCTCAGACGTTCGCTCCCAGCTTCGTTTCTTCGAGCAGCTGGAGCGAATGGAGAAACAGAGGAAAGACGAGCAAGAGAGAGAGATTCTGCTGAAGGCTGCCAAGGTCCGAACTCATGCACATGTTCACGGTCGCTCCTCTCAGAGCTTTTACACAAAGGACAAAGAAATCCACATAAACTACAAAATATTAAATTATAAATAAATGAACAGCGTCTGAAAATAAAAGACATAAAACAAATCAGGTGAGATAAACTCGGCGACAACACTCCTTTTCAGTTCACCACCGTCTTTATCTTCCTTTCAAGCAGTTTTGTTTTCTCACCTGCATGATGTGATTTGAGCTTTTGAATCTTTGAAACCTAAGAAAGCCGTCAGCAGACAGACACACAGATTAGAGGTGTCCTTTCACACATGACAGCAGAGATAATTACAGAAACTGCGCCATCATTAGACACGCAGCTGATTATTTATCTGTGTAGCCTCAGTTCGTAACAGAAGTTACCTCATTGCACATTTCATGGACCCGGCTAGGCTGCACAACACGTTGAACACACAGATGTAAAATAGTAATGTAACAATCCAATCATCAATAAAAATAGTAATGATTTCCAAACAGTTTCACACACGTGTGGTTCCACAGTGTTATGAACATATCCTGTGAGATTTGTGATGATTGGCCCAGTGGTTGCTTTGGACTTTGGTCTGTTTACGTGTTAAGCCACGCCCCTTTGCGAAGACATTCTGGTTGATGGCGGCCATGTTTCTGGACCGATCTGTGTCAGACTGCTCAGAATCAGTAAATGGTTAATCCTGTAAACCCAGAGGGACATAAAGCAGAACATACCCACGTTTGAAAAGTTGAAACCAGCGTCTCATTTTGGCAAAAATAGATACTTCGTTGATTGACTGATTGATTAATTAACTAATCATGTCAGCTGTCTTTATTATTGTGTAAAAGTCTCAAATGAAATTCACATTTCAACTCATAGCAATCAGAGTTATGAAAAAAACATAATTGCAATAAACTTGTAGAACATCAACACAAATACTTTCAAAAACTTAAAAGGTTCAATTAGTTCAATACAAAGCGATAAAATATGCAGCATTTCACATCGGAGTGCTTTCCTCGATTAAAATTAGATGATCAATATTTCGGAATTATTTTGACAAATGTTTTATCTCTCCAAAGCTTTCGATACTGTTGATCATGAAGTTTTAAAACTTATTAACTCAGGACTTTCAGAGCAAGCAGTCGGTTGGTTCTCAAACTACCTTAGCAATAGATCTCCACTACTGTAGCACTTACTAAGGGTGTACCACAAGGCTCTGTATTAGGTCCACTTTTATTCACTATTTATATAAACAATGTGTGTCAAATGCTAATCTTGATTTTTATGCTGATGATACTGTCATATGTTGCTGTACGTCAACTCTTATACAAGCAATTGAATATTTGCAAAACGTGTTTATCGAAGTCCAAAATACCCTTATGCAGCTGAAATTGGTTCTAAATACAGATAAGACCAAACTTGTTGTTTACCAAATCCAGGATCAGGCCACAAAGCATAGGGCTAAATAGAGGCTAAAACTGGGCTTATTTTTTAAAATAAGTAGTGTTTTTCTTTTAATGTAAAAAAAAAAAGCGACTTGTGGCCACCACTTTTTTATCTGTTCTGGACTATGGTGATCTTTTATATATGCATACCTCTGCACAGAGTCTTCACATGATTGACACAGCTTACAAATTGCAAAGCGCTGAAAAACCACTATGAGCTATACTTTCGGGTAGGTGGCCTCCTCTGGCCATCAGAAGGCTCTGTCATTGGGACACATTCATATACAAGGCAATTTTTGGTCTGCTGCCAAGCTACCTATGTGTTCATATCATGCAGAAAAGTAACGGGCGACACTCTTTGCGTTCTCAGGACTTCTTTATGCTCTCTGTGCCAAATACCCGTACGGACACGGGAAAGAAGGCATTTGTGTATTCTGCACCTTCAGCATGGAATACGTTGCAAAAGGACTTTTAACTCACTAAATGCATTTAAATCCAAAATGAAAGACTTAGAGGCAGATGCCTTAATATGTAAATACTCTTAGATTGTAAATATGATTTAAAATGACTTTATGAAATGTTAGCTTACCAGTCTTCTGTGTTATTTGTCTGTAGCTGTGTTTGTATTATTTATATACAGGTGCTGGTCATATAATTAGGATATCATCAAAAAGTTGATTTATTTCAGTAATTCCATTCAAAAAGTGAAACTTGTATAATGTATACATTCATTCCACACAGACTGATATATTTCATGATGATTATAATTGACAACTAATGAAAACCCCCAATTCAGTATCTCCGAAAATTAGAATATTACTTAAGACCAATACAAAAAAAGGATTTTTAGAAATGTTGGCCAACTGAAAAGTATGAACTTGAAAAGTATGAGCATGTACAGCACTCAATACTTAGTTGGGGCCCCTTTAGCCTGAATTACTGCAGCAATGCGGCGTGGCATGGAGTCCATCAGTCTGTGGCACTGCTCAGGTGTTATGAGAGCCCAGGTTGCTCTGATAGTGGCCTTCAGCTCTTCTGCATTGTTGGGTCTGGGGTATCGCATCTTCCTCTTCACAATACCCCATAGATTTTCTATAGGGTTAAGGTCAGGCCAGTTTGCTGGCCAATTAAGAACAGGGACACCGTGGTCCTTAAACCAGGTCCTGGTAGCTTTGGCACTGTGTGCAGGTGCCAAGTCCTGTTGGAAAATGAAATCTGCATCTCCATAAAGTTGGTCAGCAGCAGGAAGCATGAAGTGCTCTAAAACTTCCTGGTAGACGGCTGCGTTGACCTTGGACCTCAGAAAACACAGTGGACCAACACCAGCAGATGACGTAGCACCCCAAACCGTCACTGACTGTGGAAACTTTACACTGGACTTCAAGCAACGTGGATTCTGTGCCTCTCCTCTCTTCCTCCAGACTCTGGGACCTTGATTTCCAAAGGAAATAGAAAAAAATTACTTTCATCAGAGAACATAACTTTGGACCACTCAGCAGCAGTCCAGTCCTTTTTGTCTTTAGCCCAGGCGAGACGCTTCTGACGCTGTGTCTTGTTCAAGAGTGGCTTGACACAAGGAATGCGACAGCTGAAACCCATGTCTTGCATACGTCTGTGCGTGGTGGTTCTTGAAGCACTGACTCGAGCTGCAGTCCACTCTTTGTGAATCTCCCCCACATTTTTGAATGGGTTTTGATTCACAATTTGAATGTAATTACTGTAATAAATCAACTTGTTGATGATATTCTAATTATATGACCAGCACCTGTATTATGTGATAAAGTAGGAGGTTCAAAAGGGACCTTTACTCATTATCATTGGGGGAATCCGTCAGAATGCATAGAAGTAAGCCAGGAAACTTGGAATATCCTCTGAACAACGTTTTATTTCTTCCAATTTAAAGGATGCATTTGTCAACATAATCAGGGGGAAAAAAAGACACACGTAAGTTGTTCAATCTGAAAGAAAGCAAACATAATATTAAAAACTAAACTCACATGTCCATCTCAAGGGAATAAGGAAAGATAAACAACTAAGCTAAGTTTTCCATAAACATGAACATAATATAAACCTAAAGAGTAAATAGAAGTTCTCTTACCAGAACTGCCGCCACCTTAAATAAAGTTGTGAACAGGTGAACTCAATCAGGTCAATGAGGAGGAATGAAAGCAGGAGCCAATCAGTGATGAGAAAGGAAAGGAAAGGAAGTGAGCTAAAGGAAGTGAGGTAGGTGAAAGGATGTGAATAAAAATAGAGATAAATTGGGGATCTTTAATTAGATTATTATTCCTCGTGTGTTAATGTAAAAGCAGGATTGTACTGTTGTTGGTTTAGTTTGAACTATTTTGTATCAGACTGCAATTAGTCATTTATTTCTGGATTAATCTGCTGATTATTTTCTCCTTTAATTGATTTCAAACATTCTGAAAATATTGTTTGAGGAGTCCAAAGAGACTCCTTCACAATGTTTGCTCTGTCAGTCCAAACCAGCAAACATTAAAAATAATAAAAACATTAAAATAATCAAAAGGAGAAGCAGCAAATGTTCACATGAAATGGTTTTACTTGAAAAATGATTTAATGATTTAATGAACTGATTTAAATGATTATCAAAATAGTTGCCAGTTAAATTTATAAATAATACTTTATTAATCCTGCAAGGGGAAATTCAATACTTTTTTAAACTCTGTTGTTTGTTATTATTATTTTACAAACACAGGTCTGAAATACACAAACAGGACCTTATACAACAACACATTAGAGTACTTGTATAAACTGTTGGGGAGTATAATAATAATAATATTTTATAACAAAACATATTCTATAAACTCTTCATGTGTAGAAATCTGACTTTACAAAGTAACTGAAGCTGTCAGCTAAATGCAGTGAAGTAAAAAGTACAAGATTTTCCTCTGAGACGGAGCAGAAAGTGGCATGAAAAGAAAATACTCAAGTAAAGTACAAAAACCTTTAATTTGGACTTAAGTAGCCTACAGAACTTGAGTAAAGGTAAGGTGTCAAAGCATTTGCAGTTTGTTTAAAAGAAAGAGGAAATGCTTTAATGGTGAGCACAAGTGAATAAATGATGATGTGAAGTAGTTTTGAGAATTTATATTCTGATCTGAGACCAAAACTGTTATGTAATACTGTAGTACTTGTGACTTGCTTGGTGACATTCCGCCACTGATGTATTTGTTTGTAAAGGTATAGACACTGTGAAGCCACTGAGGCAGTGAGGAAAAGGCCGCCCGTCCTCCTCCTCCTCCTCTTCCTCCTCCTCCTCCTCCACAAAGTGCAACAGTGCGGCAGCTCCTGCAGCGAGCAGCCGAACATGGGGCCTGAGCAGCGGCAGGCGGAGGGCAGACGGCCCGGCTCTGGATCCATGAAGGAGAACCGGAGAACAAACAGTCGGTAACACAACAAACTGCTCCGCTGCTGAGTTGCCTGGAGTGTGTGTGTGTGTGTGTGTGTGTGTGTGTGTGTGTGTGTGTGTGTGTGTGTGTGTGTGTGTGCGCAGACTTTCTCTCCATAGAGTTTCACTGAGTTTACATCCGGGTTTTTTCCCTAGGCAATGGGAGTCGCAGCACCTCCGTTCCTTAGGCAAAGTGAAATAAATTCGCCGCACCGACACAAAAAGCAGTCCGCTCCCCGAACACATTTTCTCCGCTCCTCGCGCCGCTGATCGGGTCGATTTAACGAACTTTAACAACAACACGCGCAAACATCGATCGCCCGGTCGCCGGTAAACGAGCATCGGTTGGACGTGTAAGTAGTTTTTGTCCCCCTTCCTCCAGCTCCGAGGCGCAGGGATCTGTGCTGTGCTGAGGCTGAGCTGAATGAGATTGAAGAAGAGTTCTTCTTGTTTTGTAGCTTCAGTTTCTCTGTTTTTACACAAATTTTGCTAAAACTAAATATAAAATAGTGCAACAAAACAAAGCTCCGCGGGGAGGAGTGAGCAGGACTGTTTGTGTGCTGTTATTCCATCGCGGATCGGCTTCTTGGAGATATATATTTAATTAATCTAGAGGAGGACTGCTGCTGAGTAAGTGCACATTGGGCTTTTTTAATTTCATAACTTTAATTTTCTCTGTTGTCAAACTTCACCTGTGTGCAGCTGTCGGCGTGTATCCGTGTGTTTGCGGGTGTTCTGCGGGCAGGTGTGCGGGCTGGCCGGCGGTGTTTAGCGGTGTGTTGCTCTTGTGTTTCTGTGTGTTTAGCTGGTGTGTTTCTTATTCTAGGAGTTGATATTCTGGAGGACAAGGGGCCGAGATAACTTAGACCCACCAACGCCTGCTCGGTGTCAGGATTTTCTAAAAGATGGCGTCTTTTTTTTTGGAGGGGCTACTCCTGTGTGAATTTCTTTATTCCCACTCTTGCTTTTCTCGCACACCGCCGGCGCGACGACCTTATTATTTATCTTTGATGTAAGTTATCAGCGTGGCTTCGCGTTAGCCAGCGCAGCTAACAGGATGGTTAGCATTAGCGGCTACAGCTAACGTTATCCACTTGTTCTCGGTAACATTTCACAGCCTCACACGGAGCAATGTCGGATGTGTGAGGGTCTGTGTGGATGGTTTTTTATTTATTTATTTATTTACCAACACTGAAAAACACTTGATACTCCCCCACAAACCTGCTAGTTTACCGTGTTTGAGAGGACGTAGCGAAGCAGCTCCGATGAATTTATAAGGGGGGATTGAACATCCAGACGGCCATAGTGGGTTAATAAGAAGGTTATAAAACATTTATTTCAACGCCGAAACAAAAAAAAAACACACTTTTTTAGCGTTTTAACTCCCGCAGCTGAAGCACTTAGCGGCTTTCATCTTGAAAACCCTCCATTTTAGCTTCATTTCTTCCTTTTTATTCGGGGCCTCTGCAGCGGCATGTGATGCTGATGGAAGTTTATCCAGACAACTTCGTGTCCCACCCAGGGAGCAATTACTCCAATTAACCGGGAGCCTTTACATACTGTGGGGCCACTGATGTACAGGAACACTGCGAGGGACTCCAGTTAGTTTTTAAAGCAGTATATTTGTTTTTAAGATTCACCACATCAGCTGTAAAACACCAGTAGCACCTGGAGTTTGTCATAGAGGCCAGGCTCAGGATATACAACCTGTGTTATGATGTTTACTCATGAATGCAGTGTTATTTGGCTTGTTTTTCTTTCTCTTGGTCAGGCAGTGCTGGAAAGTACTTTTACACAAGTCCTGTACTCAAGCATAATTGTGAGGTAGCCTACTTGAGTATTTTCGTTTGCTGCTACTTCATATTTCTGCTCCACGACATTCAACTGACTATTATTATATTTATTTTTAGATTTTACATTAAAACACATAAAACAGGACAACTTACTTAAGATCAAACCAGTGGTTTCCAACCATTTTGTCTTCCGATTATATATTTATTCATTAAAGATCTTACATGGTTTCATTTCAATAACTGTTCAAAGAATCCAATATTTTATTAAAATACATACATTTGAGAAAATTTCAACAACTAAAAACTAATTTGTGCATCAGAACTTCTGTTGTTTCTTCTTCTTTAGCTAGTTAACTGGATATAAAGTAGTTAAAACTAGTTATTTGTAGTATTTGTTGCTGCCCTTACTAACTAGGTATTGTCAGTTGTAGATCTCCTGTTGTATTGACTATGTTGTTCCTCAAATGTAGGTCGCTTTGGATAAAAGTGGCTGTCAAATGAGTAAATGTAATGTACATAAGACATTTAAAAATAGTTGTCTGTATATAAAATTAAAACCAGTTGTCTGTATATAAAACAGTTAAAACTAGCTAATTAGCTAACTTCTTCCTTTTTATTCGGGGCCTCTGCAGCGGCATGTGATGCTGATGGAAGTTTATCCAGACAACTTTGTGTCCCACCCAGGGAGC
>NC_060171.1:2165061-2180037 GCF_021292245.1 Micropterus dolomieu
AAACCCATGTCTTGCATACGTCTGTGCGTGGTGGTTCTTGAAGCACTGACTCCAGCTGCAGTCCACTCTTTGTGAATCTCCCCCACATTTTTGAATGGGTTTTGTTTCACAATCCTCTCCAGGGTTTGGTTATCCCTATTGCTTGTACACTTTTTTCTACCACTTTTTTTCACTACTTTTTTTTTGACGAGCATATGGATTTTATGAAAAGTTGAATATGTTTCAACAAAAGGCACTTGATATAGCTAAATAGCCAGCATAAATGTTTAGTGTATTAGCATTAAAAGCTAATTCCCAATACAGTTCTTTCACCAAGTTCCAAAAGGGCCTTGTGTAATAATTATATACATGTCAGTCAAATCAGATTGTTTTTCACATAAATTTTATTTACATAATTTAAGTTTGCCAACACTAGATATCAAACAAAATCCAGAGACTTTATAAAGTGAAGGATGGAGCTGAAAGTATAGCCCATCTAAACCGATGATGTGAATCACTCAGGGTATGGATTTCTCTGAGCGGACTTGAAATGGTGTAAAGAATTTATTAAAGAGAGGAGCGCCCACTCTTCAGCTAAAGCAGGATGAGAGGCAGGTGGGCAGTGGGAGTGACTGTGTGCTGCCACAGTGACATCATTGGAACAATTTGTGTGTTTGTTTGCGTGCGTGTGACGTGTGTATGTGCTGATATGGCCTACAGTCCATAATGGTCCATATTTTAAGTGAACATAATTTCATTTAAAATATGGACCGTTATTCATAGATATTGTTAATGTAATGTGCATGCAAAATAGATTGCCTCAAGCCCAACCTGCAGACAAAAAAAATTCACCCCTCAAAATTATTTTACGGTTTTGTTGGAAAACTGCAGACCACGCAACCCTGGTGTCTTCAAAGGTTTGACAAGATTAAGATTAGAATAAGATTAAAAAAAATAATATTCTAAAGAAATATTAATGCCATTTAAAGTAAAGGCACACCCTTTGTTTTCCTGAGCATATCCTTATAAGAAGTTACATTAGATATAGAAAGTGACTAGGGTTGCTAGGGAAGGACTGAAAAGTACATAGTACATTTTATTTCTCTGAGGCTAATACCAACTTTACTTCTTTTTCATTATCTTAGCATGTGGTCCAGCAGAAGTCGTAGAACGCTACACTAAAGTCCTGAAGACCTACAACAAACAGTCAATCACTGCTGCATGCAAAAAGACGGGAGTGGACCGCAACATTATCACCTTAAATGCACCCATTGCTGAGCTTGCCATCACTGCCCCAGAGAAATATGCTGAGCTAAGGGAGCAACATACCAGAAAGCTTTAAGATTTTGCTGGTAAATGTCTGGATGCTATTGTTACCAGTACGGACATAGAGGACAAGGTCCAGGCCCTGAAGAGGTCAGGGAAACTACTGCCTCTTGGGAAGGGCAATTTTTAAGCGACTGGTACTTTGTGTTTCCATTTATCTTTGTTAGCCTGTTCCAAAAGTGCAATGTTTGATATTTGAGAAATAAAATTTTGTTATATTTTCTAAAGGGATTTTTATTTTTTGAATTGTAAAACTGCCTCAAATTTTAAGTTGCCATTTTTATTTTATTTTATGTGTTATATGCGCTACACTACATTTATAAATATATATATTTTTTATGTTTCTGGCGTCAGTATATAATTGCACTAATTGTTGACTGCTTTCAAAGGCTTGTTTACTAAAACAAATACCTTTCCAAAAGATCTGTCTAAAAGTGTGTTTTTAAGCTTCATCACTAACTCACTGTGTGTGTGTTGTTCAAATGGATCATTTATTAATAATTTATCATACTTTATACACAATACATTCATCTTAATAAGACACTGTTCCCACTTTAGTTTAGGTAGCTGCAAAGAAGCATTGTTAATGGTTTATAAGAGCATAATAAAGGATTTATTAGCCTTAATCAGGCATTAATATAAACCTCTTACAGTGTATTTACATAGTCATTAAACATCTATTTAACATTGATAAGTGGTCTATAAACTGACACATTTCTAATAACTGCTCATAAATATCTTACAAGCCAATAATGCGTGTTTTTTTTAACCATAATTAAAACTGATTAAGTATCATTCATGTCAATAAATATCATAACATAACACATATCAATAACATATGGTATATATAAGTTGTTAACCAGTTTTCAGTAAGTGTTCAAAAGGATGGTAATAAGAAATAATAAATGTGCAAATTCATATTTTCATAAATACTTGCATAGTCGTATTAATGTCAATAAACATCTTATTCATTTTTACAAGCTGTCTATAAACATTTAAAAAATTTCTTAATAAGGTCTTACAAATGTCTTACAAGTAAATATTAAATGTGTTAATTACTGTAATTAACCATTATAAAGTCTAATTAATGTTCATACACATCTTATTAATGTTTATGACTGGTACAATATAACTATTATAACAATATAACAGTTCTAATGAGAGCCTTATAAGTGTATTATAAGCAATAATAAATGTGTTAATTGTGCTTTAATTAACACTTACATGGAGTAATTATATGCATCTTATAAGGTCTTATACGTGTCTTATTAACTGTTAATTACTGCTTATTACAGGCACCTTAAAATAGAGTGTTACTGGAGGGGGAAACAGCTATCCTGACTCTATCCAGACTACAATTTACCCTTCGCTAAGCCACGCCCCAGATACATAGCTGGCCAATCACAGCGCACTCACTCTAACTGAGGTCCGACACTTTCATAGCTTCTATCCACTGACTCGTATGCAAAAGGAGTCATTTTCTAGCTTATTTTTGCCGTATTTTTCCAAAATATGGCCAAACACTGTTCCTGGGGCACTTTTAATAATTATAGTCGCTACCCAGAGATGGGGCTGAAACGATTTTATCAATTAAATCGATAAAATTGATTAATAAAATGCTTCGACACAAATTCTTTGCATCGATACTTCGTTTAATCCATTTAACTATACAGCACAGTGTTTCGCACGGACATTTATTTATACGCTGTGAACACAACGTGATTATAATGGAGCTGTTTGCAAAGTGGAGGAAGAGAAAGAAAATAGCGATTATTATTATTTCAAGCTAAAGAAAACAACAACTCTGTAATGTCACAGTCCGTCCACCGTAAAACGAAACTTAAGTCGCCTTGACAACAGCACGATGACAGCTGAACAAAAAGGGCTCTGCCGCCACCAAGCAAAAGTACTGCTTAAACGACGCATCGATGAATCGTTGAAATAATCTATCAGAGCTTCGAATACTAAAATCATCGTTAGCCACAGCCCTACACAGAGAGGTTGAAAGGAGAAGTACAATTTATTCCCTTTCCAAAACCTAAAACAAATCCAGACAAATGTAGGCTCTGGATTGTTCCTAAAGTAATGTTAGTTAGCTAACTTAATACTAAATGTAATGTTATATAGCCCTACTGTTCTGCTTTTAAATGATTGTAATAGTGAACAGAGACCTACCCAGCTGTATTGTCACCTCCTTCTCAACAGTCAGGTAGCCTAAGTTAATACAGTACATCATTTTCACTCTGATCGTTAGGCTTTAGCTTATGTCTTTATTTATTTTTTTCAGTTTTACAGCCTGAATACAACCTTCAAATGTATAATGCAACTACAAAACTGTCTGCTTCTTTCTGAGATTGCTGTTTCCAAAATTTTAACAATATTTCTCCAGGGAGTGCAGTTATAGACTGTAGCAGCACCGTGATAAAAGTCAGACCGGTCAGACAGTAACTAAGGGGGTGTGGCTTAGCAAAGGGTCAATTACCAACACCTCTAAAGCTATGAAGTTATGACATTTTGTTTTATCAAACAACAGTGTATTCATCCGCCCAGCACTTCACATGCTTCCTTTTTCCAGGGCTTTCAACTGCCTCTATCAGCAAATGGAGTTTGTTAAATTGTAAAGTTGTTTCAGTTGTCATTAGTCACAGTCAGCACTTTTAACAAACCATTCAACACTATTGATCACTGCTGGTACACAGACCTGGCGGGACACATCAACTGTTCTTTCATATATAAACTTCTGTGCTGAGAGTCTTTCTGAAATATAAACTGTTAAAGCGTTCCCCAACCAAAAACCATGCTTCAAGAGCAAGGTGAAGACCCTGTTCAGAGCTTGGGATTCTGCGTTTAAGTCTGGGACCTGCAGGCCTACAAAGAGGCACAGCAAAACCTGGGGAGGGGCATCAGTGAGGCCAAACACAGGTACTAGCAGAGGATAGAGAACACTTTGCCAGCAACAACTCGAGATGCATGTGGCAGGGGATAAAGACTCTCTGGCTATGAGGACAGCTACATAGCCACAAATCCCGTGGACAGCATAATGCCAAAGACCCTGAACGACTTCTTCAGTCGCTTCAACCCCCGAAACAGGGCCAACACCCATTCTGCACTACCAGGACGACCCCATACAGCTGCACCAACGTCAGGTCAGATCCAACCCATGAAAAGTCAACGCAAGGAAAGCAGCTCGTCCAGATCGAGTTACTGGAAGAATCCTGAAGACCTGTACAGACCAGTTAGCAGAGGTATTTACCACCATCTATAACCTCTTGCTACTACGGTCTGCAGCCCCCACCTGCTGTAAGTCAGCCACAATCATCCCAGACCAAAAGAAAAGTACAGTGAACCTCCTTAATGTCTATCGTCCAGTAACTCTAACCCCCATCATCACCAAATGTTTTGAGAGACTCTACATCTCTCACATTTAATCTGCCATCCCTGCTGACCTGGACCAACACTAGGTTGCATATAGAGCAAACAGGTCGACAGAGGATGCAGTCATCACATCTCTTCACCCAGCCTTTACATACCTGGATCATACCTTATATAACACCTATATAAGAGTGTGTGGTGTTTGTGGATTTTAGCTCAGCTTTTAACAGCTATCCCTCACAAATTGGTTAAAAAACTGAGCTACCTGGGCTTAGGCAGTCCTCTAGGCACATGGATACTGGACTTCCTGAGCAACAGAGCCCAGAACGTCAGAAAGAGAGATGACACGTGATCTACTCTACTTGTCCTGTCAACTAGGATTGGAGATATGAGAGATTCTGTTTTTGAACTGCCCATGGGAAGAATGTACAACCTCTGGGAGGTTTGGCATCTTTCCAACCACGGTGTAAGGCATCAACCTCCATTTGTCCTTCAGCTTGTGCTTTCCTGTGACACCAAAGTTTCTCAACAGGATTCGATCTCCCTCTTCTAAGACTTGCTCTTTCACTAACCTGTCATGTGCTTTTTTATTTCTCATGTGATTCTTGTCAGCAGCTTCGGCAGCCAGTTGGTATGCTTTGCGAAGATCAGCCTTCAACTTAGTAACATACTGCTGGTACGTCACACCTTTTTCACTCTGTCCTGGTACTCCAAAACAGATGTCTACAGGTAGGCGAGCTTCTCTTCCAAACATCAGCAGATAAGGGGAGTAGCCAGTTGCCTCGTTTCGGGTGCAATTATAGGCATGCACCAAATGACTAATTTTCTGACTCCCCTTTTGCTTTTGATTTGGATCCAGAGTCCCAAGCATGGATAGGAGGGTGCGATTAAATCGTTCCCCCTGAGGATGGTATGGTGATGTCCTAGACTTACGGGTCTCTAACATTTTCAGAAGGTCTTGGATGAGTTTACTTTCAAAATCTCGCCTTTGATCTGAATGTATCTGTGCAGGGAGTCCATAATGCACAAAATACCGCTCACAGAGAATCTTGGCAACCGTTGAAGCCCTTTGATCCTTTGCAGGAAACGCTTGTGCGTACCTGGTAAAATGATCAGTCTCAACAAGGATATTTGCAAATCCCTGAGAATCAGGTTCAAGGGATAAAAAAATCCATGCAGACCAGATCAAGTGGGCCTTTACTGGTGATCTGATTTAAAGGTGCCGCTCTCTGACGTGCTGTCTTTCGTGCAACACATCTGCCACAGTTCTTGACATACTGTCCCACATAGGTCACTTGGGGCCTGCAGAATTGGCATTTGTCTATTGACAAATTCAGACTAGCTTCTTCCAGTCTGTCCATCACCTTGAGGAGCCTTTGTTCATGTTCTTCCAAGGTTTTGCCGAATACGATCAAGTCATCCAAGTACACAATGACCTCCAGCATGTGCATGTCCCCAACCGCTTTCTCCATAAGTCTCTGAAAGGTTGACGGTGCCCCTGTGATTCCCTGTGGCATCCTCTCAAACTCATAAAATCCCAGGGGGCATATAAAAGCGGTTTTCTCTTTATCCTTGTCTGCCATCGGGGTCTGATAGTAACCACTGCGCAAATGCAACACTGAAAACCACTTGCTTCCAGCCAAACAATCCAGTGCATCATCAATTTGGGGCACTGTGTACTGATCAGGGATGGTTCTGCGACTTCAGCCACGGGGCTGTCATCAGGATTAACTTTGGGGAACTTCATGACAGGTAGAGGTTTGACTTTCTGCTCTGAAACACTCTTAGTGACTGGATGTTATCTGGTTCTGTGACTTCATCATAGGAAGTGGATGGTCTGACCTTGCGAACATTGGTGCCAATCAGGATAGGAATGTTGTCTGAACAGCGGGGATCTGGGAACACCAGGGCAAGGACAGGTATTGCCTTGGCTTTGCCTGGGTTCTTCTCTGGAAGCTCTAACTCCACTTGGATGTAGCCTATGTAAGGATAACTGCTCCCTGAATCACTAAGACCCCAAATGGCTAGACCACTGACTGGATGTAGGGGTACATGTGAAATGTGCTTGGCATACCAGCTATCAAAGACAATTGTTACTTGTGATCCGCTATGAAGGAGAGCAGTGCATTGCTGACCCTCTACTTTTACACAAGCGGTGGAAGGTGGTCCAATAAGTCCCTCTGGAAGACTACTAGTCTGGACATTCACAGAACTTTTCCTTACGCCGACGTTATGAGCGTTCCCAGGGGTTGTGGCAGCCCTTTTTTCTCTATGATTTGCCCTCAGTTGTCGTTGAGCACGGATCAGTTTCTGTATCACTTTCTGGTGGTTTTCTGCAACATTGCATTTAGTGGAAAAATGCCCGTCCTCACCACAACGATAGCAGAAGCAATCACTTGAGTCTCTCTGTGATGAATCTCCCTCTCGTTTCCACATGAGCGGAGACTCTTGACTGAGTTGGCTTTGCTGGGGGACTGTGGTAAGTTTGATGGACATCACTGAGACCTGTTTCCTTAGTCTTTTAACCTCCTTCTTCAAGGCTTGCAGATCTTTATCTCCCCCTGAGGCTTCTGCTTCAGGAGTCACTGTAGTTTCAAAGGCAGGTAATGGAGTAGGCTGTGCAGTTGACAAGGCTGTAAGTTCAGTAACTTGTAATTTCAGTTCTTGTATCTGAGCTTTGAGATCTTGTACTTCTGCCTCTGCTGGAATGGCAACAGTTTTAACATGCACGGTTTTGTTTGGGTTCAGCTTACGGCGGGAGGCTTGATACTCCTCTTCCATGCGAATCTTTACTTAGTAGCTGTAAAAAAGTATGTGGTTGTTCACTTCGCTCCCTAAGCCTGAGGTTTAGGAGCATCAGGTCAGCTCTGGTGGCTCCTTTAATAAGTTGGTCAAGGCGTGCTCTATCTGCAGTGGCAGGTTGCAAACTTCCCTTTTGAATTAATTTGTTCAGGACTCTCTCCATTCTCCTCAAGAAGCCGAAAAGCGTCTCACTTGGGTGCTGACTTAGCATTCTAAAGGCAAAATAGAGCTCTTCGCCTGTTTTAGGCGTGCCAAAAGTGTTCTCGATCACATCAATATACTCTTTAGGAGTTGCGTCTGGGTTGTTGAAACATACAGCTTGCAGGATCTCTAGTGCTGGACCCTTTACACTTTCCTTTATTCTCATTTCTCTGTTGGGTCGATCACACTCCTATCATTAGTCGTGCTTGCTCTATCCAGTTATCTAGCTGCTCTTCTCCAGGAGGTGTGGGGATGACACCAGAGAAAGTTCTCAATCTCCTGTATGAGTTATTGTCATTAGTAGACCTAGACGTTCTCTGCATTACGTCTCCTACGGCTCTAATAATGGCTTCAGGTGTGGATGCTTGGAGGGAAAAAGCAGGACCAGTTACTTGTTGTTCCTCCTGGGAAACATCCCCTATTCGTCCATCAGTGGACACATTTTCCTCTTCAACAGTTCCAAAAATCCTCCATGGTGCAACACTGTTCTCCGGTAACACATCCATGAGGATAACTTTCGTGTCAACTTTCTCCTTACATTCACATAATACAGCTAGGCCTTGGCTTTGAGGGTCATACATCCTTCCTCTGACCTTTACACGTCCAAGAGCTTTTATGGACTGCATGGTTTCTTCAATGAAATCACTCTGTGTGTCTTCTGGGACATCTTTGACCAATATGGCATGTTCAGGATTAATGCCTTCTCCTTTACACCAGTGTAGTAGTTGTGCCATGATGCCTTGGTCTGGTAAAAGCTAACCTTAGCTAAGACGATTACCTTCAACTTGTATGTGAAACTAATAGCTTAGATTGTTTTAAATTGAATTTTTATAGTGATTATAATAAGCTTTAACAGTTACTTTTAATTCTGTCTTTAACTTAATGAGCCTATGAAATGAGTAGAGCAGCTTTAATTTATTCTCTGTTAAATGTTCTTATTGTATCACTTTTGATGTTGGGTCAGGAAATAACATTACAACTAAATTATCCCAGCGGGATAATTAATAATAATATATTTTTATGTAGCACCCCACCACCCTGTATAAGCGCTTAGCTTTAGACCTGACTGATGGGGTGTTATGGGTTCGGTGTTTGTTTCAAAAAGGTAGCTACGCCGAAGGTTTACCTGTTTTGGGTGACTCCTGAAATACCCTCTTAATATACACAGAAATTGTCAAACTAAGCATTTAAATCTCTCCACATAATATATTTGAAATAACTGACCCAACAATTCTCTTATGTTAACAGGAATGATATTTTACTGACTGCTTTCCTTTTTAAATGTAGTACAAAAAGTATCACTGGTTTCTTCAGATAATGCAGCAACACAAACCAATACAAAACACAAAATATACCTCTTTAAAATAAATTTTGTTTTAGAAAGAATATTAAACTCGAATACCTTTGCCAAAAGTTGGCAAATAATTACTTTAAAATTATAGAAAACCTGTCTTTGATACCAAAATACTATATCACACACTGTTGATTCTTATTTCTTCAGCAAACGTCTTGTTTTTGCTTTTTCTGCTTTACCCTTCAAAACATTAATAGGCTAACTCCAAATACTTTCATGTACTTAATCAGTTACCACACAAACACACATCGGGGCATGCACACACACACAGTCTCTCAGTTGCGCGCAAAAATAAAGAAGTTGCAGGGCTGTGTGTAGCTCGGGTGCGGTGCGGCCGACAAAATCCTTTTTTCCCTCTCTCTCAACAGAGTAACAATACACACGGTCCAACTCACAGTTCAGCATCCGTCCAGAAGAAACAGAGCAGGAAGCGATGAAAAGATGAATCCAAACGGCAGTGGAGGCGAGGTCCTCGTTAGGTCCTCGTGCGGAAACTCCAAACAGTCCAAGATCAGCAATGGCGTCCTCTGCTCCAGTGGCTCGCCGACGTTAGCTCAGTTAGCCCAGCCCCACTCGCATTAAACCTGCACTCTAACACACTGCGGTTAAGCGAGTACTGTGCTTTACTGTCCTCAGCTATAACGTCTTCTGCTCATACGTTACGTAAACATTCGACAAACTGCATATCTGTAAGTTTCTCCACTTTTCTCCAGCTCCGTGGTCACCTCTCCTACTTCGTGTCTCTCCCGTCTCTCTCTCGCGGCTTTTTTTTTCGTCGTCCCTTCCGTTTTTTTCTTTCCCACCCAGTCCAGCTCATTTTCTTAGTTACAGCCAATCACCACAAGTGACACTGACTTACACCCACAGCAACCAATCAAATGTCAACATCAACAATCACAGCTGAAAATAAAGGAACAATCGGTATTTTTTCCCTTCAGTTTACCTTAATGTTTTACCTCAAACATACAGAACAGTTTATTTTGCAAATATTTACATTTTCATCTCATTTAGGACTAAATTATCTTAATATCTGAGCTAAGCATTACTCTTTCCTTATTAAACTAAATTTCTTTTTAGGTTAAATTCCATACTGAATTATTTCATTCTGCTTTTGAAAGGAACTAACTTATTTTAATCCCTATATTTTACACCAGGGCTACACATATAAGAATCTGTACATTCTGCCTAAATATGTCAGTTATTCGACCAATATGTCAATTGTCGCCGATATTAAGTAACATTATTAAGCCTACTTATTATTTAGGCTTTTCATATTATAATCGTACTGGCAGTAACAAGAAAATCAACAAGAGTATTAATGAAATCAATAGGGATGAGCGAGTACAGCATTATCTGTATCTGTGTCTGTGTTAATTCATATGAATTATCTGTATCTGTACTCGGACTGGGCGGGGCCTAACCCGGAAGTGGGCGGGATTTAACACGGAAGTGGGTCGGGTTGTCTTGAAATGGGTGGGTCTTTAACCGGTATGTTATTTGGGTAGATCAGAAATTGTTATATTTGTTGCTGATTAGAAAACTATTTACATGACAGCATCAGCATTGAGCTTCAGATCAATGGTTTTGATCACGATAACAAACGAACTATATACAGAACAAGTTTTGCAACAATGAATACAACATATGCGGTTGCAATCATGAAGTAAAATGTAATGAACAAGAGTTTTCATAATCAACATAACTTTCTTTTTTTAACTTATAATTTTTTTATGATCAGTGTGAATTTTCTTTTGGTTCTTTTTTATTTTTTTTTATTTCCACACCAGAGGCCTGTACCACGAAGCAGGATTTGAGCTTATCCAGGTAACTTCGGGGTTAACCCTGGGTTTTCAGTACCACGAGTGGTTCACTTCTTACCGGGGTAGATCTCCATGGTAACTTATGCTGAATGCTAACCTGCTCCAGAGCAGGTTATGTTCCAGAAAAGAGATTAACTCTTTGAAAACGCCGCCTACTGACCAATCAGCTCTCTTAGAAAATGACATCACCATCTCTAGGAAATCCCATAGACTGTTTTAGCCAATAGACTGCTTTATGTTTGCAGCGGTGATGTGGAGAAACTCTTGACTAGGCCGATCCGACAGAGACTGATTAAAAGCCTTAGGCTAATGTTGCCTACAGGTTTTTACAGTACAGCAGGATCAGCCTACTTACTGCCTTTAAATGTGTTTAATATTTTTTATTTGCGCCCAGTCTGTTTCACACGCGCAGCCGTTAAAATAAATGGGTTTTATTTTTCTTATGAGGCTGGATATTATGAGCAGTTTGGTAGGGATATTGAAATACTGAATTTTAATATGAACGTAGGCTATCTATTTAGGTTAGTATAGCTTTCTAAGGCCTACTATAGAAACTGTAGTCATGTTCCGTCCCACCTTTTGCGATGTGGGTGTAAAAGGTGGGACGGTGAGTTTTCCGCAGCCTAAATATTGAGATTCAGTCTTTCAAACATTATTTGAGCACATTTTATGGCATGAATGGAGTTTTCGTTTCATTGCTTTATGAAGTTAATTTATAACAATGTTTGGAACACTTCTGAGTGTGTTAAATAAATTAATCTCATTTTTGAAGCAGTGAGAGAGAACGGCCCGAGTCTTTTAATGTGGAAACGCCGACACACAGCCGAACTGAAAGAATAAGGCTGATATTTTCATACAGCTCATGAGAACACTTTTTATCAACGCATTATTATAGACTACGCCTGTTCATTTAGACATTCACACTGTCAGCGACTTTCTGTCTCCCTGCATGTGTCAGATGCGGGCATGCTACTGTTGTATTTCTGAAGTGTTAAAGTTTAATCCTCGTTCGTGAGCAGAGTGGGACACAGCAACACAATAAATCTGTATGTGTGTAGGGGAAGGGCGCTGTGACTACTATCACAGAACGCAGACACAGTCAGCTACCCAGTGAGAATTTTTATTCAATCCGAGCACAGATATTGACTCGTATTACTCGTATAATACTCGTACTCGGCAAAAGTGCTTTATCTGTACCGGAGTATCCGGCTCAACTCTAGAAATCAACAATAAAAATATATAACCTAATCATTTTATTTAGCCTGAATATAGGCTATAACTTAGAAGAAAAAATTAAGAACTATTAGCAATTACAAGAAATTTAGTAAAATAGGTTTAATCTGTAAGTATCTTCGTTTCAACACTTTCACACTACAATGAATCCCTTGGCCGGAAGTGAGGAACAGAGAGAAAGAGGGAGGGGGATGGAAGGAGAGAGAGAGGGAAGGGAGGCAGCCTACACAATATACACACAGAGGTATGTCTCTAAAGGTGATGTTGCTATAGACTGAATGAAATGAATGTTCTCTATTGAGACAGACATGGGTTTGACTCCTGTGAGTTCTCTATTTATCTTTGTTATAATGGCAATGAAAGCTCTCAGGGATTTATTCATTACAGTACTTTAATGGATTGTATGCTGTCCATTTTTATTTTTATGTTTGTAATGAAGACCAGAGAACACCCATCTTCCTCAGAGGCCTATGTATACATGAAGGTAATATTAAAAGTCTTGTCTTCACTCTCTCCGTTTTGTCCTTTAACCGTTGTACTGGGTGACTAATATTAAAGGCAGGGTAGGTAAGTTTGAGAAACTACCAAGAAACTGCTGGATTTTGAAAGTATCCAACAGAGAAACTCCCTCCCCCTCCCTTCTGGGCTCCTTCCAAAGCCACACCCCCAAAACATGTGAATGCGTGTTGCTGACACCACTGAAGGACGAGCACAGTTTGACGAGCGGAGAGCAGCGGCTCACATCAGGGGTAAGAAAACAACAACAACTTTATCATTATGATAAAATAAACAACTAACCTGGCTGTTCTAGCTATCATGTTATTATTGGATAGGTTTAAAAAGACTGACTTTGATTCAGTAACAAGCTGGCTAGCTAACTGTTAGCTAGCCAGCTTGCTAAGCTGGCTAGTTTACGTCAGCAATCTTGCTGACGTAATCTGCACTCTGTGCATGCGTTGGCGTCTGTAGCCACCTGTCGGAAGCTCCGTCTTAAACCGAACTCTTATCCAGTTTTATCCACTCTTTTTCGTTACATTTTTTCCTTTTTATTTAACTTAAGTTTTACGTTGGTTAAGGATTTTAGTCATCCGACATGGATTTTAAGCTAGATGACCGTAAAAAACGCGATCAACGCTACTGATCGCAACAAAGCTCCGGTGACTATGCTAGCCGAGATAACTCTGCCCCATGAGGACTGCTCACTCCTTAAGAAAGCAAACAAGAAGATTGTTGACCTTATGGAAGACATCCGACGACTTTCAGAGGAACTCAAAGAGAAAGATTCCCTGCTGACTGGCTTTATGGATGTGGCTTCAGTATAAGCCAAACAGATTGTTTCTCTTAGCGCAACCGCTAACATCCAGGACACCGTGCTATGGGACCCCTCTAGCCTTCCCAGGCTTTCATCCTGCTCGACTCCGAAGCATCAGTCAACCTGGGCTGAAGTGGTGGTCCGTGGCTGCAAGAGAGGCTCGGACGGGGCTGCTTCTCCTCCGCACATCGGCCTCTCCAACCGCTATGCAGCCCTGTCTGACGACACTCTGGTCCAACCAGCGGATGCACCTGCGGCTTCAAGTCTCCCTGATACGGATCTCTTTCGGCGCACAGTGCCTGCCGACACTGTTGCATCTCCTCCACCGGCTACATCTCCCGCACTTGGCCGCCGGTCTGCCGCTGGGCCTGGTCGGCGGCTGTCATCCCGGTCAAAAACCTCCGCTTCCCGACGTAGGATTCTGAAGGAGGCTGTGCTCCGACGCTCCGGAGGCCGTCTCTACCCTGCACCGTCGGGTAGCCCTTCTCTCAGGTCTGTTACTGCTACTCCAACACACTCCATCCTCAGTCCGCACGCAGTGTTGAAGCAGATTCTGCTCAGTCCTGCTCTGGAACCACACAACCGGCATCTCCGCGTCATCTTTTCTCCCCAACCACACTAATAATTGGTGACTCCATAACCAGAAACATCCGTTTCTTTAACGCTACCTCTCACTGCTTCCCCGGTGCCACCACGGCTGACATTTAAAAAAAACTCCAGGACCTGATGCCATCGCTCCCGTCCTCCATCACAAGAGTGATAGTCCATGTCGGAACAAATGACACAGCTCTTCAGCAGTCTGAGCTGACAAAATCAGATTTTAACCGTCTTTTTAACTTTTTAAAGCAGTGTGGAAAGTCCGTTTTTATCTCTGGTCCCATTCCCACAGTTGGTCACGGTGCTGGCCGCTTCAGTGAGACTCCTTGGCCTCCACAACTGGCTCCAGTCCGCCTGCAGGGCTCATCGTGTGTGTTATGTGGATAATTTTAATATTTTCTGGCAAAGAATGCCTCTTTTTAAGACAGACGGACACCCAAACAAACGGGGCTCAGAAATGTTAGCTGCGCACATACAGCATGTGGTTCGGTCCACACATGATTTACGTGAATGACTAATCATTCATGCAGCACACCTGGACACACCACCGGTCACTGAACACATCTCTTCCTCACTGCCACAAACAACTGTCTCCACCTGCTGGCATGTAAAGCCGTCTGCTCCCAGCGCTGTTCCAAAGACTTCTATTCCTGTCATCATCACGCATAGACCAGTAAACCGAAATGTGCACATCCCACAAAGAAATATTAGTAATCTCTTAAGGATTAGGACAACTGCACCAACTCCAGCACCTAGAACAAACTCATTTAAAATGGCTCTCTTCAATGTGAGATCACTTTCAAGTAAGACTTTTATCTTAAATGATTTTATCTTGTCTGCAAATCTAGATTTTATGTTTTTAACTGAATCATGGTTGCAAATGAATGACTATAGCCAGCTAGCTGAACTGTGTCCGCCTCAATATGATTGTTTTAGTCAACCGAGGGTCAGTGGTCGTGGTGGTGGGCTAGTGAGCGTGT
>NC_060171.1:2180137-2200497 GCF_021292245.1 Micropterus dolomieu
GTGTGTGTGTGTGTGTGTGTGTGTGTGTGTGTGTGTGTGTGTGTGTGTGCGCAGACTTTCTCTCCATAGAGTTTCACTGAGTTTACATCCGGGTTTTTTCCCTAGGCAATGGGAGTCGCAGCACCTCCGTTCCTTAGGCAAAGTGAAATAAATTCGCCGCACCGACACAAAAAGCAGTCCGCTCCCCGAACACATTTTCTCCGCTCCTCGCGCCGCTGATCGGGTCGATTTAACGAACTTTAACAACAACACGCGCAAACATCGATCGCCCGGTCGCCGGTAAACGAGCATCGGTTGGACGTGTAAGTAGTTTTTGTCCCCCTTCCTCCAGCTCCGAGGCGCAGGGATCTGTGCTGTGCTGAGGCTGAGCTGAATGAGATTGAAGAAGAGTTCTTCTTGTTTTGTAGCTTCAGTTTCTCTGTTTTTACACAAATTTTGCTAAAACTAAATATAAAATAGTGCAACAAAACAAAGCTCCGCGGGGAGGAGTGAGCAGGACTGTTTGTGTGCTGTTATTCCATCGCGGATCGGCTTCTTGGAGATATATATTTAATTAATCTAGAGGAGGACTGCTGCTGAGTAAGTGCACATTGGGCTTTTTTAATTTCATAACTTTAATTTTCTCTGTTGTCAAACTTCACCTGTGTGCAGCTGTCGGCGTGTATCCGTGTGTTTGCGGGTGTTCTGCGGGCAGGTGTGCGGGCTGGCCGGCGGTGTTTAGCGGTGTGTTGCTCTTGTGTTTCTGTGTGTTTAGCTGGTGTGTTTCTTATTCTAGGAGTTGATATTCTGGAGGACAAGGGGCCGAGATAACTTAGACCCACCAACGCCTGCTCGGTGTCAGGATTTTCTAAAAGATGGCGTCTTTTTTTTTGGAGGGGCTACTCCTGTGTGAATTTCTTTATTCCCACTCTTGCTTTTCTCGCACACCGCCGGCGCGACGACCTTATTATTTATCTTTGATGTAAGTTATCAGCGTGGCTTCGCGTTAGCCAGCGCAGCTAACAGGATGGTTAGCATTAGCGGCTACAGCTAACGTTATCCACTTGTTCTCGGTAACATTTCACAGCCTCACACGGAGCAATGTCGGATGTGTGAGGGTCTGTGTGGATGGTTTTTTATTTATTTATTTATTTACCAACACTGAAAAACACTTGATACTCCCCCACAAACCTGCTAGTTTACCGTGTTTGAGAGGACGTAGCGAAGCAGCTCCGATGAATTTATAAGGGGGGATTGAACATCCAGACGGCCATAGTGGGTTAATAAGAAGGTTATAAAACATTTATTTCAACGCCGAAACAAAAAAAAAACACACTTTTTTAGCGTTTTAACTCCCGCAGCTGAAGCACTTAGCGGCTTTCATCTTGAAAACCCTCCATTTTAGCTTCATTTCTTCCTTTTTATTCGGGGCCTCTGCAGCGGCATGTGATGCTGATGGAAGTTTATCCAGACAACTTCGTGTCCCACCCAGGGAGCAATTACTCCAATTAACCGGGAGCCTTTACATACTGTGGGGCCACTGATGTACAGGAACACTGCGAGGGACTCCAGTTAGTTTTTAAAGCAGTATATTTGTTTTTAAGATTCACCACATCAGCTGTAAAACACCAGTAGCACCTGGAGTTTGTCATAGAGGCCAGGCTCAGGATATACAACCTGTGTTATGATGTTTACTCATGAATGCAGTGTTATTTGGCTTGTTTTTCTTTCTCTTGGTCAGGCAGTGCTGGAAAGTACTTTTACACAAGTCCTGTACTCAAGCATAATTGTGAGGTAGCCTACTTGAGTATTTTCGTTTGCTGCTACTTCATATTTCTGCTCCACGACATTCAACTGACTATTATTATATTTATTTTTAGATTTTACATTAAAACACATAAAACAGGACAACTTACTTAAGATCAAACCAGTGGTTTCCAACCATTTTGTCTTCCGATTATATATTTATTCATTAAAGATCTTACATGGTTTCATTTCAATAACTGTTCAAAGAATCCAATATTTTATTAAAATACATACATTTGAGAAAATTTCAACAACTAAAAACTAATTTGTGCATCAGAACTTCTGTTGTTTCTTCTTCTTTAGCTAGTTAACTGGATATAAAGTAGTTAAAACTAGTTATTTGTAGTATTTGTTGCTGCCCTTACTAACTAGGTATTGTCAGTTGTAGATCTCCTGTTGTATTGACTATGTTGTTCCTCAAATGTAGGTCGCTTTGGATAAAAGTGGCTGTCAAATGAGTAAATGTAATGTACATAAGACATTTAAAAATAGTTGTCTGTATATAAAATTAAAACCAGTTGTCTGTATATAAAACAGTTAAAACTAGCTAATTAGCTAACTTCTTCCTTTTTATTCGGGGCCTCTGCAGCGGCATGTGATGCTGATGGAAGTTTATCCAGACAACTTTGTGTCCCACCCAGGGAGCAATTACATACTGTGGGGCCACTGATGTACAGGAACACTGCGAGGGACTCAAGTTAGTTTTTAAAGCAGTATATTTGTTTTTAAGATTCACCAAATCAGCTCTAAAACACCAGTAGCACCTGGAGTTTGTCATAGAGGCCAGGCTCAGGATGTATATAACCTGTGTTATGTTGTTTACTCATGAATGCAGTGTTATTTGGTTTGTTTGTGGTGGAAAGTACTTTTACACAAGTTCTGTACTTTAGTGTAATGATGAGGTAGCCTATTTGGACTTTACCTGAGTATTTCCGTTTTCTGTTACTTCATATTTCTACTCCACTACATTTAATTGAGTATATTATATTTATTTTAGATTTCACATAAAAATAGATAAAACAGAACAACCTATTAAAGATTAAATCAGTGGTTTCCAACCTTTTTGTCTTAAAGAGATACATATATAGTTTTTATAAGAGTATATTTGTTTTTAAGATTCACCAAATCAGCTCTAAAACATCAGTAGCACCTGGAGTTTGTCATAGAGGCCAGGCTCAGGATATACAACCTGTGTTATGATGTTTACTCATGAATGCAGTGTTATTTGGTTTGTCTTTCTTTCTCTTGGTCAGGCAGTGCTGGAAAGTACTTTTACAAGTCCTTTACTTAAGTATAATGATGAGGTAGCCTACTTGTACTTTACCAGAGTATTTCCATTTTCTGCCACTTCATATTTCTACTCCACTACATGTAACTGACTAGATTATATTCATTTTAAATTTTACATAAAACCCGTTAAAGGTTAAACAAGTCCAAAAACTAAAAACAGATTTGTGTATCACAACTTTTGTTTCTTCTTCTTTCCTCCCATTAACCATCTGGCAGATTAATCTTGTGATCCTTTTGAGGGGCCCAACCCCTATGTTGGTAACCACTGGACTAAACAGGCTAACAGTGTATTAAGTAGTTAAAACTAGTTATCCGTATATAAAAAAGTTTAAACTTGCTAACTTAAAATAAATGAGTTAAAACTAGCTAACTGTATATAAAGTAGTTAAAACTAGTAAAATATAAAGTAGTTTAAATTAGCTAACTGTATATAAAGTAAAGTATGTTAACACTAGTTAACCCTAAAGAAGTTAAAATCAGCTAACTTTATAAAGAAGGTAAACCTAGTTAACTGTATAAACAAGTAGTTAAAACTAGCTAATTGTATATAAAGTAGTTATAACCAGCTAACTGTATTTAAAGTAGTTAAAACTAGCTAACTTTATATAAAACAGTTAAAACTAGCTAACTGTATATGCAGAAGTTGAACCTAGCTAAATGTATACAAAGAAATTAAAATGAGCTTACTCTAAATTAAGTTAAAACTAGCTAACTGTATATAAAGTAGCTGAAACTAGTTAACTTTATATAAAGAAGGAAAAACTAGCTAACTGTATATAAAGAAGTTTCCTTCAACAGCTCCATGTCAAAGCCTGGTTCTGGGAGCTATTGGAGAGCTAATTTAGGCAGATATTTCACAGTTTGATCACCTGAAAATCACCAAAGATGACGATGCTGTTTGAACTGCTACAGTGCAAGGTTGTAATTTCAACAGTTTGCTTACTTATGAATATATTGACATAAAACCACCTCTTATCTGTCCTGGACATCCTCTCACAGCTTTCACAGCTGTTAGTTGTTCTCTGTCATGTTCAGATGTTTTTAATAAGAGTGTTTGTTGAGGTACATGGGATTTATTGTTTATGGGTTTTTTTTACAATGGTATCGAATTGGTATCGGGAATTGGGGAATTTTACTGGTATCAACTACTACATTTTTGGTATTGTGACATCCCTAATATAAAGTAGTTAAAACTAGCTAACTGTAATGTTATAGAAAGTAGTTAAAACTAGCTACATATATATAAAGTGGCTAAAACTAGCTAACTGTATATAAAGTGGTTGACTGACTGTATAAATTTAAGTATAAAGTAGTGGAATCAGTTGTAGACATCATTCCTTTCCCTTCAGTATAAAAGGTGAATATCAGCTCACCTGTGTTTTGTACCTGAGCTGAGTGTGTTGGAGCTGCTTCCTCCCTCACACCAAACCTCCTTACTGCAGCTGTTGCATTTTGCTGTGGCGTTCTCTTTTTAAGTGAAGCTAAGCCAAACTTTGGAGCGTTTTCTGCAGTCCGCCATGGTTCAGGACTGAAAACAGTCCCGAACAGCAGTCTTCGTGCTTTGTTGACGTAACAAATGAAGTAACGTTAGTTTGGCGTAGCAGGTCCTGGCAGATAAGAGACACTATATGGTCTGTAAAATGCTCACTGCTCATCAATCAGGAGCTGAAGCAGAAAGTTAGGAACCGAGAGGCAGAATCAAAATGCACGGGTCTTAATGAATCCACGGTTCTTGGTAATTTGGTAATTGTTTCTTGATATCCAACCCTAGAGTCTACTGGATTATATTTGTTCTCAAATAACAGGATTTTTTTTTAGAACATTTGTGAACACATGTTAAGTTCAAATGGACGGTTAATAGTTTGGGTTATTAGTAAAAGTTAAGTGATGAAAAAAACTGTTTTGAAAGATTAGTCTGAATAATGAGGTGGAAATGGATATTCAATGTTTTTACCCACTCCTGTAACCTTTGTGTTTTGCTTTATGCTCTTTTACTTGTGCAAAAAAGTAATTTTTTGGCTGATGAGTTCAGACAAGAGTCTGTTTGGTAAAGAATAAACTCTTGATTGATTCCTTAGGATTCAATTAATTTGATTGATCCCACACAGGGAAACTCAAGTGTCAATAATATAATTGGTAGTGAAAGTGAATTACTTTATAAGAATAAAACTGGGGAAAGTAGAATTGGTCTTTACAGAAATAACACTAGTCTGTAGTAAAATCAGACAACAGAAGTGACACAATCACTTGACGAGAAACAAGATCAATTCTAATGTGAACTGATAGAAAAGTCATGCTTTCATCAGCAGGAGAAGCTTTCGTTATTGATTAATCTGCTGATTGTTTTCATCAATTCATTGGTTTGTCCATAAAATGTAAAGAAAAGGTTGTTAATTGTTTATCGCAGGCTACATTTGTAACAGAGTGTGTTTGTTATGTGATACAGGGCAGCACAGAGGGGTGGAGTCCAGTCCCACAGCCAGGTGGTGAGTCCTCTCGTCTGATTTATTAATTATTATTAATAAAGAGTGAATCAGTGAATTAAACTTATGTGCAACTTGAATCATGATAATAATTGAAAGGTAATCTACTTTCATATGCACAGTTTTATTGTGATAATATGGCAAAGTTAAATTTAATATGTTTTAGTTTGATGGTATTAAAGTTATTGGTAACTTGCTTTAATTAAATAATAATCACATCACACAATAAATGTACATAATATCTGTTTTAAGAGTAAAATTAAAGGTAACCTTTTTCAAAAAAAAAAGTAAAATGTCCTTTCAAAATTACATTTAAACGTTTTAAGTTAAATTGACCTTTTTCTGTTATAGTTTAATAATAATAATGAAGTAAAGTTACTTTCAACCCATTTGACAAATTAACCTGTTAGTAAAGACACAGTTTGTACTTTAATAAAAGTTACATATAATGTTTGAATTTGATCAGAGTACAGAAACATTTACACTGTGTGAAGTAATTAATCAGCACTAAAGTCTTTTTATTTTCCAGACAAATATAATTGTGACTTTTTTCAAGTGATAATAATAGATACTTATCACTTGTTTAAATTTAAAGTAGTAAAAGTCAGTGTCACATTTAAACCGTGTCAAGTCAGTAATAATGATGTAAAGTAACTGAATTTTACTTTTATTTTAAAGACTTGTTTACTTGTTAATAAGTAAATATGTTTTAATTTTCTAAATTAAGTAAAGATAAATAGTATAAATTCAGAAATAAAGTCAAGGAATTGATCAATAATGAAGCAAAAGTTATCTTATTACTTTTATTCTGATTATTATGAAATAAAGAAATATCTTGTTTTTAGCTACAAGTAGTTTGTCCCAATTAAATCTGTTTTATTAATTTCAACTGTTTTTATGGAAGTACATTTCTGCCACTGTGATTCTTTAAGTCATTATAATGAGAAACTTTCTCACAATAATGACTTAGTATCTCTAAATAATGAGTTAGTATCTTTAAATAATGACTTAGTATCTCTAAATAATGAGTTAGTATCTTTAAATAATGACTTAGTATCTCTAAATAATGACTTAGTATCTCTAAATAATGACTTAGTATCTCTAAATAATGACTTAGTATCTTTAAATAATGACTTAGTATCTCTAAATAATGACTTAGTATCTCTAAATAATGACCTAAGTCAATATTTAAATACTAAGTCAGTTTTTTGAGAAGATTTCTTATTATTTTGAGACGCTAATTCATTCTAATGACTTACAGGATCTTTTTTTTTTTCTTTCATCACAGTGGTGGAAATAGGCTTCCATAGTTTTTGTTTCAACATTCAGAAACATGAACTTTATTTAGACACAGTTCTTGTTTCAATGAACGTATTTTAATAATATAGTAAAGTTACCTGTAACATGAGATAGTTTTATAACTAATACTAATGTAGTTAAATACTTTAGTTTAATAATACGCCAAAATTTAATGTGTTTATTGCTGCATTATAATAAAGAGGCTCTGTGTGCACAGTTTATTGATGATAAAGCTTCAGTTTAATGGTGAAGAATTGAAGTTAAATGTGATGTTTTGTTGTGGTTTGTTCTGTTTTAGCGGCACTTTAATGCTTCAGGTGGATGGTTTTCCTACTGGAGACGGTGTTAAGGTAAAAGCCCAGGTAGTGATTATTAAATACAATAACACATCTCCTGTATGTTCTGTCTAATAGCCTGACCGTACGACACCATGAGGGTTTGAACAGACTTCCTGTGACCTTGTTTGACCTTGATGGGAAGGTTTTATTGTCAGCATCACTCAGGAAGTCCTTATAAGGCTGTTCTTCATGTTGCTATGACTGAATGCTGCTGATTTCTGTTGAACCCGCTGTTGAAGACCCGTCTCCTCCCCCCGTATGTGCACGCAGGCTGATCGATCGGCTGGCAGACTGACTGGATCCATGATGGAACTACAGACGTTACAGGAGGCTCTGAAGGTGGAGATCCAGATCCATCAGGTACGCCGTGTTTCCAGGTCACTTGGTTAGGAGACTTAGTCCATTCAGAACAGGTGTGTTACTCGATCAGCTCTGATAGTTAACTAACGAGTCTGATTTCAAACTTATCGTCGCTCTTTATCAGCAAACATCAGTGGGAAACATCCAGGGAGCAGCTTTCAATCTGTAGCCGGCTCTGACTGTTGTTTGCACCTGTTGATATTAGATCATCTGTGGATAATTGGTGTTAATTCAGTAACAACTAAAGTGGAAAGTTTATGCTCTGCAGAACCGATCACCAGCGATCACCGTGCTTTGCAGCCGGTTAGACGGAAGCGACGATTAGGGCTGCACGATTAATCTAATCGCCCACAAAAGATTTGACCAATCGGTCTCTCTTTAAGCAGTAGCATGTGTGGCTTGTGTGGTCATGTGAGTGTCAGGGCCCGTATTTATGAGGCTCCTCAGAATTACTCAAAAGAACACTGCTAAGAATCGACTTCAAAGTAAACAGATTCTTAGCTCAAAGCTGCGTTTAAAAGTTAGTTACCAAGCAGTCAGTTAAGTCTAAATCACTGTCAGTCTCGGATCTGATTCGCGACACTTTGTGCCGCAAATAGGATTTTCAATGATGACGTAGGCAAGGACCAATCACTGAATAAATTTCCTTAAGAATATTCTCTTTAAAATACACGTTTGACAATAAAGAACTTTCAACAGAGTACATTGTCCTTGATTTCCTATTGGATGACACTGGGCGGCACAAAGAGCCTTTCACACTGCTGCTTCAGGCCACTTTCATTCAATAGCCACGTGTCAAGGGTAGAGCCGGGCCATTTGGCCACCACATCCAAAATGTCTGCATCAAACACAGCTTCCTGTTCACATAAACGTTCTACGCTGGGAGCACTGATCTTTAGATGCTGCGACTTGTGTTGGATTACACGGGGTTTGTTGGGGAGTTGATGAACCGCGTGACAGTGTGCGGAGCTGTAAGAGCCATAATTGTTTCCATGACAAATCGGCTTATTGATGGTTGTGACGGGCCTAAATCATCATTGCTTTGTTTATTTGTCCTGTGGCAAATAAACAAAGCGTCATCTCCACCTTCAGTTCAGCTGAGAACGTATTGCTGGGTGGTGATGGAGCAGTGGAAAAGACCCGGGTTCGAATCCGCTGTGAGACACCGATGTGTCCCTGAGCAAGACACTTAAGGCCCATTTATACTTGTGTGTCGGTGTGTCCCAGAAACGCTAGGCGGCGGTAGCGCTACAGCAGGCTAACTTCCGGTTTAGCGCTCCGCTAACGTGAATGGGGGTAAAATTTTAAACGCGCGGCTGGTGTAGCCTTTTCAAATGTTACCGACCTAATGGATCACATTCTGATAGTAAAAGGAGTCGTTTCGTCAGATATACTGATCCACTGTGTTACAGCCGCCGTTTTGGCCGCTAGTCCCTCATCAACTCGCTGACAAAGATTATGCCTGCGTTGTCCGAGCCCGTCTGATTAAGTGAAATTAAGCTGATTACATTTTATTAAGTTGGGATCTGGTCTAACAGGAAGTTAGACCAGATGAGTGTTTCTGTGACTTCCTGTACGAACTGCCCGTCACTTCCTCACGACCTCGTCCACTTTCCGGTCGAGGTTTTAACGAGCCCAGCGCGTCGCTTTGTACGACAGCGTGGTGACTCTGATCAGAAACATTTCATCAACGCTTCATGTTTTCTGCTGCTCGGAGAACAACAGCTGATCCAACATCTGTGAGTTATTTTATCCTTTAGTTACAAATGTGAACCTAAAGATTAGTGGGCTTGATTTGATGAACTGCTGTCAGACCACGTCCCTCCTTCTTCTTCTGTTATTTTAAATGTTGCACCTGTGCAATAGCTCATCGCAGCTCAGGGTCCAGGCCAGTACATGTGTTGCATGTATGATAGATTTCCAACACGTCCTGGAAAAACTGGAAAATGAGAGAAGAAAGTAAAATGTCCTGGAAAATCACTCAAGTAATATGTTGCACCCTCGAGTCACGTCAGACGTGGCACAGATTGGATAAAACTCTGAAAAATGTAAGTTTGATTGTCCTCCAGAGGTGGTAAATATTAGTCCCTGCTGGCTGCTGACTGTTTTTATTGGGTTTCAAGATGAACGTTTTCTTCTCGACTTGTTTTAAACGGTTGAATAATGTTAAACATGTTTGGTTCAGTTGCTCGCTTGTTTGATTTGCCTGCGAAGGTTTGTGTTTGTGACTCGGAGCCATGGTTTCACATATGTTATTGATGAGAAAGTTGGATAAGAATGAAGAGGAAGCCGAGGTCAAAACAATGAATTGAATAGATATTTGCAAACCTGAGAATTCGTCCCAGTTTTTGACCGTATTACACTTTCATATCAATACACCAAGATCGTTTAAAGTAGTTTAAAGAAGTTTAAATAAAGCGTGACGTAGTGAAAGTGCTCTGACGTACGTACATTTAAGCTCAGGACCACAGAGATGTTCAACAGAGTGCTGGGATTTGTTAGTAGACAAAATCTATCTATAATCTGTCAATTTGTGTTGAGAATATTCAGTTTTTTCTAAGCCAAGCATAGAACTCAAAAGACTTTCCAAAAGAACAAAACAAATACAATAACAGTACAATAAAAAACAACATTAAAACAAGGCAAGACATAAACAGAAAAAGGGAAAAAAGCAACAGCGATAGAAGATTTCACAGATAAGTTACAGCCTCAGACTGCTCGTCTTTATAATTAGACTTCTGCAGAAAGGAACATTTTAGTGTAAAACGTGATCCCTGTCTGTCAAACCAGCTGAAAATGTGATCTCTAGAAAAGAGTGGGAACCGTGATGAAGTGTTTTTACAAACCCTAGAGAACACAGTGTTCACTTTCACTTTTGTTTTGAAACCCTTGTTTTGAATCCTGTAAACTGTTGAGGTTCCCTTTTTAAATATGTGGGAAATAAAAACCTGTGAGTAGAAGAAGAAGAGCTCAGGAACAACAATAAAACAGCACTGACAGAAATCGATCAAAACTTTAACAGAAAACGTCGGATCCAATCGACCACGCTGAGAAGCAGATTGAGAAAATACTAAATTTAATGTTTCCGAGGCTTTAACACTGGAGGTGGAGCCTCCTGCTCTGATATAACACCTAATTAATCCCTTTATTTACTTCATGGACTTTTGTTCTGCACCCTGATTAAACAAGCGCAGCCGTCTGGGTGTAGTTCCTAGTTGTGACCAGCAGGTGTCACTGTGATGTGTTTTTTCTGACTGTCTCTTGTCTTCTTCTGCAGAAACTGGTTGCCCAGATGAAGCAGGACCCTCAGGTAAACCATTTACTTTACAGAAGTATAACTAACTGAGCGCCACAGTGAGTTTACACCAGTTTACATCCAAAGGTTTGTGTGCGTTATCGCTGATACAAGAAGAAGAAGAAGAAGAAGAAGACGACTCCGCTCTTTTACATGAGTTTGTTTGGCGCCGGCTCACTTGCTCTTGTTTTCAGAACGCAGATCTGAAGAAGCAGCTCCACGAACTTCAAGCGAAGATCACAGCGCTCAGTGAGAAGCAGGTACGTTACTTCACCTGTAACACACACACACACACACACACACACACAGAGCCGCTTACCACTGTCACACACACACACACACACACACACACACAGAGCTGGTTTCCAGTGTGTTTCTGGTAATGAGGCTCTCGGCAGACAGATCTGTCTTCAGGAGGCAGGAAGTCTCAGAGGTAAAAGGAGGAAGTGGCTGCTCAGGTCTGTTTTAAATAAACAAGAGCTCCCACACCTGCTGAAAGGGATCCTGGTCGCTGGAAACGTTCCTTCTCTGAGATTCTAACATCAAAAGGGTTGGATCTTCCGAATTAGAACCGTGGATTTAGATTCTGTTAATTGGTTCCTAATTTGGTTCATATTTCCGTGTCGCTCCTGATCTTATGTATGCTGCGTTCTTTTTGACATGACAAGTTGGAATTTACAAGTTCCAAGTCAGAAATTTCCACTAAGTTGGATTTTTGACTCTGACGGTCAGGAGAACGGCCCAATCCCAGTGTCCTCACTCACAGGCTCCACCCACTCTACTGCGCTTTGGTTTTAAAACGGAGACCTTTTTCTACGTCTGCTCCTCCCGTCCAGACTAAAACGGCGAAAACAAAGACCTAAAATGTAGAAGTTTGAAAACGCTGCTGACCCCTTAGGAAACGATGACGCAGACGCTCACGCTCGGCTCTCACAGATACACGATGCTGCTGACAGTTTTTGATTTGGTGTTTTTACCGTGCAAATAACACTTACAGCATACACTTACTGGACTTACTGCTTTTAACTCCCGTGTTACATTCAGTAACAGTCTCGTTATTGGTCCATGCAAAATAAAATCAGGTGCGGTTCTTCGTCTGCAGTACTTTATTCTTTCACCAAATCTTCTGAAACTACAGAACAGACCGTCTGCTTCATGTTTACAACGGCACACACGTGCCCGGCGTACGTGAACGGCGTCTTCAGTCGTTTTAATGTAGACGAGGATCAGCTCTGATACGCAGCTAAAACCTGGTGAGGACGGAGATCGGATTCGTTTTAATTCTCCGTTTTTCAACTAAAACAGAATCGTGTGGACGGACCCACAGACTTTGAGGCGTGTTCCCGATAAGTTTCCGAGTGCCGACTCACTGTCAAATCATCAAGTGTGCGATGGCTCTCTCACGGACATTTTGGGCCCTTTTCGTAAGTCCGCGTTTCTTTAAACCAACACTGATGCAACAGTTGTTAAGATGGTACATAGAACTAATGAAGCAGTCACCTTATTACACACATAGGACCTGATTTCCTAAAGGTTTGCGTGAGTCAAAACGTGTGCAAACATGATATCGCCAGCAAATTAACTGGTAAGCTGATCTAATAACGGTGTGCACGCAGAACGACGTCTTCCAAAAGTAACAGGTTTATTTACTACACGCAATGTGATCTAACAAGCCTAAACGCAATTTCATGTGAGAAATGAACAATAATAGATAAAATATTTCTATATCCAATATATAGAAATACAATTATTTTATTGTATTCATTAAATCGCATGAATTGAATAGTTTCTTTGTATTTTCCCTTTAGCTTTGGCAACACTGTCGTTTTAACATTCATGCCAATAAAGCAAATTTGGTTTCGACCTGACTTATTTTCTCCGTGAGATGGAAGAATTTAGAAAGTTGCGTGGTGCTGCGGAGAGCCCCCAGCTGCAGCAGTGCATGAATCCCGCGTAAAATCCATCCAGCCAGAGGGAACGATCACCAACTGTTCACAGTGCGCAGGTCGTAGCAGTGACACAACCCGTTGTAGGTATCGGAGAGACGGGAGATCGCGGAGCGACCGGGCACGCTGCGGACGGTCGGTGGTCGTTCCCTCTGGATGGATGAAGCACGATCTGCTGGCATTTCCTGGCGTCTGGGTCATTCCAGCGTACTGTAGCTGTTTCTGCTGGGGTTTCCCAAAGCAGTTTTTCAGGGGTGCCAAGTACTTAGTGCAACTTCAGGCAGGACGGGCAGGTACAGACGATTTCCACTGAATGAAACAAACCGAGGTTTTTAGTAAATCGCCCAAAACAGGCACTACAATTGCACATGCAATATTTTAGAATGCACACGCACTTTAGTCCTCTTTATTCGGGGGGCTAGTGAATCCGGCTCTTAGTTTATTCAACTGACAGTTTTGCTGTTTTGATCAACACTAATGATCATTGATAATGTAGATTGGCATTTACCTCTCCTCCACTCTGTAGGGCGAGAGCCTGCAGCACTAATATAAAATAAGAAGTGTGCAACGTGTTTCAGTGTCGTCAAGGTAACGTGATAATGTGGCAAAGTGCTGTCCCGCTCCTGTTTACAGCCTTTTGCACTCGATCGCTCACCAGGTGACGTCCGTTAAGTCTGTGAGGGTTCAGGGCTCAGCGTTTAGGTGGGACATTGGGATTGAGCCAACCTCACCGAACCAAACCTCCAAAATCCGAGGCGGCTGCTCTGAGCATCACCAGAGTGAAAGCAGCAGCAGTAGATATCCTGTTTTATTTGTGTCTCTTTCAATCAGTCGTGTCCGTCTCTCTGTGGACATGTTGCCGCTAACAATGGCGAGAGGATTTCTTTTTGGTTTTCCGACTTAAATCTGTTGTTGTACTTAGATCTGTGGTGAAGGAATCAGAACCGGGAGTCCATGAGTAGAATCAGAATCGATAAAATTAAAATGATAGCGGTGTACTTAAGAAAAGACATCAGCAGTGATTTGGAGTATTTCCAAAATGAAAAGATATCTTAGCACGTGAAACTAAACTACTAATAATGATTTTAACCTACATTTGGGCGTGCTAGAATTGTTTTAACGGAGAACCAGAGTCTAGAGTTTCACCATCAACCACAGGAACATCTTTTTCTTTTACCTCTCGACTAAAGACTCTAAATCTTCTGTTGTTGTTGTGTTTTTTTTTTTTGTCTTTATTTTTAACCACTTTCTGCCAGCTTCCTATTTTTATCTCCTCCCTACACATTTCACTGTTTTCATGTCTTCCTGTGAAACACTTTGTTTGTGCTGCTTCCAGGTAAGAATTAGAACAACTAGTCGCAGAATAAGAGTTAGCGCCTTTCTTTGTTAAAAGCTGCTGTTGAGGACACTAATGGGCTCGGTGAGGTGAACAGATGCAGGTGGATGTCTCCGAATGTTGTTTTTGAAACTCATTGAGATTATCAGTAAAAATAGAAAGCTGGGTTTGTGCTCTGCTTACAAGCAGGAGAATGATGTTAATGGCTGAAAGCCTTTATCGCAGCGACTTACTGAAGACAAATGACAGTACGGCTCCCTCCTGTCTGCAGCTGTAATGTTCCTGTCTCAAACACGCAGACGTCTTAGAATAAGAATTAAAGAGGGTTTAAACACTAATTTTAACACATCTCAACATATTTGTGTTTTTTCTTTGGAGGCGTTCACACCTGCCTCGTTTGGTCTGGACGTTTCAGACAAAATTACAGGTGTGAAACCTCCGCCGGCTACAAGGATAGCTTGCCGTCTTCTTCTCCTTTCCTGCCGGCGGCGGCGATATAATGTTCCCACAACAAGGACGTTCGTTTGGTGAATTGCTGCAGGTAGCAACGCGATAATAAGAATAATAATAACAATACAGTGGCAACAAAAGGAATCTGTTCATTTTTCATTCATTCAATCTTGTCAAAGCTCCCCGCCGAACTGACGACACACTGACGTCAGACACACGTCCGTTTACAAACAAGTCAGTGTCAAGTATAGGGAGAAACGGCCCACAGAGGGGACGACGACAGAACACGAGTCTGTCATGTAAAGTTCTTTAGTGAGCTCGCATGATTGCAATATAAAACCAAACTACCCGAAGGTAGCAAAACCTGAACTTTGGTTTGGACCTCGGTCCAGACTTCCAGGTGTGAACGGGCCCTTAGAGTTAGATGTTCATGTGGAACTCGGTCTCATGTCTGTGTGTTAAATACTGAGCGGAAGGCAGGATGTGGTTAGCCTGTTAGCCTGGCTCTGTTCACAGGGAAGAACACACCCACCAGCACCTCCGCCTGCTACACAAACTCAGCTTGTGAACTCGGAGGGAGTTGTGTGTTGGAACAGCTGGTGCTGCAGTTGCTGTGTGATCATCATAGCGTACTGCGTTGCCCTCAGGTCATTTCTTATTTCCAGAGGGTGTTATCAACCTGCCTCTGGACACAGTTTTACTGAACTACAGTCAATCACATCTTCAACGAAAGCTTTATGTGCGGGTGTTTTTTCATAAACACGAGCATGAAGCAGGTAAACAACATCTTCTGTACATCTATTGAGTCTACAAACACGAATCACAAAGAAGCCGGGGAGGTCAAGGGGAAATAAAACCAAAACAAAAGCAAAAAAGATTCAAATAAATGTTTTGTAAAGCTTACGGAGGTCATATGATTTAAAAGCTTTTTCATTTCTACACTTAGACGTGGAAAGAATATATTGACAGTTCACCCCGGAAAGCCTGGATTATTTTAATTCTCTTTCAAGAACTTGACTTAACAATAAAGAGTAATGTTTAACATTTTCCCAACGTATTGCAGACTGAGTGTAAATAGAACGGCAATAAATTGCGACAATCAGTTCCAAAGTTTCTTGGTATGTGCGCAACACCAAAATGAATACCAGCGTTACAGTTTTTGCAGGTTTGGTGGGTAAAACCTGTGAAGCATTAAAAAGAAAAAAAAAAAAACTCTTTAACTTTGTTGGTTATTAAAAACTTTTTCCCAACAAATCTCTGCGACACCTGAAGAGCAGCAGGTGTTCTAATGTCCTCGTATTTGTTCTGATGGTGGAGAAAACATGAGCGGCAGCCATCTTGGTTGTTTACGAAAATGTCTCTTATCAAACCTGCCCCTTATCAGATAAACGGCTGTGATTGGTCGAGCGGATCCGCTGCATGTGGAAATCTGTCTGATCCCAGTTTAGATGACAGATAAACCAGCAAACTCCTGCTGTTCAAATGATGGTGTGAACTAAGGTAAAACAGGCATGCTGTAGTTTCCTCCTCTATCATAAACCTTTTTGTCTTCTGCTGGCAGCAAGGACGCTTAAAGGAATTTGTCTTATCGTATTGAAGCAGTCCTTATTGTTTCTGTTAAAACACATCTTCAGATGTAACCGTCTTCATGTCTTAATAACACCAGAGGTTAAAATCTGTGTGTTTTGTGTGATGTGGGTGAGCTGATCCTGAGCGATGAAGCGCCCTCAGCAGCAGCAGCAGATAAAGCCGTGCACGTTATTAACTGCAGGCTGCAGGTCAGGCTGCTCTCTGAAAGGGGAACAGGGCACTTTCTCAGTCTGGATCTCAGGCGTCTCTCTGAGGGGATGCTAATCAACAGATGGGCTTTATCTTTTGTTTCTGATTGGTCAGCTCCAGCTTTGTGTGCCTCTGCTTCTGTACTCTACATTACACTCTCGTTTCTTCTTCTATTAATCTCTCCCGTCTCTCAGTGAGTGGCAGCCAGTCAGATCAGAGCAGTGATTGGAGCAGGGCTGCAGCAGTTATTGATTATCGACCTTTTCATAAGAGTCACCGGTGAGATTCTCCTGCTGTGGGTTTGCAGACAAATGCTCATGCTGTATGTTTTACAAACAGCTGACGCAGCAGATCTGAGGAGCAGCTTTCACCACGCAGACCTTCAGAGTATAGATCAGTCTGTGCTGCAGTGTTCCGGGGGGTTCTTGTAGGAACACCGGAGAACAACAAGCTCGCTGCCTCCTCTGACCTGCAAACAGCAGAATGAAAACAGACATGGAGAGAGATTTTATTACGTGTTACTTCCAGCTGTACGTTACTGTAACGGTACTCTTCTTCTCTCTCCTCCTCCTGCAGAAGAAGGTGGTGGAGCAGCTGAGGAAGGAGCTGTTGGTGAAGCAGGAGCCAGAGGCAAAGCTGCAGCTGCACGTCCAAACTCCTCCAGGAGGCGTCGACATCAAGCCGACCAACCTGCTGCAGAGCCAGCAGATACCTGGAGCACTGCAGCAGGTGGGAAACACAACGGCTTAACAAATCCAAGGATGAATCTACCTCCTCTCTCTGAATTTAGATTTAATATTACACTGCAGTGAACTTAATTCAAGTTTATCATTTACATTTAGAGAAAAGCGTCTACATTATATGAGAAAATAATGTTGTTTTTTTTAAATATGAAAACACTTAAACAACCAGCACAACGTCACCTACTTCACTTACAACAGCACAGACTCACCTGCAGCCTGCAGCCTGCAGCACCAGCTGCTCAAACCTAAACTACTTACATAACAGTTTACTAAGTGGAGTTTATTTGAATTAATACGTAAATAAGTTGCACTGAACCAACAGACGAAGCTAACATTAGCATGCTAATATCTGACACAGTTGGAGTAAAGAGTAAAAAGAGGTAAAATGGAATGTGTGGTCAACACATCTGACCTGATAATTGATTAAATTGCTGTTTAATTGTGTAAACTTGGAAGCTTTTGAATTACGCTTCACAAAAAAGACTCAAAAGAAGGATTGTGAGACCTTGCAACAGGTTTCTCTCTTCTAAAAACAGAAGTTAAACAGCAGAACAGTAATTTCATTTATTTTATCAATTTGCAATCTGGGAAACCAAGGACAGTGAAAATCAAGGGCAACTAGACTTGGTTGAAGATACTTGAAGGATAGATGGTGTTCAGGAGGAGTGAAAGAAGCTATTTACACCAGAGAAGAGAAACCATCTCTCAACAGGGGAGGAGATCTGAGACCACTTATCCTCCACCTACAAAGCTGCTCCACTTACATCTGGCCTCGGGTGACTCCAACGACCATGACAGCCAGGAGCACTAACGAACCAAGCGGTATCCATCACCTTGATAACGACCCCACAGAGATTAAATAGCTACGACTCCCTGCCAGTCAGAACTGAAGAGGCCTCTTGGACGAGTATCTTCAACCAAGTCCAGTTGCCCTTGTTTTTAGCTTTCCTTAGAGAACTGTGAGCTGGATGAATCTTCAGACACAATCTGAAACGTAGGGAGTTAAAGCAGGCGTGATGACTGTGTGTTTACACACGAGGACTAACAACAGTTCATCGTAAAACTTTCTCTGCTCTGTGTCATGGGTTTTATTCTCCCTCAACAGACCCTGACAGTCACGCCGGTCCTCACCACGAAGACTCTACCTCTGGTGCTGAAAGCTGCCGCCACGCCCACCTTGCCTGGATCTGTCCTGCCACAACGCCCAGCCACTGTCACTATGGTCACCACAGCTATCACCAAACCCGACTCACAGAACGCCCCCATCAATCTGCAGGTGGCCAGTAAGCTGACCAATCAGAGCTCGGAGCCCGTGCGACTGGTATCCAAGAACACCATGATGGTAAGACCCTCCGGTTCCTGGCGCTGTGCATCATCATACCTTCCTCTAATCTGACTTATTGTACAGTATGTGTTGTCATCTGTAGAGCTGAGGAGAGCTACTGAATGTAGACGAGCTTTTTGATAGCAGGATGTTTCTCTAATCACATGGCAAGTGTCTGAGCAGGTTGTGGCGTGAGTGGTGGCCTTATAGCAGCCAAGCTGACAGCACCAGTAGCAGTTCTCTGACAAGTCAAATAGTCATATAGGGCCAATTTATCTTACATAGCCACATGTTCATGTAAAGCAACAGAGGAGGTGTAGTATAGGTCTAAAGTCCTGAAATCACAATGTCCTGAGTATGGAAGTGTCCGGTCACACCAGAAAGTAGCACAGCATAAGTCATCCACTTGTCCTCGCGAAAAGAGATGGAGGATTGGTGTGCATAAATGCAGTCTACAACGAGAACTGTGGCAGAGTTACTAGCAAAATTTGTGTTAATATTTTTAAATAATGGATCCTTGATTCTCACAGAAGAAGCACAAAAGCAGATTCTTATTTATAGACGGTGATCGTCACCAGCACATCTGACACTAGCACATTCTAGCTGCTGTAGCTTTATTGAAGTGGCTAAAGACGATCGGAAACGCTGTCTCTGCTGACAACATAGGTTTTGAACTGCAGTGTAGAGCTAGCCAGTCCTTGTCTTATAATGTCTTTTTTCTTCTAACATTACTGTTTGACTGCGTAGCTCACATGGACGTAATGCTAAGCTACCGCTGAAGGTACTAAGCTAGTTTGCAGGACAGCTAATGTTAGCAGCTTGCTGAGAACAGATGAACACAAAGGAGTGTCTCTGCAGCTCTGCGTACACTACTTTAACACAAACACTGACACACCATTCATGTATAATCTGAAGTAGAAGACGTGCAAGGCTTCACTTTCTCCCAACTTCTGTTATGCGCAACATTTAGTTATGTAATGTTAGTGGCAGATGGAGTGCAGTCCTGTTGATACAGGAAAGGGAAATGAATGGCAGAATGTGTAAGAGCAGCAGAATGTGTAAGAGCAGCAGACCGTGTCAGTGTAAGAGCAGCAAGACGTGTCAGTGTAAGAGCAGCAAGACGTGTCAGTGTAAGAGCAGCAAGACGTGTCAGTGTAAGAGCAGCAAGACGTGTCAGTGTAAGAGCAGCAGACCGTGTCAGTGTAAGAGCAGCAGACCGTGTCAGTGTAAGAGCAGCAGACCGTGTCAGTGTAAGAGCAGCAGACCGTGTCAGTATAAGAGCAGCAGACGGTGTCAGTGTAAGAGCAGCAGACCGTGTCAGTGTAAGAGCAGCAGGACGTGTAAGAGCAGCAGACCGTGTCAGTATAAGAGCAGCAGACCGTGTCAGTGTAAGAGCAGCAGACGGTGTCAGTGTAAGAGCAGCAGACGGTGTCAGTGTAAGAGCAGCAGAACGTGTCAGTGTAAGAGCAGCAGACCGTGTCAGTGTAAGAGCAGCAGACCGTGTCAGTGTAAGAGCAGCAAGACAGTGTAAGAGCAGCAGACCGTGTAAGAGCAGCAGACGTGTCAGTATAAGAGCAGCAAGACGTGTAAGAGCAGCAGGACGTGTAAGAGCAGCAGACCGTGTCAGTGTAAGAGCAGCAGACCGTGTCAGTAGAAGAGCAGCAGACCGTGTCAGTAGAAGAGCAGCAGACCGTGTCAGTAGAAGAGCAGCAGACGTGTCAGTATAAGAGCAGCAGACGTGTCAGTATAAGAGCAGCAGAACGTTTCAGTATAAGAGCAGCAGAACGTTTCAGTATAAGAGCAGCAGAACGTTTCAGTATAAGAGCAGCAGAACGTTTCAGTGTAAGAGCAGCAGAACGTTTCAGTGTAAGAGCAGCAGAACGTTTCAGTGTAAGAGCAGCAGAACGTTTCAGTGTAAGAGCAGCAGAACGT
>NC_060171.1:2200597-2279067 GCF_021292245.1 Micropterus dolomieu
CAGTGTAAGAGCAGCAGACCGTGTCAGTATAAGAGCAGCAGAACGTGTAAGAGCAGCAGAACGTGTAAGAGCAGCAGAACGTGTAAGAGCAGCAGACGTGTCAGTATAAGAGCAGCAGAACGTGTAAGAGCAGCAGAACGTGTAAGAGCAGCAGACGTGTCAGTAGAAGAGCAGCAGACCGTGTCAGTAGAAGAGCAGCAGACCGTGTCAGTAGAAGAGCAGCAGACCGTGTCAGTAGAAGAGCAGCAGACGTGTCAGTATAAGAGCAGCAGACGTGTCAGTATAAGAGCAGCAGAACGTTTCAGTATAAGAGCAGCAGAACGTTTCAGTATAAGAGCAGCAGAACGTTTCAGTGTAAGAGCAGCAGAACGTTTCAGTGTAAGAGCAGCAGAACGTTTCAGTGTAAGAGCAGCAGAACGTTTCAGTGTAAGAGCAGCAGAACGTTTCAGTATAAGAGCAGCAGAACGTGTCAGTATAAGAGCAGCAGAACGTGTAAGAGCAGCAGAACGTGTAAGAGCAGCAGAACGTGTAAGAGCAGCAGACGTGTCAGTATAAGAGCAGCAGAACGTGTAAGAGCAGCAGAACGTGTAAGAGCAGCAGACGTGTCAGTAGAAGAGCAGCAGACCGTGTCAGTAGAAGAGCAGCAGACCGTGTCAGTGTAAGAGCAGCAGAACGTTTCCGTATAAGAGCAGCAGAACGTGTCAGTATAAGAGCAGCAGAACGTGTCAGTATAAGAGCAGCAGAACGTGTAAGAGCAGCAGACGTTTCCGTATAAGAGCAGCAGACCTGTCAGTGTAACAGCAGCACAGATCCACATCTGCTGTGGTTTTGTCTCAGGTGCAGGCCACCACCACCGCCCAGCCAATCAAAGTTCCTCAGTTTGTCCCTCCTCCTAGACTGATGCCTCGACCCACCTTTCAGCCACAGGTGCGTCCCTGTAAGACCCGCCTCCAAACCCTAACCCCTCAGATCAGTGTTTGTGGGCCCACATGAGGTGACTCGCTCACTCTCCAGCAGAGGGCAGTAGTACACCAAAGCAAACACTCATGCCTTGCTCCGTGGCACTAAAACATTGTTTGCTCTGTGCTGCCTCTACTCATCTCTTCTCCTCTCGTTGTGCTTTTTTTGATTTTCCTACTGACCTGTGAACGGGTTGTTTTGAAGGTTTCCTGCCTGTGAACGTGTGAGTGTGTGTTTACCTTTTGTGGTGAGAGCTTGTTTTTTCCTGCAGCTTCTTGGTATTTTGTGTTTCTGGCTGTCGGTGTGTTGTAACCCTTTAAGTGGAAACGTATCGGTGATGTTGGTGCCACTGGGAGCTCTGACCAGTTCGATAGTGGGATTACTATCAGTAATAACTGCTTTAGCACTTGGTAGTAGCAAGCAGTAGTATTAGTACTTGGATGTAGAAGCAACAACACTGCTGTAGTTCGTATCCATAAACGTTATTTAGTTGCTTTAGTAGAACATAACCACAAAATAAATGAACTAAAATAAACCGGGACAACAGGGGCAGCACACAAGTTACGTTATACATAATAGGGTGGAGGTCTTGGTCTTGACTGTGACGTTAGGGGTTTCAGGTACATTGAACTTAACAATCCTTTCTGTCCCTCTCAGATGTACCTGCCCTGCTGTGATCATACGATCTAGCTGCCCAAGAGAAACGTAAAATAGAAGAAAATGAAGTAGATAATGTATTTATTTTATTTGGAAAGGGACCATGTACTATATATCTGATGTATTTTACCAGAGTTCATTTAAAGCTCATTTTCATCTGCAGTCACAAGAAAGAACAACATAATAATAAATGGGGGACGGGGTATTAAATAAAGTTCACTCCAAGTCCATTACAGTTTCAGCCGTCATAGTGATATGTAATAACAGTAGCATCAGTAGCAGGAGTAAATTCAATGTAGTATTGACAGTATTAGTTAAAGTAATATTAGTAGAAATAGGAGCAGTCTCAGTGAAGACTTGCAATAAAAAAGTTTAAATATCTCAAACATTAAAAACATCAGCAACGAAACTTTAAAAGAGTGAGTGTCTCAAACTTTAGTTTGTATTGTGGCTTATTTTACTGGAAACCAGTCTGTCCCAGTTCATAGTTGTATGTATAGTATGTGTTTGACTTTCCATCATAGAGGATAGTTTAAAGTTTGTTAGAGAAGCATGAATGTGACAGATGTCTCTGTAAACCAATGCAGATATTGTTGTGTTACTTTTTTTTAAGAAGAAACAAGTTCTGGTACAATATAAGAATCCTACATGTGTTTAGTAATATACACTGAACAAAATTATAAAGGCAACACTTTTGTTTTTGCCCCTATTCATCATGAGCTGAACTCAAAGATCTAAGACTTTCACGTGGTTTACTATGTACACAAAAGGCCTATTTCTCTCTAATATTGTTCACAAATCTGTCAAAATCTGTGTTAGTGAGCACTTCTCCTTTGCTGAGAGAATCCATCCACCTCACAGGTGTGGCATATCAAGATGCTGATCAGACAGCATGGGGATTGCACAGGTGTGCCTTAGGCTGGCCACAATAAAAGGCCTTAGGCTGGCCACAATAAAAGGCCACTGCAAAATCTGCAGTTTCACTGTATTGGGGTGTCCGGAAACCAGTCAGTATGGTGGTGTGACCACCATTTGCCTCACGCAGTGCAACACAACTCCTCCTCATAGAGTTGATCAGGTTGTTGATTGCGGCCTGTGAAGTCTTGGTCCACCGATGAGGACGACGAGCATGCAGATGAGCTTCCCTGAGATGGTTCCTGACGGTTTGTGCAGAAATTCTTTGGTTATGCAAATCGATTGTTGCAGCAGCTGTCCAGGTGGCTGGTCTCAGACCATCTTGGAGGTGAAGATGCTGAATGTGGAGGTTCTGGGCTGGTGTGGTTACACTTGGTCTGCAGTAGTGAGGCCGGTTGGATGCACTGCCAAATTCTCTGAAACACCTTTGGAGACGGCTTATGGAGGAGAAATGAACATTCAGTTCAAGGGCATTCCTGCAGTCAGCATGCCAACTGCACGCTCCCTCAAAACCTGCGACATCTGTGGCGTTGTGTGATGGTAACATTTTGGAGTGGCCTTTTATTGTGGCCCGCCTAAGGCCTTTTATTGTGGCCAGCCTAAGGCCCACCTGTGCAATCCCCATGCTGTCTGATCAGCATCTTGATATGCCACACCTGTGAGGTGGATGGATTATCTCAACAAAGGAGAAGCGCTCACAGATTTTGACAGATTTTTGAACAATATTTGAGAGAAATAGGCCTTTTGTGAACATAAAGAACGTCTTAGATCAGCTCATGATGAATGGGGGCAAAAACAAAAGTGTTGCCTTTCTAATTTTATTCTGTGTAGTTTGTGATTAGTAGTATCAATACTTGTGATTATTAGTCAGGTGCTACACAGTCGGCGCCTGACCCCAGGCATCATCACTTTATTTCAAAAGATTTTAACTTAAGCACACAAATATGTAAAGTTACACACTTCGAAATTAGTAGCAGGATCCTTAGTAGTTAAGTAGTAGATACAGGAGTTTTAGTAGTAGTATTTGTACTGGAGTTGGGTTGAAACAGTAGTAATCATTAATAGTATCTGTTGCAGTAGTAGCAGAAGCAGCAGTAGAATCAGTGATAGTAACAGAATCTGTAGTATTAGTACAAGTATTAGTAGTAGAGCAGTCAGCCTGAGACAGAGCTCCACAGTGGCGTTACCCAGCAGCGTCAGGTCCTTTTCTGATTGGTTGTCTGTTGTTACCAGGTCAGGCCAAAACCGGCCACACCCACCAACGTCCCCATCGCCCCGGCCCCTCCCCCGCCCATGATGGCAGCCCCCCAGCTGCTCCAGAGGCCCGTCATGTTGGCTACCAAGCTGTCGTCCTCGCTGACCTCGGCGGCTCCCATCCACCAGGTCCGTATCGTTAACGGTCAGCCCTGCGGTAAGACCCCGCTGACAGGCATCGTCATCACCACGCCGGTCACCGCCGCCCCCACCCGCCTCGCCAGCCCCGCCCAGGCCCCCAACCCCACCCCTATCCCCACCCCGGCTCCTGCCCAGCCGATCCAGATCAGCAGCCTGACCACTGAGCCCAAGGTGAGAGTTCTACCTGAGTCCTGCACTGTGACAACACGCTGCTGGAAGCAGTCAGAGGGATTTTATCTCTCTCAGACTCTCTTTGCTTTTTAAACCTCTCATTATGACGTAGTGAAGACCTTCATCCTGCAGATTAACCTAAACACATTAACAATGATGAACTCTGAAAGACACACAAATAAACACAACCTGCTATATTTATTTTACTATATACTGTATACATACAATACAGCACAACAGTTGGTTTCATCAGCTATATAACAACCCTGTAAAGTACAGAAAATGAAATCAAACCTGAACAAAGAAGAGAGAACGAGAAAATATGCAGCTAATAAACACTTTATAATAAGAAGCCGAGGAGTCGGGAGCAGTTCATGCAGCTTAAGATCTGATCTAACTCAGTCCAGCAGCAACGTTTCTTTTTCCAGTCAGACTTTCAATTCTTCGTCCCAAAAGTATCACAAATCACATTCAATTAATCATCAGCCATGAGAATCATTGGCCGTGCTGTCTGAAGTAAGGCTGAACAATAATAATTCAGTATTATTGTTTTTGGACTTTAATCTTATTGTAATGATTAAATACTCTTAACTACACATTTATGTTGAAGTTGGAACTGGAAATAAAACAAATTATTTGTGCAGGTTTCTGACTCTCCAAGACTCTCGTGTTTTAAAAATGTGCAAACTTATGGCCTTATATTTTTCTTGTAGTTGTCTGTAGATCTCATGTTCAGACTCAAACAACGACCCGACCGTCCGTCACACAGTACTGTCTGACTTCCTGTCTGTGGCTCTCAGCTCATTGGTTCCTCTGTCCTCTCAGCAGACTGTTAAACCCGAGCAGAAGGCCGTCGTCAGCCTCCCCTCTTCCTCCACTCCTCCACTGTCTCCTCCTGCCAGACCCAAGAAAGAGGAGAGCCCAGAGGTACTGCAGACTAATGCATGATGGGATTCAGCATCGCTGGCGGTTCTGGTGATTAACTCTTTCATTTCTCTCTTTTAGAAACTGGCCTTCATGGTGTCCTTGGGTCTCGTAACACACGACCACTTGGAAGGTGAGTGACTGTTACCGGATGATCGTCCTGATGCTGGAGGTTTCTGCGTTAACACTTTCTGTTCTGATTGTAGAAATCCAGAGCAAAAGGCAGGAGAGGAAGAGAAGAACGACGGCCAACCCGGTGTACAGCGGCGCCGTGTTTGAACCCGAGGTACGAGCTCGGCTGATAAATCAGCGTGCCGAAATAATCGGCCGTTATGAGCACATTTAAAAACAAGCAATGTTGAACAAGGTGCTGCAATAAAAAAACAGACCAATCAGATGAAACGCTTGAGAATAAATAGAAACATGAAGCAACAGGACAGGAAGGTGTAGAATTTCAGTGTGACCTACGACTCCCATGAGTAACTACCTGCACATAGTGTTTGGTCATTGGTCCAATAGTGAAGCCTGTTGTCTTGTCCGACGACACCGCAAACAAGAAGAAGTTGTGGAGATTAAACTCTGCCGTTAATTATCAACTTAACCAGCGGCAGCGATGACAAAGCAAGCTTTTTTTTATTGCAGGGGAATCCACCAAACAAGCGCGTCTAGAATATAAAGTTGAACCTGTCACAGGGCAGCCACAGTCCCTCAGACCTGTCACACGCGACTGGTCGCATTCACGCACACGTCAACACGGCGGTCAGTCAGTGTGTGGAAAAAATGCACAGGAGAACGACGGAAAGGGCCGTTAAATGCTGTAAAAATGCAGATATCTTCATGGTGGTGTTTAAAAAAGAAAACGACCACTAGCAGGGCGGCGCTTATATCACATCATGATCATCATATCAGAACTACCTTTCCAGAGTTGATTCTATGTTTTAATACAAGTAGCCGTGCCCTGTAGGAAAGTAGTTTGTATGGGAATAATCTGGAAAATAAAGACCAGTGTACTCGTTTCAGGTGGACGTATCTCCAGTCACTCAGAGCTTCCAGAGCGTCATGATGAGAAACATAAATCCAAGCAGAGCTCTGAGGAAATGCAGATACTGATATAGACCTACATTCAATTTTAGTCCTGTTGCCTTAATTGTGGATCTTTGCTCTTTGTTTCCAATGTATAATTTTTCTACTCTGTATTACAGTATTTAGCCTATTGCAGTTTAGTTTTTATCTTTTCTATTCATCTTCTACACACATGCAGCACTTTTATTATACACAATAAGAAGCTGATCTTTTAATGTGGTTATCTTAAGGGACTAAAAAAAGAGCTTTACACACAACCTTATCAGAGCTAATGATAATATTAGTACATTTTAGCACGCCATAGGCAACTTTTAATAAAATGAAATGTAATTTACCAACAACAAAAATGTGGCTGGAAAATGCTGTGAGGCTAGTAACTTTGGAAAACCCTGTCGGTCGGGCTCTACAGTAAACATGCACTAAATATCTGGTTGAAAGTTCAGACAACACTGTCCTTCTGTGGTTTCCTTAAATATTTGTCAGTATCAGAAAAAGCTACAGCGATTAATCAACATGGGATCGACATCTTTCCGACACCTGCAGGAAATATTCCCAGTTTCAGCTTCTGGAGATTCGCTGCTTTTCGGATTATTTTAACACTTGTGTTGAACGTTGAAGCTGCGGTCGGCAACGTTTAAAGAACCCAGCGAGACACCGGATTGTTTTTCATATTCGTGTCAGATTTATTGATTTTATTTATCTGATTTATTGATCGCTGTCGGGATGAACAAATATAACAGGAGCTGCTTTAACTCTGGCCTGCTTCCACACAAACTAGAAATGAATCCACACAAACTAGAAATGAATAATTCCTTCAGTTTGATAATTAGTCGGTGAGAGATCTGCACCGTAAGAACACAGGTGTCAGGTTTGGTGGAGCCTGCACGTGAAAACTAACAAAATGAAATGGATTATTCCCATGAATTAAGTAAATAATTTGTCTTTTTCCCACTTCTGTTTCAGAGGAAAAAGAGTGCAGTGAGTTACCTGAACAGCCCTCTGCACCAGGGGACCAGGAAGAGAGGTCTGTATGAAATACTGATCCACAGGTCAAAGACCAGATACAGTAAGAGGGACGGGGAAAGATATAGAATCAGGTAGAGACGCAGCAGAGCCATAAAATACAGGTAAATCACAGTGCAGAAGGAGATATGTTGGGAGGGAAGGAATGTATGAATGTAGAAAAAGACTGTGTGCAGTTTTATCGAGGCTGGAGAGATCCAGTCCAGCAGAGACTAATATCTGACTCAGTACTAATAACATGCTGTTAAACAAGTCTTCCCTCTTTCCTGCTTTCTGTTTCCTGTCGCTTCAGTCGGGTTTAATGTCTAAAGCCGGATTTAAACTTGTCTGTCAGACTCAAAGAACCACCTCACATTACAAGAGATATTTCAGCTCGGGCTGCTTCAGGATTATTTCATGGACTTATTAACAAAGAGCGTCGGCCCCCTGCCAGGAAGCAAATTAAGAATCTAAACGTGATTACTGAGGCGATATAATAAAGACTTAATAAAAGCGGGAGTGGACATGTTCAGGTGAATCCAAGAACTTTATGAAAGTGTAGGCAGATGTGATGATTAGCTGCTTTTCTCTGTTTCAGATCATCCTAAACAAATCCTTCATTTTACATTCATTTTATAGATTTTAATGTAAACGCAGCTGCAGCCCGAGCTGACCTCTGGATCACCTTGATGAAGAAGTATAAATCCGGTTGAACCTTCACACCTGTTCTTTTCCCTGTGAATTGTCGAAAGGCATCCTGGGAAGTGTAGTTTTGAAAAAAATATCTAATTTCGACTGATATTTCAGTCCGATATTGGAGAGAATGACTGACTAATATTATGTTAATAATTTCAATAACTACTGTTTCTTACGTCTGTAGAATATGATGTGCGGGCCGGGACGCCTCTGCAGCACCAGTTAATTTAAAATAATTTCACACACACATCAGCTTTAACAAATATTGCACTTAACAGCAGCAGCTCATATTGTGATTCTGATAGAATTTGGATTAATCTTTCAGCCCTATTTACAGAAGCACCTGAGACGGGGTTGAGTCCTCAGATTCACTCCTAAACCAGGTGTTGTTGAAGATCACAAGTTAACGACGTGAATGAAAGAGACCGGAGTGGATTTAAAGCTGAGTGGCTCTCAGTGACTCGTGTGAATGGTCGCACGACTCTAATAAATAACGCGACTAACGTGAATCAGCTCTAATTACTTCACACCTCAATTTACTAAAATTGAATCCAAGAAGCTTCCACTTTCCAGGCTGTTTAATGAATGAGGTTTAACTTCTGACTCTAAATACCCTCAGCACAACCTCCATCTGACTTCACGTGTTCTCGGGAGAAAAGAATGAAAGTTGTGTAACTCTCTGTGTCAGATGTTCTCACTGCAGAAGCTTCAACGTGTGCTGTCATCAGAGGGCTGCAAGACTCAGGGTTTAGAAACACCGGGGGAGTTTACACGGGTCAGATAAAAACCTTTCTTAGAGGCTGTGTTTACTTTCACATCAAACATTAAAAATAATAAGTAAGACCTTACTTTGGGGAATGTAGAACAAACATTAGAGCTAAATAAGTAGTCCATGTCGCGATATATCTGCTAAAACTGCAGCAGCTTAGTGCGAAATATCTGTAAGTCACAGTTCTATTAAAAACACTCATTTAAAGGATCATCATCATATGATAATGACAATTGACAATTGAGCAGAGCATGATAAAGTTAATCCCCAAAACGAAAGCCCAGGGGTCGGTTGCACAAAAAGCCTTAAGTTAAGATTGAGTTAAGGTATCCTTAAAATACATTTGGTTGCACAAAACACCCTTATATGTTCTCTTTAAGGTTTCCTTAAAATGTTCACTTAAGCATTTGAGGTTTTCTCCTTATCTTGGTTTTATACTTAAGGAATCCCTTAAGTGTGTTAAGGTCTTTTGTGCAACGGTTTAGCAACCAAACTAAGGAAAAGAATTTAAGGTGCCTCTGGCTTTATCTTAACTGGAACATGGTTGAGTTTATGGTGATAAATGAAGAAACGTTATCCTGAGAAGAGGACCGGGAGAATCCAATAGATACGCTAAATGATGGGCAAAACAAGAAGGCTGTCAAATTTATCGCTAGCTAGCTAACTGAAGTTACTCTTACCAGTTTTATTGGGTTCCCTTTTATAATTAGTCTCTTTTTTTGGCAAGAACAGACAAGTTGTCATTCTTATTTTGGATCTGAATAAATTTTCGAAGCGATTTTCCTCCCACTTTTGTCGTTTTCTGTTATTTGCAGATCAAATTTGATCCTCCAGCAGTACGATATTTTCCTCGTCTGACCAATTTGGGTTTTTTTGTCTTCTTTTCTTTCCAACTTTGGACGGTAACAACAGGTCAAGTATGGTGCAAACAAACAGTCTCCATGGTAACAGTAGAATTTTACTACTAACACCTTAAGGGATTCTGTGCAACACCCTTTAGTAAATTCCTTAGCTAAGGAGAAATAAAGGCTAAAGTTTCATACTTTGCTACCGGCTCCTGGATTATAACTAGTGAATAAAACTAATTAACGTTGGGGGGGCGTGACCTGAGTGTTTCTAAACCCCGCCTACCGCCCTGGTGACAGACTTTAAAACTTGAACGTGGACAGGTGTGTTAACGTCTGACACAGATGTGTGCACTAGGTTGTAGTAGTGCTCGGCTTCAGCTCGCACGGAGCCAGTCTCCTGCACTAACACTGCTGTCTGTGCTTCTGACTCCTCCTCTTCCTCCCTTACCGCTCCCCTGTCTCATGCTAGCCAACGAAGACTCCCTTTCCAAGGTATGTCATACAGACTGTTTGTTTTTGTTTTCTTCCCCCCTCTCCATCTTTCTTTTTTCTTTGTTTTCCGTCTTTGTTGTCTGTCTCATTTCACCCAGGTCGCCCACCCAAATACAGCAGCGTCCCGGAGCTGGGCAGCCTCACCCCGACCTCCCCCTCCAGCCCCGTCCATCCCCTCCCCCTGCCCAGCCCCAGCTCTGGGGATGTAAGTAACGATGGGGGAGACGGACAGTTCAGAGGGTTGGAAACCCGGTCACACACAGTCCTATTGGCCCAGTAGCTCTGTCACTCATTTGCACCCCAAGACCTCCACAAACATTTCCATCAGTTTGTTGTCTCCATGTGATAACCATCAGTCATCAGTTTTACTCTCAGCCTTACAAAGTGAACAGAGTCCTGTAGCCCAGAGCATCCATGAATAACTACTACCCAAAACACATTCTAACTCCCAGATGTCCAGTAACTTCTCTGTGGGCTCAGTTATTTAACACACCATGACCATTAGATGTTGAAACAAGGCCAACTGTATACTAAACCAAACCAGATCACGGTGCCTCCCCCTGCCTTGGCTCTCCACAGATGGTTGGTGGGGCTCAGTTGGGCGGGGAAACTGATTGGTCCAATTCTTCCTCACAGGGAGACATCCATGAGGATTTCTGCACTGTGTGCAGACGCAGTGGCCAGTTGCTCATGTGCGACACGTGTTCTCGTGTTTATCACCTGGACTGCCTGGATCCACCCCTGAAAACCATTCCTAAAGGCATGTGGATCTGTCCAAAATGTCAAGATCAGGTAACCGCAGCAGCCGTGACTGATCCTGAGTCAGGGGGAAGGGGGTACCGCAGTCCAGAGAGGGGCCTCTCAGGGCCAGTAGCTGTACTTGACTGTAAAACTGCTTCTGCTGACCGGCCTTCTGCCACACTGTCCTGAACTTTAGGACTGTTCAATCCTTTGTAAGCATATACATGATGCAGTATTGTTTTCTGTGCTTCTGTCCCATTCATTGTGTCAGTAAAGATTGGCATCTCACACCCATTCACCCCATTGCTTGTCCCTTCTCCGGCCTCACCACAGGGTGGCGGCTAAATTTGTCTTCCTCAAAATCTGTTCCGAGTCTCAGCCTCTGTGACAACTCCGAGCTTCTCTCTGCAGATCCTGAAAAAAGAAGAAGCCATTCCCTGGCCCGGCACACTGGCTATTGTTCATTCCTACATCGCTTACAAAGAAGGTGACGTTAGATTATTTTCTTCTCTCCGACGTCTGCCGGGGAAATGTAGACGGTGCAGCAGTGACATGAACTGTGTTGTGTTTTATCGCTGCAGCTAAAGAAGAGGAGAAACAGAAGCTGATGAAATGGAGTTCTGAGCTGAAGCTGGAGCGAGAGCAGCTGGAACAGAGAGTCAAACAGCTCAGCAACTCCATAACGGTAAGAAACACAATCATACAGCTTCTTTTTTGATCCCGTTTCAGGTTGATAAAACACCCTGATTCACTAAACTCAGAGGCTAACAAATCTCTAGAGTCGCACGTGTTCGGCCGGCGCTGAGCGTTGAATTCAATGAGTTTTATTGACATTAGTTCCACCAAATGCCGAAATTGACGTTCAGTTCAAGGGCCTCAGATTACATGAATAGATTGGTTGTCAATTATTAAATGAATGGACTGGTGTGTTTGAATCATTTTTTAAGAAAGCTGGTTTTCTGTCCTCCAGGTACAACTTAGGTTCAGAAACACACATCTTTGCGTCAGGTGCAAGGGTATGATCGTTAACAAAAGCTAAAGAAAACCACGCGTTAAAAAATAAAAATAAAGGTGAGGCTTTACAGAAAAAACAGGCGACCACGCCCCTCGTCTGGCATCATGGCAACGAAAGTTGGGACAAAGTATCAAAGACTAAAACTCACGCTTTAAGAACAACTTGAAACTATCCCCCCTTCTGAAACATGACCTCAGTTAAACTTTCATGTCTATCAGAAAATAGTTTACCAACTTAATAGTTCTGAATCAGGGCCTCCGGTAGGAGAAAGCATCTGCTTTCTGAGAGGTGACTTGTTATTCAACAGTTCATATCCTCTGCTGCTCTTCTCGTGTTGTGGCTGCAGGCGGTGAACATCAAGCTGGGTTTACACTGACTTCAGCCCGTTTCGTCCAGATATTCGAGCCGCACGACTCATTTTAGAGTCGGGCCAAATTATCGCTCCCGAACGGCCGGCGGACGAATTTCTTTTATGTCAGAAACTTTCGTACAGTTGAAGCAGAACCACGAGTGGATTCCCCACAATCAGCGCCTTTTTTGTCAAAGCGTCTGCGTAAAGTTATGAACGGAGTCTAAATGTGCCATGGCAACGCAACGCTCGCTATCAAGTTAACAGTCTGTACAGTAAAAAGTTTACCTCCAGTTCTTTTCTGCAACATTAGCATTCTGTGCTGTTGACAGCTTCCCAGCTCCCTGGTCGATAAACACCAGCACCTCAGACGTTTCAGCAGAACCGTTGATCGTTTCTGCCCTGTTTTATTGCTAACAAACAAACTTCTACCTCCCTCGGAGCATTCAAAGAAATCTTTATTGACTATTGTCAACAGTCAGAACGGTGCGCAGGGGCCGACAGTTTTGTACACGTACAGTGTGAGTACTCAGGTCGTGGCTGACCATCAGACTGCACAGCGTGAGCACCTACGTCGTGAGCTTTGGCTTTACGTCGCTGACGGTTTACTCGTACGGTGGGAGCTGGAATAAAACAACAAGTTTTCTAAAGTCTGCCCAGCTTTAAACAATATCTTACTCCCTGAAAATCTTGTTTTTTGTCTGCCTCCAGTGGTTTATCTTCTCGCCTTGCTGCAGTGGTGTACAGGTGTAGGAGCCCGTGACATTACTTTTAGTTATAAGTGTAACATCACATTTCTGACCACAGCCAAATCAGCTTTTCAGCCTGGTGTCGGCTCAAAACGTTTGTGTTTCTCTTTTCAGCCCGCAAAATGTCACCGGTGAATACCGGCACACTGCAAGCACAAACTGCTTTTATATTGTGAGAGATAACAGGAAGTCATTAGCGCGAGCTTCGTAGCGGAGCGTTCAGGCGCAGTCAAACCAACGCAAACCAAGCTGGTTTATTAATCCAGCTGCAGGTGTAAAATAAAGCGCTGTGGATGAGAGGAGAGCTGACTGCTGGAAGACAAGACGTTGTATTTAAGTTTGTGTTCTACTTGTTCAACAGTTGTTTCATAAATGGTAATTAATTTAATATTTCTTCTGATCATTTTGGCGCTGGTGACTTTCCTTTGGCACTTGCTAAAACCTCTTTGGGGGGTCGCCAAAACTTTCTCTATGCAGGAAAAACCCTGAGATTATATTGAAAAGCCACGTGTGTCTCTCGAGGAGATCAGTAATTTCTTTCTAAATCATTTATGCTAGTTCCCTGAATAACATCTGCTGCCTGATGTTCTTCTTCCATCAGAAATGCATGGAGACCAAAAACACCATCCTGGCTCGTCAGAAGGACATGCAGCTTTCCCTGGAAAAAGTCAAACACCTGATTCGCCTCATCCAAGCCTTCAATTTCAACCAAGCCCTGGCAGAGACAGAGGGCAAGGACGGCAGTGCGAGAGTCCAGGACGGTGCTGAAGGAGCAGTCGGCTCTGAAGCCGCACCAGAAGCCAACTCTGCAGAGAAAGCGAAGGCCGGGAGCTCCTCGGCCAGCGGCAGCACTGATGTGAACGACAAACAAGAGGAACACGGGACCGCAGGGAACAACCAGACGACAGGAGCAGTAGGAGGAGACTCCAGCAGCCAGGCTGTCCTAGAAGACAGCGTAGTCCTAACAGCAGATAACTGCCCCGGCGTAGCGGCAGGGGGTAAGGCAGGGCCTGGTGTTGGAGCAGGGGGACGGGGTGACACAGGGACTGGTCTCCAGGTGGAGGTTGTGACCAAGCCTGAGACTGCGGCAGCTCTGGCGGTTGACATTCCCACTTCCTCAGTGGTCGCGACTGTTGCCACCACCAACGGCACGGCCGAGTCGGCCTGCCCTGACCGCAGCCCCGCAGGAGGCTGCACCACCACCAACTCTGAGAACAAGATGACTGCCGTCCACCCTCCAGAGACAGCGGTGGAGAAGACGCAGGAGGAGCTCACTGACAGTGACGGCAGCAACACCAACAACAGCAAAACCTCAGAACCCTCCCAGCATTCTTTGCCAGCTCTTGTCAGCAGTTTGGACAATAAAGAGTAATGCTACGTCTCTTGAGTTGTGGGAATTCAAACATATATATTAAAAAAAAAGACTCTTGCTTGCACCGTACGGTGCCCTGAAGTTGCCAATCTGTATAAATGTTGTTTGTTTGCATTGTATTGTCAGACTGTGTCAATGGTAGATATACAGCCCAAGTCACATGACTCTGGGAAGACGTAGGCCGCCCCGCCCACAGCGCTGGGGTACGGGAGGGCTTACGTTCCAGTGTCATCATGCCAATTAGTGATAGACGTCAGTGGTGGGAATGCTCAAAGGGAGATTTAATTCATCATCACACCAGTGTGTGCCTGTTCTAGTGGCCCCTGTGTTCTCTTGTGGGGTGGGGAGACGGTTCACATGGGTACAGAGAAAACCGAGAACATGGAACCAAACATCTGTCAGGGGTCTAAAAAGCAGTGTTGTGATAGAGTATGCGTACTGAAAAGAGAACCTGTTCATCTCCTCGTCCCAACGAACTTAATGTGAACAACCTTTAACTTCTGCAGTTCCCCATAATCTCCTCTAACCTTTGAATCACCCCAAACCTTAACCAATAAGTCTTACCTAACCCCTAACCCCTACCTCTGCCCATCCAAAACAGACTTTCCTGACTTCCCCTTTAACCAACAACTTAAACCATCTTCAGCCAGCACAAAAAGGTTCAGGACGCTTCAAACAAAAGTTCTTACTGTGTGTCGTGTGAACACATGTTAAGGCCGAAGTGTTTATAGCTGTTCAAAAGTCCACACTCGAAGGCTGGCTGGTCATTCTCACTGTCAGAACGTCTCCTCGAACGAAGTCAAACAAAAAAGACCCCTTGAGAGTAAAGTTCAAACCTCTCAACCGGCCAATCGCTGTGTTAAATGTGATGTTTGAATTGCTGGTTTTGGAAAGTTACCTGCTTTGTTTGCAGCATACTGACACCTTTACATTGACCCCTCCATCAACCTGCGACTGAAGTCATCTTCCAGTAGCGGTAACCTTCCTCTTGTGACTAAAAGTCAAATTTAGGTCCACCAGCGAACTAACGACCCCGCCCTCCTAATCCCAAATGGGCTCAAACAAACCAGTTTGTGCAATCTGACAGATGCAGCCCGACCCAGTTTGTCGGGACACGAGATTCAGACGCTGTTTGGCGATCTGTTGTTTGAAGCGTACCGATGCCTTTAAACTAACGTCTCTAACTTCCAAATCAACCTACGACTTTAACCGTGTTCATTTAACAAAAAACCCAACCTGTCCTATCGACCAATAACCTTTCCTAGTGACCAAAACTCAAACCTAACAACCCAAACCCAGTTAACTGAAGACTCCACCCTCTCCCAGCTGGCCAATGACTGAACCCCCCCCCCATCTCTTTCCCTACTCGAATCCCTGAGCTCAGGCAGAAAAGACGCTGAGCGTCGTGTTCAGCAGGTACGGAGGACGAGGTCGAACAGGCGCGGTAGCCTAACAGATGTTATCAGTGGTGTCGGTCAAGTGTAGTGATTGAGTTTTTCATTCGTGAGTCAAGTGTGTCAACTGTGAGCACTAAATGTGAAATTGCAATATTGCAATGTCAACACACACAAACTATCTGGGCTGTGTTTCTTTTTTATAGGAAAAGATATTCAGGTCTTCCTAGTCTTCAGAATAAGTGCTTTCTGTTCCTGAACCTGCTGGACTGGCATTATCAACACAAAAAGGAATCCTCTTTTTGAAGTGGTGATCTTTGCATTAAGTACATTTCTGTTGAATCCTGAACTGCCAAAATGATGTTGTATCCAAATTCAGCAGGGACAAGTCCACTTACTGTATTGAAAGATCAAATCATTGGCGTTGTAAGATTTAGAAGCTACCATTTCAGAAATTGGACGTCCCCAGATTGAGACAGGAGAGCTTATTAAACAATAACATTAAAGGAACTTTTTGTTCCTTGAAATGGAAGGATTTGTTGTGTGAACCTGCTCCTTCAGGTGGATCTCACAGGACAATACCACAAATCCTGAGATTAAAGCACAAGCTTGCTGCATTACAAAGAAGTGCTGAAGAGCTTTTTGTATGTTAATATGGAATTAAACAGAGTATGCATCTCTTTGTTGTGATGTGACTTATCCCCACATTGCCAATATTTTTCTAGGAGGAAATACAAACCTCTGTCTGACATCAATGCTCAAGTCTAGTTCATATTTTCGGGAGGAATTGCTGGGCTTCTGTCTCAGAAAGCCCTTCATCCCCTCACACATCTCTTTTCTTTCTGGAGCATGTCTGGGCTGCAACGTGATGCTGTTATGTGTTGGCTTGGTGGCTGTCAGTTCGGGTCTGTCTTTGTCTGGTGAACTGATCATGACTTCTGGCTTGTTGGGTACGGGGCATTAACAAACTCTGGTCTGCTCTTTAACTCGCTGGTTGTGCTGGAATTTCTTTCTTTCTTTCTTTCTTTTTTGCAATATTTGAGTTTTGCTCACATTTTTATTCGTCCAACAACTTATTCGCCCCGATGAGATAATTCTAGGGAATGCAGTGTCCGTATTTCCGTCAGGGTCAACAAGTTTTCATTCATCCTGTAAAATATCTCCTCCTCCACTGGTTGGCTCAAAACGTGGTTCATGTCCCCTCAGGATGAACTGTACTGAACTCTGGTGGTCCTCTGACTTCCCATCTAGCGCCATCATCAGGTCAACATGTTAACTGATGACATTCCCATCAGCCTCAGCTGTACGCTGTGTTTACTGCTAATTAGCTAATGTTAGCATGCTAACACGCTAAACAAAGATGGCGAACATTCTATGTGGTAAAAATCAGCGTGTTAGCATGCTGATATTAGCATGTTATATTAGCATATAACAGAGCTCTCTCGGTGCAGGAGGAAATTCTTAAACAATAAAATAATATTGATGCCTCTTTCTGCACAGACCTCCAAAGCATCGTAAACATGCACATGATGGTGGGGTTGAATATGTTGTTGGGCGACTGTGAAATAAGCTGTTACTGGTGTCATTTTTTCATATCATACGGACTCTTGTAACTGAATCAGCATATCTGACACATGATTATCTGACATCAGCTGTACAAACTGCCTTCATTCAGAAGATCCCAGAAAAAGAAAGCAGAGGAAATCTCTGTAACATTTCCACACGTTTGGCCACAGTGCTGTCTGATAAATGTAATTTGTGTCTAATGGAGAGTTTAGCCATTCGAACGTGGACGGAAGAGACTGGCCAGGGATGCAATCCAAAAGAAAACGGCAACTTTAACGTCCCCGGTTCCTTATGAAGTCCATTCGTTGTGTGTTTTGTTCTTTGTCGGCTTACTCGGGTGGACGTTCTTCTTCTTTCAACATGTCGGCCTGTGTTCACTCATGGATAGAGCAGCGCAGTCTTTCACTCTCTTCACTCAACAAGTTTTTCTTTGAACACACCCAAACTTGTGTTCCAGACAAACTGGACCTTTCCCTCTGTACAGTAGGTACCTCGAGTGCCTTTCTTCAAACAGCAGATAATATTTGTCTCTTGACTTGCACTGTGACTTGTAGAACCTTACTAACCCTCCAGATGATCCTCCCTCCCAACCCGACCCGACCCGACCCGACCCGCCGTCCTCTGGACTGTCCCATCCCACCAAGCTCCTTCAAACTCCGGAGCACAAACCCGGTCCCTTCACCTCAGGCTGCCAGAAGTCAATGCGAGTTGAAACTACATTTCATATTATGGCGTTTAGATTGACCAGATAGTGTTTTGTTGTTGTTAATAATAGGAGTTGCCTTAAATGTCTTTTATTTTCCTTTTTTACGTGATTAACTCTTACCATTAGGGGGGAAAATATCGCTGCAGGCGCTGGGGAAGCTCAGAGGTAGTTGGCTGAAAACCTGGCGCTCAGCGGCCAATAAAATGCTCCAAAGAGGGACTGTTGATTGATCTTTTGTGCGGTGTGACAGCCAGTTGTTTTGTGATGCACTTTTGGTTTGACCAGTATTATTAGTCTAAAAATGGGACCCGTCAGCAGAATCGCAGTCATGAATCTGGCTCTGGATTTGAGTTCCTAGTTTTCCCTGACTGGTCCTGAGTCAGGACTCGGGAGCTCTTTTTGTTTTCCCTCGTCCATCATTCCGTCTGTGCTGTGGTTCTTCTTGTGTTTCGGAAGAGGGATGAGTTTGCTAAATCAGGTCACGTGAGCCGGAGCCTGTGTGCATTTGGTACGAACAAACTAACCTGCACCCTGACGGACAGACTTAGACCCAATTAGCAACATCTGTCCACTCAGTCCGGTGGAACGCATGCCTTCTTATGCAAATTTTTATACAAGATTTGTCAAACCTTTTTTAATATGCATTTGTTTTTGTTTTGTTTTTTTAAGTTTTTATGTGAAACTCAAGTCACCTTTTATTTCCTTTTGAACATTCTGGCATCTGATGCCAAACGTGTGCAGTTTAGGCGTTGGAACAGTTTCGGTAGCCATCCTCCACTTCCTCCTGACGTCATGTTTTTATGGTCGGAGCTGAGAAGGTTTTGGCTCCTTAGTTTAGATTTTAATTTGAACTTGGCTAATGCACCACGCTGAATGTGGGGATCCCAGCAGGGCTTTAAGGGGGCCGGGCCTCGATCAAGTCTTAAGGTCTAAATTGTGTCATTTCTATTGAGTCAAGCTCTAAAGGTGAATTTTTATCCAAAGAACACTGCACATGTGCATTTCTGTTTGGAAGCCTTTATGTAGTTGATGCATATCATTTGGAAATTCATTTCTGCGTCGGCATCGTGTGCATTCACCGAGCTGGACAAGGACCATGTGTTGGCAGCTGAGAGCTGTTAGTCTTATATGCATTCAGTATGTTCATCTCCAGTTCCCTGTGTGGTGAAGTAGTTCAGTCCGACTCGAGTCTTTTCAGATTTTAGTTTTTAAAAAACGATCAAGTCATGATTGTGGCCTTCTAGTATTTTGTCGATACATGACATCAACCCGTTGTTACCGCTCACCATCCATCCTGTCCGGACCCAACTGTACACCTGAAGCTTCTTACCTCATCCACAGCTAATTCCATCGGGGGTGTGTTGAGTGCAAAAAAATAAAATAACCTAAAAAACAAAATAAGTCTTTTTTTATCTTCCATTTGGTGAGATGCATTGTAGCGATATGAATAAAGAAAAAGTTCACCTGGTGTGCTGAATAATGTGTAAATTGGTAATTACACAATCTGAATATTTGTATAATTGTTTGTATTTTTTCATAATGATTTTGGAAAGGAATGTGTTTATTTTTTTGACTTCTGTTCCAGATGTGTCTTCTGTTGGCCTGACATTGTGACTGGTCTGGTGGGATTCTTACCTCTGTATTGAGCCTCTTCTGTGATGAATTCTTTGTATGCAGTGTTTAGGAAATACTGTAGGGAACATGGGGAGGAGTTGATATTAGGAGCATTTGATCAATTTGTATTTATTTATTTTATCATTTTGTTAATAAATTGTGAAAAGCAGCGTGTCTCGTCTGTTACTGAGTTGAAACTGTTTTATAGATATTCAGATTCACGTGCATGATAAGACTGAATAGTCATTTTATTTGTATGATAAAAGTACTTTTTTTGGATGCAGTTCATTACAGTAACAATAATGCAAAAGACACACACAACCAATTACATTTTACATTGCCAGAAGCTCAATTTAAATTAAGTTCTTTTAGACTCCCGTGCATTTTAAATTGTGGATGTGGAATTTTCCAAGTACGATGCGGAGCTGCACAATATTGTCTGGACCATAAAGTACAAACTATAACATGACTTCAAATACATTAAATACTATACTCTTACCCGTTTTTCTGTTAATAAAATGTTCCAAACCTTTCCAGAATACATTTGCATGTTCACAGTGATAAAAAGATGAAATATATTTTTTCTTTCTAAATTGCAAAAATCTGTTACAATCAATGTTAAGTTTAAATCTTGGCAACACTTCTTTTGGCGGGGGTAAATGCGATGCAGTGTCTTAGAATTCACTTCTATTACCTTACTACTAATAGGTTACAATACTTGATAAGAATAGTACATGTCTTTTCCCTCTGTAAATCACTCACAATAGAAGACCAAAATAACTTTGCTGCAGAGAGTATGGTATAGTCCAAAACATCCCTGCATGACTTATTGTTAATATTAATTCCAACAATATTTTCTTCTGTGAAATTAACATTTCTCAAAAATTTAAGAGGACCTTGAGGAAAAGCATCACAAACAATTGCATATACTTTTGGTTTGAGTGTAATTTTGAATTTTTGAAGGAATTCTGAATGTGACAGTAACAAACCATTCTTATTTAAAAGTCGTCCAACTAACAAAACCCTAAACAATAAAACAGTGCGCCACTATGAAGAGTTTTAATGTGTCTTACGTCACTATATACGCCGTACAGCAGAGTGGCGCAGCGGAAGCGTGCTGGGCCCATAACCCAGAGGTCGATGGATCGAAACCATCCTCTGCTAAACTTTTCTCTCTAAACGGAGTTGTTTTAAATCTTTATCCGACATGTTACAACTCCATTACTCTCTTGCTATTGTAATCGATTTCTTTGCTGTTCCTGAATATTACTTATGGAGTGAAAAGCGGGAAAGGTTAACGGTGTTTTTAACCAACGGATCGCAAAAGACAAGCCCTGCTCAGTGCTCAGTGTGTAACCAAAACTCAGCCAAAACACGATCTGTTTCTGTTTCGTTGCCTAAACGTAACAAACTGCGACAGAAAGCACGTTACAACGTAAAATAAAATACAAACGGAAAGTCGTTGTCTTCTGGGTTCACACGGGACCCGAACCCGCGACCTCCGCGTTCAAGTCCTGCCGCGGTGTGTTCTGGGAGATCAGCCATTACTGTTGGCGGTTGTTTGTTGTCGTGCAGCTCGTCCCTTCTTCACCGTGTTTGTTTTCTTAGTTTTTAACTCCACTGGCTCACTTTCCGTCTGTGAAACAGCCATGGGGGGCAGAAACTGCTGCGTTCCAAGCTGCCGCCGCAAATCTCATGACCACCGCAGGAGGAAAATCCCGAACGGACTCACTTTCCACTGTTTCCCCGCCTGGAGGAGGAACGAAGGAGAGCAGATATCCGAGCTGACGATGAGGAGGAGGGCCGCCTGGGTGGCTGCCGTCGGCCGCGGCGACATCACCTTCAACCACATCCCCACATCCATGAGAGTGTGCTCCCGACACTTTCACTCAGGTGAGTCAGTGTATTAGGAACACCTTGCTGAAACGAGCTCTCCTCCCTGAAGGTCTTAAAGTTTAGTTTTTCTCTCAGTGTTTCAGAGAGGAGAAACATGCAACTGAAGCCCATTCAGAAATCTTGTGATTTTATTCTTGTTTTATTTGGCGATGTTAAGCAACCAAACCAGGAAGAAGAAATCATAGCTGTATCTGAATTGGGATACTTCAGTTAGTACTCTAACGTAGTACTCTGTGTACATTTTGTACTAACTTGCATCGAGTGTAAATTTCCACACAGTTTTGTTGTCTAAAATCGGACCTGACTGTGCTGCACTTACCGGAAATGACGATCGTCTCATTTTACCGCTTCTTCTTGAAAGTGGAACCGGGCGGATCTTTGTCGCGCGACTGTCAACCGGCAAAACAACTTCTGGCTCGTTTGCTGACTTGGCTTCAGTTTAATTTTCTTTAAAATCAACGTACTTCAACTTTTATTGCAGCAGTTTTCATGAGTTTTAAAAAACGTTGGCGGTTCCCCCCTTTCAAGATGGCCAAGATGGCGGCCGTTAAAGGTGAGCTGTCTTTTCTGACCGTTGCACCATCCGGGCACTCGCAGCGCGCTGCGCTTTGTTTACGCCGCCATGTTTGTGAGGATCCCGGCTGGTTAGCGTTGTTAGCTTAGCCCCGGGTTAACCGAGAGAAACGGGTCAGCTCCATGTTCAGCAGTAAATGTACAGTAGAAGCTACAGAGGCCGGTGAAGAAAGACTGCAGCTCCTCCGGACTAAAGAGGAGCTCTTGTGTGCTGCTGCCAACTGTTGAATAAAGAGTGAAGGAGTTTGGCCCCAAAGTTAGCACTGACTTCGGCCCTGGAGGTAAACAGTTGCTCCTGTGCTTCCAGCTCTTTTCAGTCTCTGTATTTTTGTAAAAACTATTTCAAATAAGTGGCTAGTTTTTTACTCTGTTGTGTTTTGGATGCTGTGTTTGTGTGCCGTACGTAGGATAAGCGGTTGACGATGGATGGATGGACATATTTAAAGAGAGGCGCCTTTTTTAAAAAGGCGCTTTCTGTCTGATCGGAGCCTTATTGAGGCTAACGTGCTCTGGGACAGCAGACACTGTGGATTCTGCTGTACTTCAGCAGCAGTAGGATTGGTTACCATGGCAATGCGCGTCCATGAGTTTGGAGGGAGGAGCTTCCGAAGGAGCAGTGAAGAGAGGGGAGTGTTTGTTTGGCAGCAGGGTATCGTTCTGCAGGTGTTGACCACAGACCGCTGCGCTCTCCTGACCCTTCCTGACTGATTGTTCTCTAGTTTGTGACAAGGACACTAGTTAGTTTTACTAGTGTCCTTGTCACTGCTGGTAGCATGAGGTGGTACCTGCAGCCCATTCAGGTCTCACAGGTAGTTCAAGTCCTCCAGGGTGGCTCATCCATATGTGCCGTCACAACAAGGCTGTTTCTGCCAGCACAGTCTCAAAAGCGTGGAGGAGACACCAGGAGACGTGCCCTTACACGAGGAGAGCTGGACAAGGCCCCGTAGAAGGGCATCAACCCAGCAGCAGGACCGTTATCTGCTCCTTTGTTCGAGGAGGAACAGGAGGAGCACTGCCAGATCCCTACGATATGACCTCCAGCTACTGGTGTGCATGTTTCTGAACAAACTGTCAGAAACAGACTCCATGAGGGAGGCATGAGGGCCCAACGAGTGGGATCTGTGCTCACTGCCCAGCACCGTGCAGTTTGAACTGGCAGCTCCGCCGCTGGTTCCTCGTTTTCTTCACAGATGAGAGCAGGTTCACACTGACGTGAAAGAGTCTGGAGACGCCGCGGTGAACGTTATGCTGCCTGTAACATCATCCGGCTTGACCGGTTTGGCGTTGGGTCAGTGATGATCTGGGGAGGCACACCCTTGGAGGGCCGCACAGAAGGGTGTGCGAGCTTACAGTACTCTGACTGCTGTTAGGTACCAGGATGAAATCCTCAGAGCCATTATCAGACCTTACACTGTGTGGGGCCCTGGGTTCCTCCTGGCGTAGCGGGCCCTGGAGGAGCGTGGTGGGGCCTGGGTTCCGCCTAGTGCAGGACAATGCCTGGCCTCATGTGGCGTAGGCAGTTCCTGGATGAAGGTATTGAGCCATTGACTGGCCCTCACGTTCCCCAGACCTGAATCCAACTGAAAGCCTCTGGGATGTTATGCATCGTGTATCTGACGCCACCAAGTGGATCTCATTGGTCCAGATCTGGGAGGAGAGCCCCAGGACGCCCCCCACTGCACCCCAACCCCCCCGGTCGCCTAAGTTGCCTGTCATTCTGTGGGAAACACTGTGTTCCCTTAATTTCTTTGAGCAGTGTATTTGTGTATAAATAGCAGAATGCCTTGTGTTGCTCTGTGTTGCTCACTGCTGCTCACGTCACAGTCCCATTGCATGCTGGTCCTGTTCCTGCTAAACACATAACAAAGTAAAATACTGCCTAAAGTAGGACTGTGCAATGAATCAAATTTTAATCAGTGTTTCGATTTTAATGGGCTATTTGGGATAATGCATAATCATTTTAAAAAGACGAAGCATTCAATTTTTAAAAAGTTAAGTAAATGCGTGATGTTTCATAAGTCGATCACTAATCGTGTTAATATTTGTGATTATGATTTCTGACATAATCGAGCAGCCTAGTCTGAAGTCTATTTAAGCAAATATCTAGAACAAATCTAGTCTTTTGTCCTAAATATTCAGTTTCTTCATATAAAATGAAAACAGTACGTCTCAGAGAAGGTCATTTGTGTCATTTTTGCACTAACACAAAAATTGTTGTTGATTAATCAGCTGACGGATGAATAATGGACTCGTTGCAGCTGTAAGTATAGCGGGTTGATCTGAATTCTCCCTGGTGTGAACAGAGCTGGATGTTGTAAATCAGTTTCCTGATATTAAAAGAGGAAGTTTCACCGATATTGAAACCATCCCTGTCTGATATTAACACCTTGTGTGTTCACAGGTAAACCGGCGTATGAAATGCTGGAGTCTGATCCGGACTGGATTCCATCGCTGCACCTGGGTCCCAGGGACGGAACCAGCAGACGCACCGAGCACCTTTCTGAGCAGCGAGACAGAGACCAGAAACAACGACTGACGCCAGAGACGGGACCTTCGCCTGTGTGCAGAACCGCTCAGAGAGAACCAGAGGGAGGTGAGACTGACTGCTGTTACTCTGCAGCTACCAAATAGGAAATTAAAGGGATACTAAGCGAAGCAGAGATTTGGGCTGCGCTGCTGAACCAGAAAAACGATTTTGTGAGCAGTGTGCGAGTAACCTTAAAGACAACAACCTACCGTAACCCTCCTCCCTGCACTGCCGCTGATTGTTCAAAACATAGTCTGACTGGCCACCGGAGCACCGAGAGAAATGTCTGTGACAGAGAGACGTCGTTGGCAGCTGAGGCGGTCAAACAGAAGATAAGGAAGGTTTGGGGATTGTCTCGCTGGCCATTTATCATCAGCCGTGTTGGTGCCTTTTGTTGTCCAACACGTTCAACTTTCTATAAAGCCAACGTGCTCGTCAGTCTCACTTTTCGTCAACCGACCAACCACAGGCTGGATGGGGCTGGACATTAAAAAAAGTTTGACGTCCTACAGCAAACATCCTTCAAATGTTGAACTCTGTGATTATTTACAAATTAGTACAGCTCTTACTGGATTTAACATTTGGTTTGTTTGGTAAAATAGTATACTATTATATGAAATTAGGAATATAGTAGTTAATATATTAATACACTAACAGTATAGTATTAACTGAACGTTATACTCTTTATTTAATGTTATAATATTATACCGATACACATTTATACTAGTTCCTCCTCCAGGTTGTGGATAGAGCCTCTGCTGTGGACAGATGTAGATTTAGTCAGAGTCAGTGTGCCAATATTTGCTGCTTCTAGCCGCCTCCTCCTGAGAGCAGCACGCTCCCTTTGTCCTCTTTGTCTCTCCCATGCAAGCAGAGGAGACATGAGGAGAGAGGATTCAAGGCAACAGGCTTCTAATGAAATGAGACCTCCTCGCTTCAGGTCCATCATTTTAAAGCGACATCAGTTAAATATGACATGTGGCACAGCTGCATTACCTGTCCAATATACCACCTTGTGTGTTCACAGGTATTCCTGCGTATGAAATGCTGGAGTCCAGTTCGGACTGGGTTCCATCACTGCAGCTGGGTCCCAGTGAAGGAACCAGCAGACCCGCAGAGTGTCTCCTCCTGTCTGAGCAGCGAGACAGAGACCAGAAACAACGACTGACGCCAGAGACGGGACCTTCGCCTGTGTGCAGAACCGCTCAGAGAGAACCAGAGGGAGGTGAGACTGACTGCTGTTACTCTTCAGCCTGCAGCTACCAAATAGGATATGAATGTAGTTATAATAATCTTTATTTATAGCTCCCATGGGGGTGGTGATGGAGCAGTGGATAGGACGCATGCCTTTGGGGAGGGAGACCCGGGTTGAACTCCCCACTCTGACACGTCCACCATTGTGACCCTGAGCAAGACACTTAACCCCTCGTTGCTCCAGAGGCGTGCGACCTCTGAGATATAAAGCAGTTTTAAGTCGCTTTGGATAAAAGCGTCTGCTAAATGAATAAATGTAAATATTATAAAGTGCTTCAAAAAGGTAGAAAAACACACAAGTTGTAAAACCGTCAGGATTTAATAGAAAATGAATAATAACAATAACTTTTTGTTAAGGAATTCAAACACAATTGGGGGAAAAAAAAAAAAAGTAAAGTAAAATCAGGAAAGGCTCAGTGAGAGAAGTTTGTTTTAAGAAGGGACTTCCAGGAGCTCACTGACTCAGTAATAACACCAGAAACAGTTATGGACTCAATCAAACTAAAGTTCTTTTTAACACGTTCTTTGTAGACAGTGCAGTTTCTCTGAGTATTTAGTGCAGCACATGCAGTTTTGGGGTAAAATAACCAACCTAAATAAAGTCATGACAGCGTTCCATGTGCTTTCTGTAGCAGGTCCCGTGAGGACGGCGGTCCGTCCCTGGAGAGAAGTCAAATCTCTGCTGCAGTCGGTCCTGCTGCCCCGAGACGAGACAGGCGAACAACCTCCTGCTGCGAAGAAGATGGACCTCAGCTTCAGAGTACGGCTGCTCGTTATTTCTCTTTGGCCTCATTTTAAAACTTAAAATTCCCACGATAATGAAACCCAGAGAGAACATATGTGCGTCAGACATCGAGTACAATGTTAAGGTGCCTGTGGGGCTTGTTCGGGTTTCATCAGCAGGACTGAGTACTTTAGCTGACTCAAGCTAGTTCTCAGTATGTAGAGTATTAATGAGTATTAGAGAGTATAGGTGGGGTTCACCAGCTGCGGACTCCAAATACTGAAGCTCCTGTTTCACATCCACGTGTCGATCTGAGTCAAAGCCAGCACCTTCCTGGATTTCTATATGATAAATACTGAATGTGATTTACTTCTCATCAAACGTGCAGTAGATTCATGTTGTTTTTATTAAATAATGGTTTCAGGACTTCTTCAGAGATGCTCTGGAGGCTTCTCTGGAGGCCTGCAGCAGATCCGGGACCCCTTCAGCCCGACAGACCTCCGTCTCCGGGGACTATGAAGTGGAGCTGAACTTTAAACTTCCACTTGTGAAGGAGGAGAATCAGACGTGTGACGTCTCCTCCTCCTCCGGCTGTCTGAACTGTGTCAGCCTGCAGAGGACGATCGTGGAGCTGCAGGAGAAGCTGTCACGTCTGACAGGAGAACAGGAGGAAGTGGAGGCTCTGCTCCAACCAGACCAGGTCCTGCAGAGTCCTGAGACAGGCCACACAGAAGAGACAGAGACTGCATGTAAGTTTCAGTAACTTTTTTAAGTGAATGCTGGTAGTATGAGAGCCAATTTCACCTCTACCACCTAGTCTGTATAGATGCTACCACCAGGTCACAGCTCTACCTCAACAGTGCAGCTTCAGCTGCTCTGAAACAAGCTGGAAAGTATTTTGCTTCGACCACTGAGGGGGAGTGGAGGTTGACAGATTATACATACATTACATTTACATTTAGCTGACACTTTTATCCAAAGCGACTTACAATTGCTATACATGTCAGAGGTTGCACGCCTCTGGAGCAACTAGGGGTTAAGTGTCTTGCTCAGGAACACAATGTCAATGTCTCACAGTGGGAATCGAACCCAGGTCTCCCACACCAAAGGAAAGCATCTTATCTATCCATCACCACCCCAGCTGCATTTCTACCAAAAGTAAAAAGTCCAAAAGTCTCCGGATCTCTTTCAAAGGAACTAAAAGGTCCCTTCTGCCCTCTGTGTTTGACCATTAAAACGGCTTTCTGTGTGGGAGTATAATGAAGAGACATGCGATAAAGTTTGTTACACATTTAATAACAAACTGGATAAAACCATCAAGTTCTTAAAATCAGAATCAGCTTTATTGTCAGGTGTGTGTACACATACGAGGAATTTGACTCAGGATTGTACATTGCTCATGATGTGCATACTCATACAAAAATACCATAGCATAATAATAATAAAATAAAGTCAGACACAAACTACAGTATAGACAACACTAACATAAACACTATGAACAAAACAATATAGACATATTGACAAATAGTGCAGTGATCAGAGTGCAAAGGATGCAAGAGTAAACTATTCTCATTATGTACATGTTGAAGGTGGATATGATATACAGGTACACATATATGCACAAATATACACAGTGTGATGGAGCATAGTGCAAAGGATGCTGGAAAAAATAAGACCTTATGACCTGAGGTAGGTGTATTGGTATACAGTATGTACAATATGACATTGTAAGAGCAGCTCTGAAATAGAGAATGGTGAATAAATAAATAATAAGTGGAAACCAGTAAACAGGTGCTGATTGGAGGCAGAGTTACTGGAATTGTTCCTGACACTGTGAGTCAGAAATCAGCTGTTCATCAGAGTGATGGCTTGTGGGAAGAAACTGTTCCTGAGTCTGTTGGTTTTGGCGTACAGTGCTCTGTAGCGCCATCCAGAGGGGAGGAGCTGGAACAGGTTGTGTCCGGGGTGAGATGGATCTGCAGTGATGTTTTCTGCCCGTTTCCTGACTCTGGAAATGTCCTGAATGGAGGGCAGGTTTTCTGCAGTCCTGACTGTCTGTTGTAGTCTGCTCCTGTCCTTTTTGGTGGCAGATCCAAATCAGACAGTGATGGAGGTGCAGAGGACGGACTGGATGATGGCTGTGTAGAACTGGATCATCAGGAAGTGCATCCTCTGCTGGGCCTTCTTGATGATGGTGTCAGTGTTGGGCTCCCACTTCAGGTCCTGGGATATCGTGGATCCCAGAAACCTGAAGGATTCCACAGCAGACACAGGGCTGTTGAGTCTGGTGATGGGGGGCAGAGTGGGGGGGGCTCCTCCTGAAGTCCACGGTCATCTCCACAGTTTTGAGCGTGTTAAGCTCCAGGTTGTTGTGACCGCACTAGAGAGTCAGCTGATCAAGCACAGAGAAAGAGACACCAAAATAAAGTGGCGACAGTTTTGAAGGTTATTAAAACATTTCCAGCAACAAGAGCTGCAGATCAGCTGCAGCATCACGTCTGTGTCGCCTGAGCGTCGGAGGAACGGGATGTTTAACGAGCTTTATTACCTGCTGTAATCAGGAGGGGAGGAGACCGACTTCAGCTCTGTGGAAAAACTTCATACAACAACTCAGGACCCAGAACGGTGGAAAAGAGAGGCCGGAAAGTACCCCCCCCCAATTAATTGATTAGTCGATTAAAAGAAAATAATATATTTTGGTAATTGATTAATTGGTTGTCCTTTTTTTTAAAGCAAAAATCTGATACATTTGCTGGTTTCACCTTAAATGTGAGGACCTGCTGCTGTTTTTTGTCAGTTATGACAGTAAACAAAGAGTTTTTGGGTTTTACACTGTTGGATGGACAAAAGAAGAAATCTGAAGACGTCACTTTGAGCTCTGGAAAATTGTGGTGAAATTTTATAGCCGAAAACAATTAATTGTAAAAATAATCGGCAGATTAGTTGAAAATGAAAATAATCGTTCGTTGCAGCTGTACTAGCTACTGAAGGTACCGGAGATCCAACACGTGGAAGATGGCGATAAGTGCAGCTGCAGCTCCGTCTCGACTCGTCCAGTAGAAAAAAATTTAGAAACCAGGTGAAGTTTGGATTTCTCCCAGTTCTGTTGGAGAGCTGATTCAGTTTGATCACCTGAAAACTAAAAAAGGTGACGAAGAGGCAACGCTCCTGTTACTGTAGGAGGAGTCTGAAAAGGTCAATACGATCCATTTCAATCATCAATAGCTGTTTTCAACATAAAAATTCACCTTTAGACATTTTACATAGCGGCCGTTCATAACAGAAGATTCTAATAGCACTTTCCAGACAGAGCAGCTCTAAACCGAACTCTTTGTAACATCACCGCCAGGTCGCTCAGGGGTGCAGCTTGTTACAAAAACAGCGACCGAGATGATCAGCAGCAGCTGAAGCAGTGAGACAGAAGACATTCGTGATCAGATAAGGAAGGTTTGGGTTTGGTTAGCTGGGCATTTTTATCATGTGCCTTTTGTTGAAACATGTTCAACTTCTCATCAAGTGGATGTGGTCGTCACTGTCCCTTTTAGACCAATCACAGCCTGGATGGGGCTGAATAATATAACAAGTTTGACGTGCTACAGCAAACGTTTAATTATTCTGCTTTGATGTATGTGATTATTGATGAGTTAGAACTCAGCGTTAACGCATTAGAAACCAGTTTCTTACACAAGGATTTAATGAATGAAAACAAGCCAGTAAAAGAAACTGCTGTGTTGTTTAACTGGAATTTATGTTATACTAGTGGAAAACTATGTCGCTGTCCGATGAAAACCACGTATCTCCACTTTTGATGATTTTGACTTTGTCCTATATTTGGAACGTGCACATTCTCCTCCATGCTGTCAGCATCCGTCATCGAATTGACCAATTAAAAGATTTTTTATTACATTATGGATTGAACAAGTATCTCCATTGGGTGTGAAAAGTGTTAATCAAACCGCCTATCTCCCACTACAGGCGGGAGATACGAGCTAGCTGGAGTTAACTCGGGGTTATCAGGCAAACTCAGGGTTGACAAACTCTGATCGCCTAAACTGGAGTTAACCGGTACTATGATGGTGGATAAGACGTTGGTTAGTTCAGAATTTAATGTTATAATATTATACTAATCCAGTCATTTAGACTAGTTCCGCCTCCAGGTTGTGCCTGTGCTGCCCCGCCTACACTACTTACGATATTTATCACTCAATTTATTCTCTTCATCTTTGTTCCCTCCTGCCCTGTTTGAATTTTGTTGCATTGATCAAGTGGACGATGAAAGTTCTCACACATCATTGCAGGCAAGCTCACATTATCTAGTTTAAACCAACTAAAACATAAAATTACACTGTTTGACATGATTTGCTGTAATGTTGCGTACAGAAACGTCATAGTTTATGTAAGACAGCTGCTTTTCGTAGGAAATCTGACCTTCACATAGAAAACATTTGGCTGTACAGGCTGTTATAGGCAACTGAGAAAGTTGGTGAATGCCTCAATTTTTAGGTGGCATTACAACCTGATGACATATAGGCTATAAATGTTATAAATATACTTAAATTCCTTTTAAAAACTCAAAAATGTCCCTTTTAAAAGTGTGTGGCTGATTTGATTGGTTAGCTCAAAGTGGCGCGGCAGTTTTAAAATGTTTAAAAAGTCTTGAAAAGGTCTTAAAAAGGTTTTGAATTTTACTTCAAGATTCCTGTATATACAGTGTTTTGTGAGGTGACCTTAAATGTTCAGAAAGGTGCCTGTAAATAAAATGTGTTGTTATTAATTTCCAAGATTAATCTACAAGTAAAAAAACTCGAATATTCTCTGACATTACAGTCACACATTTATGAGAGAAACTTCACTTTGTAAGTAGGGTACAGTGTAGTATCATGATATTTGCCATGGCAATACTGTATGGATACACAGACGCCAAGTTTTAACTTTTTGGTGCTAGAATAATAAAACTCTTTTTTTATTCCACTAGAAAACTTAACAGGACCATACAGAGGACTGAAAAAGTGATATGAACAAACAGAGAAATGTATCTTTTTAGATAAACAGATGTTGGCAAATTTTGACTTTAGTTACCTAATTGGAAGTTGGAAAAAGGTAATAAATTGCAATATATCCCAATATATTTTAAATCGCAATAAAATAAAATCGCAACATAAATATCGTGATAATATCGTATCGTGGGACCTCTGGTGATTCCCACCCCTATTTGTAAGGCTGCAACATCACACACACGTCTGCCATGTATTATGCATGCAGTGGAAATACTCCTGAGTTCAGCCCACAATCACTATATTATCATGCAGGTTAGAGACTTCACCGTGGATTGGGCGTATTCAGAAGAAAACACCAGAGTGGTTTAGATTTTTTATGACTTTAATTTCAGGGAATTTCTGATTTTTCTTCTTGTAAATTTCACACTTTCATGGAGGATTTTTTTTTCTCGGTTAGTAACCCCCCGACCCTGGCTCCGTATTTTTTGGACATGTAAAATAGTCAATGTAAATATGTGAAAACACTCAGGAGAATTCAGTTACAGCCTACAGATGGGCTACATCTAAGAAACTGTCCTGTTAATTAAGATCGCCTCCCTGAAATCACAGCTCGGCTGCAGGGCTCGCTGTCTGAACGTGACGCTGTTGTGTTTCCTAAGTTAATTTCAGCTTCAACCGCAGTGGAACAAGTCGGGATGAAATCTAAACATATTTTATGAAGCGGTGTGTATTAATACTTCTCCTCAGTAACACTGAGTACAGATGTGGTGTGTAGTCCACCTGCAGGGTGACCTCGAGTTAACCACCAACTAAACCTGCTCGGAGCAGTTTAGAGATGCGGCGTAAATTGCCATGGCAACAGACCTCGGGTGACACCTATCCACTTTTCGTAGTGCAGGTTAATCAGGAAGTTCCACCTGACGTTACCTGGATAAGACGGTTACCTCGCTTCGTAGTACAGGCCAAGCGTCTCTGGAAGTTAGAAGCAAAACACACTCGTAAGTTTCTTTGTGGAAGAGAACAGCGCCAAGGTAAAGTGTCACCATAAGATTATTATTTGACAACTGTATTAAGTTTGCACTTGTCTTTTTCGACTGTCGTTTGTGTAGCTTAGCTAACGTAATTCTGTTCTTAACATCTCAATGTTGATGGCTGAAGTGTGGCTCTCGATAGCTAGCTAACGTTAGCTGGCTAATAAACGCTGTCTGGATTTGTACTGCGGATAGTCGGAAAGCTAACATTAGTTTGAATCTCTATCAGATTATTTGCCATGTTTGTAAACACTTTTTATACCGTGGATAAGTGCCGGGGCAGACTTATCACATCGTTAATGTTAACTTACTCATGTCTGCTGACGTCCTGCTCGAATCGAGCGATGCCAATCCAAAGCTTTCTTTTTATCATGTTGTTTACTTGTACATTTCCTTAGTGGCCGAGAGGTACTTGCCAACGTCTGATTTCTCACACGGAGCGCCTTAAGTGATGATGTCCGTTGTGTGCACTCTTCTCTTTCTCAGGATAGAAATGTTGTTTTCTGTAGAGGAGCTTTGTGCATCGGTCAGTGGTAAATACGATGGGCCAGTTGAGGCAGCAGCCAGGGTCCGCAGTGGAAAACTAGGAATAAGACAGCCAGAGCAAAGAATGCAAAGTCAGCAACATCCAATTATGTCAATATTGCATTAAGTGTACTTTATGTGTTCTTTATCTTTTCAAGATTTCCTTGAGTGTGACCAGGCTGAGTCTCCTGCTTTTGTGCCGGATGAACGTGGAAGTGAAGGTAGGTATTATTATACTGATTTATAATGTATAAAACATTTCCTACAACAACTGCAGCTCACAGTGCTTCAGATCTAGATGCAGATCAGTCCATCTAAATTAATGTTGGCGTCTTTGAGAACTCAGAATTGAAGAGAACACAAAGGAGACACTTGAGTACAGGACCAGTGAATTATGTCAATACTGCATTAAGTGTACTTTTGTTCTTCATCTCTTCAAGATTCCCTTGAGTGTGACCAGGTTGAGTCTCCTGCTGCTGTTGTCACAGACGAATTTGAAAATGAAGGTGGGTATTAGGATCCAGGACAGAAAAGTCTGCACGCCAAAAAAACTGTTCTTGAGGACAACATTTTGATCTGGTCTCATAGAACCAAGCAAGTCGTGGGACGGTGTGCAGACCTTTTCTCTTTGTGTCCTGCAGTGATATATTTTTTGTCTTGCACCTGAACTTAACTGGATGTGCACCCTGTTTTTGGAGGTATAATAATAACAAACTGTTTGTATAGAACCTTTCATACCAAAAAATGCAGCACAAAGTAATTTACAGATCACAATAGAGTAATAAAACGGCACTAATTAGCTGACACACTGATGCACACATAAGTGTGTGTGCGCTTGATGGATTTAATGCAGCAGCGTTTGTTAAAGTGAATGCTAGATGTTTCCTCGTTGGCTTGCGGCTGTTTGTGGTCAGCTGCACACACACACCACAACGGCACACTGAGATGAGGACAACATTTACAGAATGTTTGTTTTCTCTTTCTTTTAATCACAAGGAGAAGGAGTTGAGGAGGATTATTCATCTGTTGGGGGAAGTCCAAGAAGGTCATGGAAGAAAGGAGATCCAGAGACCTGGGACGAGAACGTCCAGAAAGGGAGAAGAATGATGAAGAATCAAGAGCCTGGGTTGAATCAAATGGGGATGCGATGCCAGTCTGCGGCCTGCCAAAAGTCCATTAAACTGTGCTGCAATGACATCGAGGACTCAAAGAGGGAGGAGATCTTCAAGTATTTCTGGGGGAAATTAGACTGGAAAGAGAGGAAAACGTTTGTTAAGTCTTTGGTGCAGGTGAGCAGTGTAAAGCGGCGGCGCACAGGAGCAGAAGAATCCAGGAGGTCGGCATCCAATTCTTGTCACCTTGTAGTGGACGGGAGAAAAATCAGAGTGTGCCAAAGCATGTTCCTGTCAACATTAGGCATAAACCAGTGGTGTTTTTTAAAGTGGGTAGGAAGAAGAGGAAAGAATCCTGAAAGGGCGTGTGAGAGAGCGACTGTGAGGTCAGAACAGCATGACTTCCTTAAGACCTTCCTTCTAGACCTCCCAAAGGTTTCATCACACCCCTGTATGTCCTCTTCATCAAAGATGTACCTGGAGCCTGTGTTCAAGTCCATCAGGCGCCTCCACACGGACTATAAGCGCTGTTGTGCCCAACACGGAATCCAGTCTCTGTCACGACAAGTTTTCACCAACATCTTCAACGACTTAAATCTTTCTCTCTTTCGCCAAAAGAAAGGCGACGTGTTGCTGGAAACTTAAGGCTAGAAACATTGAAGCTGCCACACAGCACGGGCTGTGAAGCAGAAGGACAAAGAAGAGGCAGGTGAGAAGACCTTGGTGGCATGCATGGATCTGCAGGAGCTCCTGCTCCGCCCCGCGCTGCAAGCCCCCGCCGTCTATTACCAGACTAAGCTCAGTGTTCATAACCTCACCATCTTTGACATGGCATCACATGATGCAACACATTACCTGTGGCATGAGGGTGAAGCTGACCTCCCTGCCGACGAGTTTGCTTTATGCATCGTGCACTGCGGCTACCAGAACCGAAACCCGCTCCTGAGGAACGACCTCCTCAAGGAAAAGCAGAAGATAGTGACGCAGAAGTATCTGAAGTGAGGTCACACACAAACGGAGTTGATTCTGCGATGGAGAGAGAGAGACGTCGGTGTTCCGGCTGAGTATGCCTTTACAGCAACGATGGAAAACCCCAGAAATGCCCATTTTGATTCGACACACTGATTTGTTACCGGATGGCGCCACAGTTAAACGGACTGCCTGTAAAATGCCAGGAGAGCAAGGGAGAGGAGCGGTGACAAAATCGACCGAAGCAACACGCTCTTTGATAGTCAGGAAAAAAACAACAAGTGAGGTAGTTAAATCCCTTGCATACTGTTCTTTATCCGTGACCTTTTGCCAGTCCTCACCTTCGGATCACCTTTCCTCATTCGCCGTGCAAAGCCGGTAAAACATTCACAACCCAGCAGCAAAAACCCAGACTGGATTCTTTGACTGACTAGACTCTGTGCGTTATCAAACTCTTTTTCTTTACTGACGTCTTGTTTTGTGCCTGAGAAACTGAACCAGCATTATTTTCACTCGCTGTCAGCACTGGACTGGATTTATGTTTTAATGTTTTATGAAATGAACTGTAACTAATTTGTATTTTTGAGATTGTTTGTTTGTTTAAGCGTGCAGAAAACCCGAAGTGAAATTTTGAGTTGGCTTGTGTCTTTACTTTGTGATTACGTGAAATCTTTCAATAAACCAATTTTTTGTTTTGCGCTAAGCTTTTGAGTTTGTGGTGTTTCTTTCTTTTATGGTCATTCAGTGGGAGGGTGGTCATTCTTTTAAGATGTACATACTTTGTGACATTAGATTGTTTTATTAGCCGCGCGACAATGCCGGTGGAATTTGTTTTCGGAACAGTATTTTTAAGCTCTGCATCATGTGTACAAATAGACAATTCACTTCACAACATGTAACAATACAGACTACAGTGGGTAAAGCACCATGCTATAGTGAATGAGAATGCAACTAAACTAAAGAGAGGACTTCAGAGTCCTGATGGCTGTGGGGAAAAAAGCTGTTTGTGAAGCGTTTGGTCTTGGTGAAGAGTGACCTGTAGCGCCTCCCGGAGGGAAGGAGGTGGTGAGCAGGATGTGAGGAGCCAGAGATGATTTTCTTTGCTTGCTTTACAGTCCGATGTGTATAGAGGGAATCAACTGAGGGGAGTGGTTTTCCTCTGATCTTTGATGCTTTGTTGACAGTCCGATGTAGTTTTTTACTTTGTTTGGCTGTCCGTGCTACCATACGATACTGTGATTGAAGACGTAATAATGGACTCGATGATAGCGGTGTAGAACAGAACAAGGAGTTGATGCTTGATCCGGTATTTTTTTTAAGCAGCCTGAGGAAGTAAAGTCTCTGTTGAGCTTTTGCAATGATGTGTTTGGAGTTAGTTGTCCACTTCACAGGTTATTGCTAATGTGTGTTCCTAAGAAAACCTCCATGCGGTACTGTGTTCCGTCATTGTTTGTGATGAGACCCGCGATGGTTTTGTCGTCCTGATACTTGTTAATTGTCTTCACTGAAGTGTCTGTGGATGAAAAGTGTGCGGTGTAAAGGGAGAAGAGCCAAGGGGAGAGAACACAGCCCTGAGGAGCTCCTGTACTGAGGGTGGGAGGTTATGTTATTAACCATGACCCTCTGAGACCTATTCCACAGGAAGCTCCTCATCCAGTGGCATATGGCTGGGTCAATGTTCATGTCGAAGAGTGAGTGTGTGTAAAGAGTTTAAATGGGTTAATAGTGTTAAAGGCGGAGCTAAAGTCTATGAACAGAATGCGTGTGTAGGTGTTTGGTGATTCCAGGTGTTGCAAGGTATGGTAGAGTGCTATGCTGATTGGATCCATCAGTGAGGCGGTGCAGGAGTTCAGGTATGCCAGAATAATTCGCTCAAAGAGAATTGTTGCTCCAGTTTCGTTCCATAGCTGTGCTTTGCTCTCCTTATTGAAGCTTGTAGTTTATATTTGTCCACACTGTATTGATTCTTGTCTCCCATTTCTGTACGCCCACTTCTTTTCTTTGCGTAAGAGAGATGTAAGTCTTTCGAGAACCATGGTTTTTTATTGCCGTAGAATGTCACTGTTTTGGTGGAGATGCACATTTCCACGCAGAACTTGACATATGACGTCGCAGTATCAGTGAGTTCGTCGAGGGAGTCGCAAGCTGCACTGAATATGTCCCGATCAGTGCATTCAAAACACCCTCGGGGTGTTTCAATAGCATCCATGGACCAGGACCTGACAGATTTGGATGTTTTCTTAATGGATTTAAGCTTTTGTCTGTACTTTGGAATAGAGGTCGACCGATTAATCCGTTGGACGATTAATCTGCCGATTTTTGGCATTTTTTAACATAATCGGCATCGGCCAATATCAAAGTATATCAAGCCGATTATTAGGCAGGCGCATCTGTGGGCAGCCTAGTGTTGTCGTGGAACACGTGTTTGACGCGCGCTGCCGCTAGAGTCATTTTCCAGCCGAGTGAGCAGCAGACCTCATCCAGTGCCTAAGGAGCTAACGGTAAGGATTCAATTCTTATTACTCCTTTATATTTAATTAAAAACTTTTGATATGTTACTGCCAACTTCGAGAAAAAACCTGAATAAGACACATGACATTCGGCTAATTTGGATCGTAGTTGAAGTTGCATCATCACAGAACAGTTGCTATCATGTCACAATAAGTAAGCAATAATTTTGCAATTACAGAGTGAATCTGAGACTTTTATTTGTTCTGTTTGTGTGTCTTATATTTGAGAGGGTTGTCACTCAATGCAGAGAAATAAGTAATAAAAAAGAGACCAACGCACTATAGGCTAGTGACAGACTGGCTTTGCTTTGCTAACGGGTAGCTACAGACAGACCCGGTGCTAATACGGCACTGGAACCTTAACGACCGTTATCTACCGCACCGAATATCAACGCGGATTTCTGTGCTTCAGTTCGGTGCAAATAGAGATTAAAAACCAAGCAAATATCGGCCAAAATAAATCGGCAGCATTAATTGGCCATCGACCGACCCGGATTTCAAAAGATCGGTATCGGTATCGGTATCGGCATCGGCGTGAAAAAAAACATATCGGTCGACCTCTACTTTGGAATGAGAAGCAACACAGCATGGTCAGACCTCCCCAGTGGAGCCCTCAGGAATGCCCGGTAAGCACCAGAAACTGAGATGCAGCAATGATCCAGTGTTTTGATTTCTCTGCTATGGAATCACCTAACACGATGACAGACCTATCGGGGTTGGAGTTTTCAACAGACCAGATGTATTGGGAGAGATCGCTGATGGCTGTGTTAGCGTTAGCTTGTGGTGGAACGTAAACGCCAATTAGTATAATTGAAGCAGTGGGTTCAAAACTCACTTAGAAATGAAGCCCTTGCATCAGACACTATTCTGCTTTTAATGTGAGCTCTCCGGGTCGGATTCAGCCCTGTGCACGCTCCTCTCGTACTACAGCGACAACACGGCAGCTAACGACACGCAGTCCACTAACACCATAAAACAACCAGCTCACAGCAAAACACAGGCTCCACGTAAGGATCCAAAACAACAATAAAGGTTTATGTGCTGAAGCCCATCAGACCAAACAGGTTCAGATGATGTCCAGTAAGAACAAAGTGAACATTAGTAAAGCTGGAGAAACAGAGAAAGTCGCGTTAGCTCGCAGGCTAACGCCAAGCAGTTGCTAATGTCATCCAGGGCAAAGTTATATCGCTTTCCACATTACTTCACCAACTAACGCCACCCATGTTACTATCCTGTGTACCGCTGTTGATGTAGCCTGCTAGAAAGGATTTAACGGCATAAAGCAAATGTGGAGCGATTTCTTTTTTTTTTTTTTTCAAGAGGGTCCAGGGCAGCCAGATAACGCTACAGTGTGTGATCATGTAACGAGCGTGGATTAGTTCAACCTGCAGCTGATAAAACTATTACTGTAACGTTGCAGTGGGAGTTTACCGGGGTTTCCAGCTCTGTCTGTTCCCCCTTTCTGTCTATAGCCGCTGTCACTCTGCCTTTTTTCTGGAGGATTGAGCAGATATTTCCCCTTGGTCGCGATCCAGTGTTGTTAACATCCAGTATATCCTCTGGAATGTTGGCAAATAATTCCAATTTGTCGGGTGTAATCCTCGTGATAAGTAACAGCTCCTCACGGCTGTATGACGTGATGCATGATGTTTGCTTCATATACCACTGACAAAAGTGCAAGACACTTGATTTAAAAACCAGTAACCTGTACTGCCAGACCTGGCTGGCACCCTGAATAATAATAATAACTGTGCAAACCACACTGTCACAACGTGAGGTACGTGGACCACAGTTTCTTCACGGAAGTCCGCAAGGAGATCTAACCGTGCATCATCTTCCAGGAATCAGGTATTTTATCAGACCACATACATTCTTACAAAAATGTCACCTTCTATGTCAAAATACATCAGCTTTGAATAATATGGAAGTACATTTACTCAGTTACTGTATATAAGTACAATTTTGAGGTGTTTGTGCTTTATAATTTTTACTCCTACATTTATTTGACATCTTTAGTTGTTACTTTATAGATTCAGATTATAAATAGAAAATGAAATCAAAAACTATATTATGAGGCATTTCGATGGATTAAGCCGCCCAGCAGAATATAAAGTAGTTGGAAGCAGCCACCTTTACCAGCTGCAAGTATATTTTTAAATGCTATTTTGATGGTAATACTTGTGTATATTTACTTTAGCAACATTTGAATGTAGGATTTGTACTTCTAATATTTCAACAGTGTGGTTTTGCTACTTTTACTTAAAGTTAATGTTCTGGAAGACATCCTGTCTATAATGTGATCTATTAAATCTAACCTCATATCTTCTAATTTCTTCCATCTACACACTAGATACAGCGTGGATGACTGGGAAACCTGTCCGTCCCCGTCTCTCAGGAAGAAGAGAAGTGTCACCACAGTGTCCCCTCAGTACACGTCCAGCCAGACAATTAAAGAACTGAAGAAGGTTTCGCCCAAAGACTTCCACTCCTCCTTATTAAGTCGTAGTATTAAAGAGTCTGATCAATTGTCTCTAACAAATAGCTTAGCAGATTATCTTTCCTGACTGTTCATAATTATAATGATATTTAATGTGTTTTTTATGTCTTAACATTTTGAAATGTGTCTTTATTTCCATGAATACAATGAATTTCAACCCTTTTTGATTAAACCAATTTGATTTTATTTGGTCCATTGTCCACTATTATTCACGATTTTAAGATAGCATCTTGACAGGTACTGTTAAAAAATACAGAGCTACATGTGTCCCTTTTAGAGGAAAACACTGCTGCATCAGTTCATTTAAACAAAGTATCTTAACAGCCTCCGGATGCGGTTTGTCTGAAAGGTAAGTTTTTGAGGCGACTTGTCTAGTGTAGTATTTTCGGGAAAGGATAGCGTTGGATAAAAAACGTTTTGAGTTTTCATCCAAGGATTACAACAAGCTGAGTGATTTACCTGAACTGACTGATGCACACACTCTCAATGTCGGTGTTGTGCCGAGAAAAGAGGTGCATGCAGATCTCTGCAGGTAACCTCCCACATCTGTTCTGACAAATTATGCATCCACCTCTTAAGTTCCTTTTTCAGACACTTTGCTGTGCTCACTGATCAAACGCGGTAACATATTTTTGCTGAATGTCAAGGAATTCTACTAAGTGTAAATGTAAATATCAATGACTGTAAACGTTCATAAAATATATACTTAGAATCATTTATCACCATTGATGAGCCCCACAAAAAAGCAGTATTTGGAGGTGCGTGCAAAACTCGGCGTAACACCTGTTGGCATTAGCCTGGATCATGCTGATTTCAAGCTAAAATGTAAGACAAAGCTTTGTGGAAATCAGTGGGGCTGACTGTCGAGGGTTTATTGATTGAAAGGGACATAAAACAGACTCAAGGTTCAGAACCACCAGCAAGTCATCGGAGCCCGTTATTTAAAATACACCCATGTTCATCTTCGCTTAACAATCCACGCATGTCCATTTAAAAAAATGAAACGGTTCACTGATGACTGTGTAAAGATAGTATTTCACTTATGATGCTAAATGTGTGTAATTACTGTGTGTAAAACATGTTTATGAGAAAAAAATTTTTTTTTTGGAGATACATGGTTTTTTTAATCAGATAGCAATGATATTATCAAATGAAATGATGAATATAGTAACATTATAGAATTAAAATATTAACATTATACTAACAGTATACTATTAAATGAACTTTATACTTTCTATTAATATTATTGTAATACACTCATTTATACCAGCTCCCCCTCCTGGTTGTGGACAGATGTAGATTTAACCAGAGCCAGGAAGCACTGAAACACACACATGATGGTCATAGTCTAAAACTATGTGGATATGCAGTTTTTATTCAAATAACTATAATTTTCTTGGGAGAGGACTCACAGCACCGTGCCTTGTGCTCTTGTGTTTATTTTCCCGCTTGTCACATGCCTGTCTAAGGCCAGTCATCACTTATGACATCTACCGATTAGTCATTAGCGTTATAAAATAGAGAAGGCTCTGGTGAGACCGCACCACAAACACGACACTCGCACATGCTTTGAGTCTACGTCAGTTACCTGTGGTAGTTGGTTTGGCTTTGCGACCAGCTTGCATCATTTAGGCTTGCTCTGCACTCAATTGCTCTTCCTGAAGGACCTTGACCTGTCTGTGACCTTGAAACTGAATCTTGAATTGAGAGAAGTGAATTTGAATTGAGAGAAGTGAAAGAAAGAAAGAGTTGAATTTTTAGTGAGGCTTAAATACAGTTTCAGTTGCAACTGAATTCAGTTTCATAATATTACATTCAGTTTCAAGGTTATTGGAATTCAGTTTCAAACTAATAAATTTCAACAATTTCAAATTATTCTCTTCAGATTCAGTTTTTCAATGCAATTATTCAAGTTAATACAAATTCAAACTATTCTATTCAAATTCTTTTTTTTTTATGCGATTCAAGTTGAGAAATTCAAATTTCGATTTAAATAATTCAAATTCAGATTCCACTGACACAAATATCAGCCCATATAATTTCAATATCTTGCTAATTTCTGAATATAATGAAATCAAGCCAGCTCACAGATGTTAGTTGTTTTTATTAAAAGGAGTGGATTTTGAAGTGTGTTTTTGTTTTTTACTGTGTTTCTTTGGACTTTGGAATTTTACTGGCATTGACTGCTAACTTTCTGAACTCTCATCACTTTGTTTTTCTGTCCGTCTTCACAGGGATGGAGCCTCTCTCGCCTCCTGAAGACGATCAGGACGTGGTCTCGTCCGTCAGGTCAACCCCCACAGAGCCCGGAGTTCATCAGGGCGACTCACCCAAGATCTGCACGCCTCGACGGGCCGCTCGCTTCCAGGAAGCCTGGCTGAAAAGGTTCTGGTTCCTGCGTTATTCAGAGACGCTCAACCAGATGTGGTGCCACGTCTGCCGCCTCAATGCAGACCAGTCCAGCAGGAAGTCTGCTTTAATCAAAGGCTCCAGGGTTTTTCATATCACCAACATCAAGAAACACGGGACCAGCACGTACCATAAAGACAACGTGGAGCGCTACATGCAGCTCGCGTCCGAACTGAAGCTGGGAGACATTTCAAACATCTCTGCTGACATGACTGGCTGATTCCTGAGTAAAACTTTGTGTCAAACAGGTTTAAACGTACAGACCTCCTTCTCTCAGGTAAAAATCACAGACCGTATGAAACAGGTAGAAATCCAGAACCTCTGAGTCTGTACATGTTGTCGGCGTCTGTGACCTTTGGCCGGTACTACGAAGGGAGTTCATCCTACTCAGAGTTAACTCGGGGTAACTCAGGCAAACTCAGGGTAACAAACTGACCGCCTACGCTGGAGTTAGACGGTACTACGACGGTGGATAAGATGTTGGTTAGTTGAGTCGGTGTTAACTTAGTTGGAGTTGGTGCGCGTTCGCATTAAAAGGGGCGTGTTCGGCCGTGCAGGTAGAGTTTTTTTGCAACGGCGCATGCTCCGTATTTCTCCAGAGGAACGCACGTTGGTCGTGTCAGGAAATTATAAATGTAAAGACACGTTAACGGCTAAATCTAATATCGTGGCAGACGACAAAGCCAGGGCGGCTTGTTGGCATCGCATTGAGTTAATTTGTAGCCTAATTATCTTCACAGTGTTCTTATTGTAGTTCAGATCTCTGTATTGTATGGGCTCTTCTTTTATGTGTAATATGATTAAGTTGTAAAGGTACAACTGCACATAAGGTCCATTGTAATAGGAAAAAAAGGAGCCAGCGGAGAAGAGGAATAATCCTCTATAATAATAATATTTCCAAGATTAATCTCCAAGTAAAAAACTTGAATATTCTCTGACATTATAGTCACACATTCATGAGAGAAACTTTACTTTGCAAGGCTGCAACATCACACACACACACACGTCTGCCGTGTATCATGCATGCAATGGAAAGTTATATTAAACTTTGCAATCGGATTTAGCAGTGAGGAAATACTGAAACACTCCTGAGTTTAGTCCACAATCACTATCACGCACCTCAGAGACTTCGCCTTGGATTGGGTGTATTCAGAAGAAAACAGAGTGATTTTCTATTTTTTTATGACATTAATTTCGGGGAATTTCTGATTTTTCTTCTTGTAAATTTCACACTTTCATCTAGGATTTTTTTTTTCTCGGTTATTAACCCCGACCCTGGTTCCCTATTTTTTGGACACATAAAAATCTAAATATGTGAAAACACTTCAAGACTACAAATGGGCTACATCTAAGAAACTATCCCGTTAATTAACTAAGATTCCTCTCTAAAATCACAGCTCGGCTGCAGGGCTCGCAGTCTGAACGTGATGCTGTTGTGTTCAGAACTTCAGTGCAGCCGCAGTGGAACAAATCAGGATGAAATCTAAAATATTTTATGAAGCTGTGTGTATTAATACTTCTCCTCAGTAACACTGAGTACAGATGTGGTGTGTAGTCCACCTGCAGGGTAACCTCGAGTTAACCACCAACAAAACCTGCTCGGAGCAGTTTAGAGATGCGGCGTAAATTGCCATGGCAACAGACCTCGGGTGACACCTATCTACTTTTCGTAGTGCAGGTTAATCAGGAAGTTCCACCTGACGTTACCTGGATAAGACGGTTACCTCGCTTCGTAGTACAGGCCACTGGAGGCTTCATGTCTCAAAACATTTTTAATAAACACGTTGACATTCTTTTAGATTGCAAAGCTGGTGAAGAAAAGTTATTTCAGCACAGAGACGTTCCTGTTTCAGCGTATGAAATGGATTCTGCACAGAGAGGGAGGAAGAAGACAAACAGGATGTGTTGAGGTTCCAGTGAGAGCCGACAGAACGTCCGCGCTGAGACGCATCACCATTATATTATTAATTTGGACATTTTCACTTAGGGGTGTCCTCACTTTTGTTGCCAGCAGTTTAGACATTAACGGCTGTGTGATGTGTTATTTTGAGGGGACAGCAGATTTACACTGTTACACAAGCTGTACACTCACTACTTTATATCGTAGTGTCATTTCTTCGGTGTCGTCACATGAAAAGATAGAATCAGATATTTACACAAATTTGAGGGGTGTACTCACTTTTGCGAGAACCTTAAAATACAATTTAAATACATGAGTAGATTTAAATCACTTTACAGAGGAAAACAAATCTGAGAAACTGCTGCAGATTAAAGTTTTTAGACGAAACACTTATATTACAAAAATGGACAGAAGTTATGGCCAACTAATTTGATAATTGATTAATGTGTTTGTGACGGTTCATCTGTGATCCAGCTCACAGTTAGTTCCAAAAAAAGGCTTAAATCAGGGGCAGCTGGACTTGGATGAAGAGTCTCACCTCTCATGCAAGAAGCTACTTCAGTTCTGACTGACTGGCAGGGGTTCCCCGCTTTTTAACCTCTGTTGGGTCGTTATCAAGGTGATGGATGCCGCTTGGTCCGTTTGTGCTCCTGGCTGATGTAACAACAGTCGTTGGAGTCACCTGAGGTCAAAGGTGAGCGTTGGTTCAGCATCATAGGAAGAGATGAAAGGACAGCAGTGTATTTGGTTCCATTTACCCTCAGAGGTCGGAATGACGTCGCACCCGAGTTGACCTCGTTCCAGTACAACAACAGATTTAAGATGGAAAACCAAGATGGACGCCTCCAGCCATTGTTGGCAATACCAGTTGAAAACAACACGTTACTTTGTTTTTTGCACACCGCAGCAACATATCCACACAGATAAGTTCTACAGGACTGTGCGTACGTCTGATTTTATGAGACTGATGTGTCTCAGACCTCGTCCATGTTCAGAGATGGTCTCTCCACTCTGGTGTAAATGGCCTCTTTCAAACCATCTGTCCTCCCGCTCATCATATATATATATAATATATATATATATATATTAACTTTGTTGTCCTTTATCCTTCAGGCTGAGGTAAACAGCTGATTATTGATCTGAGGAGTTGGACTTTATGTTTATGTGGAGGTTGTTTAGTTTCCTGATATTCAGGTCTGTTCATTCCTCCAGAACCCAGAAGACATGTCTTTTTAATACTTGGTAAACACTGCTTACTGTAGTATTGCAGTATATATTATATTCTGGTTTCTCCTTGTTTCACCACAGAAACAGTGAAAAGACTCGTGACTTCACTTCCTGCAGGTTTGCAGATAAAAAGGTGAAACCATCTCACTGTCTCTCACATTCACACTGTTAACTTTAATTTTTGCGCAATTGCTTTCTTCCGTTTTCCATGTCATTTCCTGTGATGAAAAATGGTGGCCAAAGCTTGAGGAGGCGACTGAGTCGCTGCAAAAATTAACGGGAAACTTTGCATCGGCGGGCAGCCGCGGAGCCAGCGGCCGGGGCTCGGTGCTCTGTGGCCGGGCGGCGAGAGTCGAGCTTCACCCGGCGGAGAGGGTCCGTGTCCCCGCTGCGTCTCTGCAAAAGGTGGGTCCGTGTCAGTAGCCACTGTGGCCAGCGAAAATGGCTTCCGAAAACAGCAGGCAGATTGCCAGTAGTCTGCAGATCGGAACCGAGCAGAGAAACTGTGGCGCAGATTAAAACTCAGCCGCTAATTATCCACAAATCCGCTAATTTCACAGATTATCTGGTGACACGGAGACACCAAGTTACAGGCAACTTTTGTTTTTCAGTGTTTGTGAAGTGTTTTCTTCTCCGAGGAGTCTCCTGATCCAGATCCAGCAGGGATGCAGAGTTTAAACCCTCTGAAAAAAACACAGAAAATACTGATTCAATAACGTGAAATGTGGAAATGAAAGGCAGCTCTGTGCAATAACTAGTTAATTTATATTAATCTTTCCAGGCTGATAGCCTATTTAAATATATAACAAAAAAATATATAGACAAAAAACAATCCAACACACAGGTTCCAGTGAGGATTTTCAGTTTTTCTCTGTTTTAAGTCATGTTAAACTGAATTGGAGTTTAAAATCAGGTGGATGGAAACACTTCATGTCACCTTCTCTAAAGAGTGAACCAGAACCAGAGACCGATAAATCAGCCAGGACAATTTGTCTATATCAGAGTTTTTTAAAAAAGCAAATATTAATATCAGTAGGCTGTTTGCCTACATTTCGGTGGGGTTGTAATAAAAACCGTTAAGGTGTAAAACCAAAACAAAGAGGTGAAAAGATCCTAAAACACTGCACAGCCGGTAACATTTCTCTGTTGCTGATATACAAATATTGACATACAAACACATTTAATGAGGGGCTTTAGCCAGGATTTAAGAAATACTGCAGTTATAAGTCAAAGTAATGGTGATGTGGATTTTAATCAGACATTTGGACTGCAGACATTGTGAGGAACAGCACATCAGTATGTTTCTGTTGGCTGTGTTACAGCCATCATTACTGTCCTGTTGAACCTGCACGTCCAGTCAAACGCCCACTATGAGAAAGGTCTGTCAATGCTCTGTGAAACCTGCAGTCACAGGTTGTGTGTTGTTGTTCTGCAGAGGGCTGATAGAGGACGACCTGCTGGACTTCTACCAACATGGTTCCACTATGAGCGAGCCGGCGTTGGATCTCTGGTGTAAGTTTAAAGTTCCTCTCTCCAGCTGGTTTCGTTTCTTCTCTCAGTGACAGATCAGTGAAGCAGACAGGGAGTCAGCACTGAGACACAGCGTCAGGTCAACGTGCTGAGGTTTAACAGCTTTAATGTTCACCATCTCAAAAACAGACAGCGGGATTCTCACGTGTACCGGAAAACAGTCATGGAAAACACATGAGAAAGTCCTTGTCCTTGAAAATCTTGTTTTGTACTGGAAACATTATTTTAACAGGAAGCAGTAGTTCAATCATAATTCAGAAGAGAAGCACTTCAAGCAGAGAACACAAAGGACTTTCCAAAAGAAATACAACGGCAATACTATAAAATCATAATAATATTAACACCTAACAATAAAACAAGGCAAGATGGATGATTTCATAGATGAGTTATAGCCACAGAAATTAACATCCACAAAGACACGCTCAGCAGACGCTCGCTGGTCGAGCTTACTTCCCAGGTCCGGCTCCAGGAGGGGCCCGGCTTCCCTTTTCTGAGGGGCTGCAGCTCCTCCTTGGCCAATTTGTTTGTGAGTTAGCATGCTTATGTTAGCATTAGGGCTGCAGCTGACGATTATTTATTATTTACTAAACTGCTGATCATTTTCATGATTAATAGCTTAATCTATAAAATGTCAAGAAATTGTGAAAAATGCTCATCAAAATTATCCAGAGCACAAAGTGACGTCTTCAAATCGCTTCTTTTGTCCAACCAACAGTCAAAAACCCAAAATGACAAAAGACAGCAGCAGTTCTTCACATTTAAGAAGATAAAATATTTCACATTTTTGCTTTAAAAAATTACTGAAACGATTAATCCTTTATCAAAATAGTTGTCGATTAGTTTCTTTTCGAACGATTAATCGACTAATGGTTGCAGCTCTAATTAGCATTTAGCTCAAAGCGCCGCTGCACTCAGTATTTTACGTAGGTGTTCTGTGTATCAAAGTCGGCATCGTTTCTGTGGGGGTTTGGAGGAGCAAACCTGTGCAGGTGCAGGAGTCTGGTCCCGTTGGGCCCCTGCTGGGACACCAACACTGGCTGTTATTAGTTATGATTGCTATGCTCTGATTGGACAACAGGGAGTAGAATAAAATAAGTCTTTACTACTCAAATGCCCCCAGGCTCCGTGTATAGACCGAACACAGGTCAGCTGAAACACGACTGGTGTAAAGAAAGTGACAGCCTGGATATTTAATAACTGGCACTTTACAAAATCCTGACATGTGATATTTGTGCTCCAGTCTGTGAGGAGTGCCAGGACTATTTCCAGAAGGAGTGTCCGTCCCACGGGCCCCCGCTGTTTGTCCCCGATACACCTGCGTCCCCGGGGTCGGCCAACAGGGCGGCGCTCACTGTCCCGTCAGGCCTGGAGGTCTTCACAGAGGGAGACGAGGTGGATGTTCGCTGCGTGGATCCAACCATCCCTAAGGGGGCGGTTTTCGGCCCGTACGAGGGAGAGCTGGTGTCGAAGGACAAATCCTCCGGCTTCTTTTCCTGGATAGTAAGTTTAACCAGTCTAGACCAGTTTTGAACCAGCCTATATCGGTTTAGAACCAGTCTAGACCAGTTTTGAACCAGCCTATATCGGTTTAGAACCAGTCTAGACCAGTTTTGAACCAGCCTATATCGGTTTAGAACCAGTCTAGACCAGTTTTTAAACCAGCCTAGACCGTTTAGAACCAATCTAGAACCAGTCCAGGCCAGTTTAGAACCAATATATACCGGTTTAGAACCAGTCTTGATCAGTTTTGAACCAGTCTAGACCAGTTTTGAACCAGCCTATATCGGTTTAGAACCAGTCTAGACCAGTTTTGAACCAGCCTATATCGGTTTAGAACCAGTCTAGACCAGTTTTTAAACCAGCCTAGACCGTTTAGAACCAATCTAGAACCAGTCCAGGCCAGTTTAGAACCAATATATACAGGTTTAGAACCAGTCTTGATCAGTTTTGAACCAGCCTAGACCAGTCTATAAACAGTTTAGAACCAATCTAGAACCAGGCCAGGCCAGTTTAAAACCAATATATACAGGTTTAGAACCAGTCTTGACCAGTTTTGAACCAGTCTATATCGGTCTATAAACAGTTTAGAACCAATCTAGAACCAGGCCAGGCCAGTTTAAAACCAATATATACAGGTTTAGAACCAGTCCAGGCCAGTTTAGAACCATATATATAATTTTGTTGTTTTGATCGTTCCAGATTGTTGATTTTAACAACACGTATCAGTCCATCGATGGCAGCGATGAGACCAAAGCCAACTGGATGAGGTAACGTTCTTCATTTCAATATCCAAAGAGAAAGTTTTTCCCTGCATGTGACAAGATGAGTTGATTAACCAGTTATAACAATCATTAAAGTCTTTTAATGACCACAAACTCTCTTTCTCTCTGTGGGAAACGGTGATCAGTAGCTGATATGGAACGATCAATCGTTCTTTGCAGTAATAGTAGTAGGATGTGTTTATGTTGGCTGGAGAAGCTGCTGGGTGGGTTCGTCCGTCACTGTTAGAGGAGAGCTGGGGTGTCCTGAGATAACGTTACAGACAAGAACAATGTTTTGGATACGATTATAAAACGAAGCATCTTGATGAATCTTTTTTTTTTTCTATACAGGATTTCTGGATAATTACTTTTGTGTAAATATCTGATTATATCTTTTTTTATGTGACAACACTGAAGAAATTACACTTTACATTGTAGCAAAGTAGTGAGTGTACAGCTTGTAAAACATTTCAATTACACTTAAAATCCTAGAAGTTTCCAGAAGAAACGTCTCCTCATTAGCTTAAGACTCTTAAAACTGAACTATAATTTAACTATCGGGATGTGCCCCTGGACAAGTAACGCTAAGTAGTAATGACGTGCAGCTAATTAACGTTACTTCATTACTAATTTAGCTAACGTCACATAGCAGCCAAAAAAACGTGCTGTTCAGGGAAGATGTTTGGTAGCGCCTTCACTTTCCAGCAGACATTTATTAACGGACACACTGTGACCTACACTGGACATTTTAATCTGGAAACGGCATTATCTCACTGGATGTTGTTGAAAGGCATTCTGCTAAATCTAGGAAACCCCTCAAGTGTCAGTAAAGGTGTTCAGGGACAAAAGCTGATCCACAGCATGTCTCCTGGATTACAGCAAAAAGAAGATTATCTCTTTATATAAAAACAGTGTGTCGGCTGTTTTTGACGTTTTAGCTAACTTTCCTTTCAAAGCGTTGGAAGACGAATGCCAAACACCAAACAGGGTTAATGATGGGAAGTGTTCCTGTCCATGTTTCTGTCCCGCAGGTTTGTCCGGACCTCGTCGGACGAGAGCGACAGGAACCTGACGGCGTTTCAGCGCGGCACAAACATCTACTTCAGAGTGTGTCGGACGCTGGTGGCGGGAGAGAAGCTGAGGGTCTGGTACAGCGACGACTACATCCAACGACTTCACTGCGTCTCTCAGGAGAGCATCGACCGCAACCTGGACACAGGTGAGCTGCACAGGTAGTCTCACATTTATTATCTCAGGGAGTCGGCTGCGGCCCCATTGGTAAGTTGTTTCTGACCAGAGTTTGGTTACGAACAGCCTCTTTCAGACGGAGACTAAATTAAGTGGTTAAATAATCAAGATGTAAATCTACTGCGTACTTAATAGCAATCTCTCTTAGTTAGTAGCCTCTTTACATTCACTGATTCTGCTAATTAGTATTGAAGCTATTTACACTTAGTTAGTTTTAATGACTTCATACACAGTTAGTTAGTTTAGTCCAGTGGTTCCCTAACTAGGGGTCGGCCCCTCTAAAGGGTCACCAGACAAATCTGAGGGGTTGTGAGATGATTAATGGGAGAAAAAAAGATAAAACAAAAGTTCTACACAAATCTTTTTTTATTTTTTGGGATACTGGATACTTTTTTGGGGGCCTTGAACAATTATTTAAATTAAACCAGGTGAGTAGTTGGCAGAACAAGTAGTTTGTAGAAAATGTGGCTTTGGTGTAAACAAACTCAGAGACATCTGAAATATGACTTGATGTAATGAGTCACAAGATATAATGCTGGAAACGTTAAGTTTAATATTTACAAAGGACCTTCTATGTTTATATTAAATATTAATATGTAGAGGAAAGAAGTAACTAGAGTGAATAGTAGCATCAGAGGAGCAAAAAGTAGGATAAAATATAAATACTCAAGTAGAAGTGCCTCAAAATGGAAAATAAAAATGTACTCAGTTACTTACCAACTATAATTATCCCCCACGTGTTCTCAGAATGTCAATATTTGGCAAATTGAGGTGAAACTGAATAACAGCCTGAGTCCTGAAGTCAGTTGTCCATCAGGTGGTGGGAACCAGCTCACAACACCGAGGTTAGTTTTTTTCATCTGAAACTGTCCCCTAAGTTAAACAGCTGACAGAGTGCAGCGATGGGTCACAAAACTTTGATTCAATAAATTCATGTTAAAATGTGCAATTTACAACTCCTTTGTTGTTGGTTTGTCACTGTTGTGTGTTAATGTTCCAGCAAACTGTATTTTGTATTAACTTGCAAATGCCACAAGATGGCGATAGCTACATCTGAGAACAGAGAAAGGATTCTGTCCATTGAAATGCTAGAAAGCTTTTAATTTGAAACAAATACAGGAAGTGTTGAGTTTGAAACTGAAATTTGAGGAAAATAAGGAGGCTTTTTCTCTAAATATGATCAAATACACTTCAAATCATCTTCACATTCATCAGAGGGAATTAGAAATAAAAGCATGTCAATAATGTGAACCTGCTTCTAATAAAAGAAGATTGGCTGTAATTAAAGGCCTCATCCACATTTTTATGTTCAGGAGATTGATACTTTCATTGTTGATTTGCCTTTCCTATTTTATTTTACTTTTTCCAAAATGCCAACAGATGGAGTCGTGTACTTGATGTGACAGAAGCTGGCAATTTAGAAAATCCATAGACTCTTATGACACCGAGCCGCATGAACCTGCAGCACTCGCTGATGAAGCTGCTGTTTAAAAAAACAATGCGGCGATGTGTGGTTGTCATTTTTTTCTAAGAGAACCGTTTTGTTCCAGATCCCGGAAAGCCGGCAGTCCTGCCCAACGTTCAGAAGGACTTTAAATCTCCCTGTCTGCAGTCAGCTCTGCAGGGCAAATCCAGCCCCAGCAAACAACCCAGCGAGGAGTCCGACGGCCAGCCTCCTGCCAAGAGGAAGAAGATCGACCTCATCTTTAAAGACGTCCTAGAGGCTTCTCTGGAGGACTCCAGGTCCCAGTCTTCCCTCCCCAGTGAGTGTAAAACAGCAGCGCTCGGGTCGAGGTTTAATTCCTCTGAAAGCAGCTTTAACGTTCCGAACCTGAAGGTTGAGGAGAAAGAGGAGGAGAACCAGAGCAGTGAGGAACCCTCCACCTCCTTCTGCCCCAACTGTGTCAAACTGAAGAGGAGGATCCTGGAGCTGGAGGAGGAGCTGTCCCGTGTCAGAGGAGAACAGGGGGACGGGATCGGTCTATCGATGTCTGAACAGACCCTCCCCCAACAGGATCAGGTCCCGCCACACCCCGAGCAAGGCCCCATCGAAGAGTTTCAAGGTATGTTCTAACAAATGATGGTTGGATGTTCAGGACTTCCTCAGACAAACAGCCGTTCACTCGTCGTCTTTGTTAATTTCTTTAAATCAGCCAAATGATAGAACTGTTTTTTTTTTTTTCATTTACATCTTTGCTTGAAGTTAATTTCAATCAAGACTGGGTCGTCTACCTCTGTGAGGCTCTACTGCATGTTTTCATTTATTTATTTTATTTTATTTATTTAAAAGGGACAGTGCACATTAATGAACATCAATGGTGTGAATATGCCAGATTTGGCCAAAAGGCCACTTGGCATCTATAGTCCCCGGTCAGTACAAGTCAATATAAAACAGACAACATAATAAAAACAATCAAAGAAAAAAGAGTGTTTACGCTGTGCCATTCTACAAAACCAAGTAAAAATCAATCATGTGAAAGTGTAATTTAGTCCAGTAAAGTGCTGCATCTAGTACAGCAAACACACCCATTCACATACAATACAACAGTCAGTTAGTGGTCACGAATTTGATGTGTCTTGAGCAGAGATGCTCACAAGTCTCTGAGCTAGAGTCCAAGTCCAAGTCAAGTCTCTGAGCTAGAGTCCAAGTCCAAGTCAAGTCTCTGAGCTAGAGTCCAAGTCCAAGTCAAGTCTCTGAGCTAGAGTCCAAGTCAAGTCAAGTCTCTGAGCTAGAGGTCAAGTCTGAAGTCTCTGAGCTAGAGGTCAAGTCTGAAGTCTCTGAGCTAGAGGTCAAGTCTGAAGTCTCTGAGCTAGAGGTCAAGTCTGAAGTCTCTGAGCTAGAGGTCAAGTCTGAAGTCTCTGAGCTAGAGTCCAAGTCAAGTCTGAAGTCTCTGAGCTAGAGTCCAAGTCAAGTCTGAAGTCTCTGAGCTAGAGTCCAAGTCAAGTCTGAAGTCTCTGAGCTAGAGTCCAAGTCAAGTCTGAAGTCTCTGAGCTAGAGTCCAAGTCAAGTCTGAAGTCTCTGAGCTAGAGTCCAAGTCAAGTCTGAAGTCTCTGAGCTAGAGGTCAAGTCTCTGAAGTCTCTGAGCTAGAGGTCAAGTCTGAAGTCTCTGAGCTAGAGGTCAAGTCTCAAGTCTCTGAGCTAGAGGTCAAGTCTCAAGTCTCTGAGCTAGAGGTCAAGTCTCTGAGCTAGAGTCCAAGTCAAGTCTCAAGTCTCTGAGCTAGAGGTCAAGTCAAGTCTGAAGTCTCTGACTCAATGTCGTCCTGTTGGTGGCGCGATGGAAAAGTCAGACGATTCATCCTGTCTGAACAATCTTTCATGGTAATCCGTCCAAAAGCTGTTGAGATATTTAGTCTTGACCAAAGCAGTGGACAGCTCGACAGACATTACCATGCATAGAGCCATCCCGCCAGCATGGCTAAACTTAGTTCTTTACATTGCAGTATTTGATTTGGGAAAAAAACAATGCTGGTAGCAGAAATTGAATGTGTTTTTCTGTGCAGGGATGGAGCCCTTGACGCCCACTCAGGTGGTTCTGGATGAAGACGACCAGGACGTGGACTCGGCTGATGAGTCGATCACTGCAGATCTTGTGATTTCTCCAGAAGACCCATTGAAGCTTTCCTCTGGAGGAGGTCGACGGATCCGTCGCTTCAAGCAGGAGTGGCTAAAAAAGTTCTGGTTCCTTCGCTACTCACCAACACTGAACGAAATGTGGTGCCATGTTTGCCGCCAGTACACTGTCCAATCATCCCGAACCTCTGCCTTTATCATCGGCTCCAAGCAGTTTAAGATCCACACCATCAAGCTCCACAGCCAGAGCAACCTCCATAAGAAATGTCTGCAGCTGTATAAGCTGCGCATGCATCCAGAAAAGACAGAGGAGATGTGCAGGAACATGATACTGCTGTTCAACGCGGCGTACCACTTGGCCCTGGAGGGACGGCCCTTCTCCGACCTCCGTCCACTGGCGGAGCTTCTGAAGAGGTGCGAGCTCAAAGTGGTGGACCAGTACATGAATGAAGGAGACTGTCAGGTCCTCATCCACCACATTGCCCGGGCTATAAAAGAAGACCTGGCTGAGAAGATGCGCTTGTCTCCCTTCCTAAGTGTCATAATGGACGCCCAAAATGACGACCTTTTCTCAGACATGGTGGCGGTCTACGTCCAGTTCATTACCAATGAGGGCTCCCCGAACACAGAGTTCTTGTCCTTGCAGAGACTGAGCATGGCCAGTGTGGATGGATATCTCCAGGCTATGGATCGAGCATTCGGTGCCCTAGGCCTCAGGTTCCAGGACTTGCTGGTGGTGGGTCTAGGGGTAGACGGCACCAACATCTCTTCAGGAATGAGAGCCAACTTGTACATAGCAGTACAAAAGACTTTTCCTTGGATCCTCTGCCTTCCTATCATGATCCATCGGCCACATCTGGAGGTGTTAGACGGTATCAGTGGGAAGGAGCTCTCCTGCCTGGAGGATCTGGAAAACAACCTCAAGCAGCTGCTCAGTTTCTACCGCTACTCCCCTCGTATGATGGCCGAGCTGCGATCCACTGCTCCAACATTGTCGGAGGAGACGGAGTTCCTAGGAGACATTAGAGCCATTCGATGGATCATAGGAGAACCAAACGTCCTTAACGCGCTAATCAAAGATTACCTGGAGGTAGTCGCCCATCTGAAGGAGATCAGCAGCCAGACGCAGAGGGCTGACGCAGCAGCCATTGCCCTTACCCTCCTCCAGTTCCTCATGGACTATCAGTCAGTAAAGCTCATCTACTTCCTTCTGGACATCATAGCTGTTCTCTCACGATTAGCCTTTACCTTCCAGGGAGAGTACCTGCTGGTGTCACAGGTGGAAGCCAAGATAGAGGAGGCCATTCTGGAGATTGGCCAGTTGGTGGACTGCCCCGGAGAGTATCTGCAGGAGTTTGAGGAAAACTTCCGTGAAAGTTTCAACGGCGTTGCTTTGAAAAATCTGCGTGTTGCTGAATCCAAGTTTCAGTCAATCCGAGAAAAGATCTGCAACAGGAGCCAGGGTATTCTGTCTCAGAGGCTGGACCTGCAGAGCCGCTCATTTGCCAAAGCCTGCAAGGTCCTGGACCTCTCCACCTGGCCTCACAACCGGGAGGACCTACAAGCGTACGGGGAGGAAGAAATCCACATGATATTCAACCATCTGGAGTCCATTCCCTCTGGGGGTCAGGAGGGCTCCCAGGCCAGGACTGAAGCCAGGGGCAGCCTGGTGGTGGAGTGGAAGGATCTGAAAGCAGACTACTACAGTATGAACGGTTTTAAAGAGGTTATCAGTCACGTCTGCAGGTACAAGCAGCGTTTCCCTCTGCTGAATCGAATTGTGCAGGTTGTCAGGGTCCTGCCCAGTTCCACAGCCTGCTGCGATAAAGGCCGTGGGTCTCTGCAGAAGATGTGCAAGAACAATCGTTCCAGGCTGACTCTGGAGCAGATGAACGACCTGCTGACGGTGGCAGTTAACGGACCGTCCATCGCCAACTTTGATGGAAAGCGAGCTTTGGACAGCTGGTTTGAGGAGAAGTCTGGCAGCAGCTACTCTCTGTCAGCCGAGGTGTTGAACAGGATGTCAGCTGCTGATCAGAAGTCTGTCTTGCACAGCGTTGACGTCAACACAGAGTTCTACCCTGACATCTAACAGGCAAACCCAGTGGTGTAGTGCTGCAACAAAAAAGTACTACAACACTACGCCAATATTAAAGTTACGAAGGGAGGCAGCATCACTCCTCGACATCTACACCACTGGGTAAACCTCTTTCTCCAACACATTCTCACTCCCGGCTCGTCACATATTACCGCTTGGTCAAGGCCCTTTGGCATTGCTTTTTAACGCCCTGGATATATTTAAGTCTCCGCGGTCAAGTTAGCAACGCTTAGCAACAACAAATATGCCACGTCTGGTAAAGTTGGCAACAATAAATATGAAATGTCCAGTTAGACTTTCAAAATAAAACGCTCGCGTTTGGAAACATCCTCATTTTGAAACGGCACGTTATTAAATTTGTGAAACGTTGCGATTTGGTTAGGTTTAGGCACAAAAAGTACTTATTGGGTTTAATTAACTTACGTCACTTGCGTAACTTACACAATTTACGTAACTCGCCTAACTTAAATAAAAATAATTGATGTTGACTTTTTGTTTCACACGGGACAAGAACCTCGGTCTCCTGGTTCAAAGTTTGGGTTCTGGCCCTCCATCCAACCCAACCACCTCCTTAATCTGTCTTTCTGTTCATCATATACCTGCCTTTACCGTCAAAAACTGACGCTACAGGGCTTCCCCCACTGCGCTGAACTATGACGCTATAGGGATCACCACATTACTACCTGACGCCGATATGTGACGAGTCGGGGAGCGAGAACGGGTTGAGTCCAAGTCCAGTTGCCGTTGATTTTAACCTTCCTTATATAACTATGACCTGGATGCCTGAGAACCTTAACAGACTCCTTCTGGGCTGCAAAATGTCACAAAAAAAATATATAAATGACGACAAAGAGACACACTTAGGAAAATGACAGAAAACAATTAGAAATTACTAAACACAACCACAGACTTGCGAAACGACCACAAATAGGCCAGTTACGCCTGCTGTTAATATGCGCCCGTTACATATTTCCGTCCATGATAATATTTGCCTTTCTAGTCTTTACAACCAATCAAAGCACTTTTCACTACATCACATTCACCCGATAATGAGCAACTCATCAGAAACAGAAATGAACTCATTCACACACCGATGGCTATGCCACTGAGAGACATTTGAGTCCTTCCGGTCGGAAGCTCTTCCTCCTGAGCCACAGTAGTTGTTGCATGTGAATTGACAACATTTAGACTTGTGTTCCATGTGGTCACAATGCGTCCCTGACCACCTCCGGAGGTCACAGTCCTTAATGGGTGCATTCACACCTGTACTTTTAATGAGTTCAAGCTCTATCTGATCGCAATCCGATCACCCAAAACGTGTTTTAATGCCAGCTGTAAACAGCCTTAAAGAGACACACAAAACAACCACAAAGAGACGTTAAACACCTACAAAAGGATGCCGAACGACTAAAGAGACACAAAATTACCACAAATAACTCTAAACTACGACCCGGCTGTATTGTTCTTTTGCTCAGAGCCTCATTGTCTCATGATCCGTCCACGTTCAGCTGGACATTGTGCTGAAATCGACTCTTTCACTGGGGAGCATTGTCAAACTGAGGGCTACTGAGTGGCCCTGCACTTGTTAATAAAGCACTTGTTGCCAGAATAAAAGTCAGTTATACATTGAGAACAATCAATTAGTGTCAAACTAAATGTCTATGCCATTGAGCTGCTCTCTGCTTTAGCTTATTTGCCAATAGGTTATTCAGTCATGTAGTGCCTGACAGAAATGAAACAGCTAGAGTGTAAGGTTGTATAAAGGCTTTATATTTCTATTAGAAATGCAGACAGCCCTGCTTCACACTGTAGATGTTGTATAAACTGTATATATTGTAAATGCTTTTGTGCCTGTTTTTAAGGAGAGTATTTTTCTCTTGAATTTGATGATTGTGCCAAACTGATCAAATGCAAGAACTGAAAGAAAAAGGTGCTATCCTGCTATGCCATACTGTATTTTGCCATATATGTTTAGGTGTTTATTCCTGCAGATTATATATTTGAAACATGTTCTCTTTCAGTGATTCACCAGCTTCATGTTCACGTGTTTCTAGTGGGGTAACTAGTCTTGGCCAAAGCTCAGGCTTAAAATAATTCAAATAAGTTTTTAAAAACTGCATGATGATGCTGAACTCTTGCTTTTAGGATACACTTTCTTCTTGTTATTTTAGTTAAATGCCTGTGTTTCAGGCTTAATTAAATGTAAGATGGTGCAAATACAGGGAGCTGAGACAGGATGAGCTCAGCAGGCAGACGGTCACTTTTTAGACAAATTAGCTTTTTGTCAAACTCAAGTTAAACAAATAAGACATTTTGATAAAGACACTATTTTGGCTTTCTGTCTGAGAGATAGATGGAAAAAATCAATCTCATGTCATGTGCGTTAATGCTGCGTTTAGCAGCCGGAAAACTGTTCATGTCAGCCTTTGACTTTTCTGACAAGATGTGGGGAGTTTTTGACTGCATCAGAATCTCCCACGTTAAGTGAAAAACAACAGGAAATGTTAACAAAGTGCTGGAAACATGGCCACAAAAACAAGCCTTGCTGGCAGCTACATATAAATAAAAACCCACGTCGACACAGATAGAATCGGATCAGCTAGTTTAAAAGGGGCGACACATTTTTTGGATCTGGTTTCAGTTAAAAATTGATGCTGTTTAAATGTTGTGACTGGGAGGCTGCCGATGGGAGGAACCGCCTTGGAAAACTCGGACTAACAGGAATTTTCTGCTGACATGGGATGAATGTAGCGTTAGCGCAGAGCTAGAGTGGGAGGTGATTAGCTTAGCTTAGCATAAAGACTGCAAGCAGGGGGAATCAGCAAGCCTCAAAGCTAACACATATTCTCTAAAGATCTCAGATTAACACAATATCTCTCTTATGTTTAATCTGTACACAAACAAAAATGTAAAAATAACAGTTTTACGGAGAATTACAAGCTGGAGTTAACTTTGGAAAGAGCCTAGCTAGCTGTTTCCCAGTCTTTATGCTAAGCTAAGCTAATAGTCTCCTTGCTCCATACCATTAACTTTCAGCAAGAAAGTGTAGTTCTGTAAACTCATTTTGCTGTATGAGCAGCTCGAAGCTGATGAAGCCTCTTCCTTTCATTTCACTGAAAGATAAAACCTTTGCCTTCCTCTTTATTAACATATTGTGCATGTCTGTGTTGTGTGCATGCAGTTATTGCTGTTTAAAGCCGGCCTGTGTTTGTGTGCAGGACGCTGCCTGATGATGGGTGGTGAGCGTTTTTCTGAATGGTCGATCAGAGCATAAAAGGTCTGTTCGTTTGATCACGTTTCAGTTTTAATAAGTCCAAATTGACTTAAGAATGTCAATATTTTGTGCTACGCCTTATTCTGTTTGTGTTTTAATGGCCGGTCATCTTTATACCGACGTTTGGCTGATTGTTATCCGACTCCAGAGCTGAGCGAGTCGGCTTTAAGTTGTTGGTTGAACTGAGATTTTGTGTTCATGTGTTTCAAATGCTTTAAAAAAATAGACTTTAAACGACATTTTATCTACAGTAGTTTGTTTTGTCAGCCATCCAGAATGGACACTATTGCTGTTGTCAGGTGAAAACGTAATATTGTTGGAAAGTTAGATTTGTTTTAGTTTGCAGCTTTGAAACAATCCAAAGGGAAGTTTTTAATAAGTTTAAATTTCTATTTGTTGTTTGTTTGTATGAAAGCATGAAAACTGTCCATTGTTGTGTTTGAGTCCATAGAGACATAAAACACAAAGGAATACATTACCATTCACAGGGGGCAGGACAAAATCCAATAAACCTTTAAAACATTTCTTCTGTCTTGTTTCATTTTAGTTCGATCTTAAAATAACTAATGTAACTATTTAAAATTGTGTGTGTGTGTGTGTGTGTGTGTGTGTGTTCACAGATTTTGGCAAATTATCAGCATTACACGTAGCTGGATGAGCTGTTAGCAGCTCCTGCTAGCAGTTAGCATGGATGTCCAGAAAGCTATCCTTTGAGTGTCTTTTTGTTTTGATTTCTTATAGGATTTATGGAGGTTTATTCATGTCATAATCAGGGATGTCAAGAGACCCGATCCTTCGGTACCAAGTCGATACTAAAATTTTGAAAACATGTCGGTACTTGTTTCGCTAGGGATCGGAGGTGCCGGAGATCCAGCACGTGGAAGATGGAGGCAAGTGCAGCAGAAGAGTTTTTCTATTTGGAAAGCAGGTGAAGTTAGTTTCACGGCTGTTTCCTCCAGCAGCTCCAAGTCAAAGCCTGGATTTCTCCCAGTTCTGTTGGAGAGATGATTCAGTTTGATCACCTGAAAATCACCAAAAGTGACGACGCACGTCTGTCGAACGCTCCCGTTACTGCAGGTGGAGTTAGTGATAACTGTTTAGCATTTTAATATAAACCACCTGTTATCTGTCCTGGACATCCTCTCTCAGTTTTCACAGCTGTTAGTTGTTTTTTGTAAAGTTAAAATGCTTTTATTAAAGTTGATGTTGCATGGGATGTTTTGTGTTTTACTGTGGTCTCAAGAATTGAGAAATTTTAGTGGTATCTGTATCGACTACTAAATTTTTGGCATTGTGACAGCCCTCGTCATAATGATATCCTTGGACAGTGTGAAGCCTAGATCACATTACATTTTCATACCCAATTTGCAAGTTGCAGACAGTCAAAGGGGCCAATCATTGTGTCTGTGATCTCCGTCCACTCCAGCGTTTTAGCTGCGTATCAGAGTTGATCTCTATCTACTTTAAAACGACACATCTATTGGCTGTTCCAGGTGTAAACATGAAGCAGATGGTCTATTCTGTAGTTACAGAAGATTTGGGGAAGAATAAAGTACTGCAGACGAAGAACCAGATTTTATTTTGCATGGACCAATAACGAGCTGGTACTGTTACTGAATGTAACACGGGAGTTAAAAGAGACTGTGGCGGCGGAAAACAGACATCGCAAAGTAAATACGCCGACATGCACAGTACACTTGTAGGCTTACTTGCACGGTATAGAATATTTTAATAAAAATACCAAGTCAAAAACTCTTTCAGCCGAGCGTCTGCGTCGTCGTTTCTAAAGTCCTCTGTTTTTGCCCGTTTTCACTAAAACGTTTTCCGCAGTTTTAAAAACGAAAAACGGGGGTCAGCAGCGTTTTCAAACTTCTCTGTTTCAGGTCTTCATTTTTGCCGTTTTAGTCTGGACGGGAGGAGGAAACGTAGGAAAAGGTCTCCATTTTAAAACAAAAATAAAAAAGTAGGCTGTAGGTTTACCAATTTGAAATTATACCTGCGTAACGACAAGACATCAAACCAATGTCGTATTCTTTATCAGAGCGTTCCTGACTAACACTGCCACTCTGTACCTGGAGAACATCTGCTGCCGCCTAATGACTCGCTGATTGGAGTCTGTCGCGCCCTCGCACTTTGCTTCTTCGTCAGACCGCCGCTTCATAACATCGTCATACTCAGTGTTGTGACTTAATATCAGTGAAAGTCGTGTAGTCTGCACCAGGCTTTAGTCACACTGAATCTAAACACATGTATCATGTCTGTGTTCAGGTTCGCCCGAGTTATGATTCAACAATAAGTAGCTTAAGTAAACTTCATCAGTCAGGAAGAAATCAGAGGTCAGGGGTGGTGGTCTGGGTCGAGAGGCTGCTCTGCACCCCGGCTGCTTTAATGGAGAATTTATTTAAGTTTTGTGTCAAAGCCAAACAGTTTCTGTTCGACGTGGTTTTGTGTGCGTCTGTCTGTCTCCAGGAGACGGAGTGTGAAAAGGTTTGTGGGTCTCCTGCAGGGTTTAACAGCCACTTGGACTCAAGTCTAAAGAAAAGGGAGGAAATCTGTTAACTCGCAAAAACAAAGGAGGGCAGGAAGGGATTTGACGTCCCATAATGCTCTGACTATTTTCATGTCAGAGAAGCCAAAACCGCTTTTCAAAATCAACTCTTCCAGCAGCGGTGATCTGCTGCTGCTGTCAGTGCGTCAGAAAGCGAGTGGAGGCTGGCGAATGGTGAAACTGTGACTTCTTTGTTTGCGGACGAGGCTGAATGAAATGACCTTTGTCCACAGGCGTCTGCTCGCTTGTTGTCACACACAGTCTGCAGCTGCCTCGACTCTGACGTCGCCTTTAAGCTTAAAGCCAACTTTGTTTGAGTGGTAAAAGTCAAAGTTGTTGCATTTTCAAAAAGCCCTCCCTTTCTCCAGGGAACACTGCAGACCAGATCATAGACTGGATTTAAAGACAAAGGGGTTCCACGTCATGATTGACAGCTGAGCCCTGCTCGTGATTGGGTCCTGGCGGGACCTCGATACGGTGGCTCGGACCCCTGTGTCTGGATATTTTGGCTTCATTTTTGTACAGTGGGAGGAAGTGGAGACGTGTCGTCCATCTTTATGTCCAGTCTGTCCTCAAGACTCACAGCTGAACTTGTTCCTGATTGACTCCCCCCTCAAGACACTCTAAAGCCCATTGGATGCCCTCACTTCCTGTTTGTCAGTTTGGACTAATGAGCAGCAGGTACTATAGATGGCAGCTCATGAGCTCATTTGTAGCCCGAGCTACACAAATAGGACTACAGATCTATTGTGTAGGATGCGATAAATAATCGAATCAGAAACTACAATGTGTTGGCCTATATTGTGGACTCAAGGTATCACATTTTGAAAAGCAGTGTCCAGCTGAAGGTCACTAGCCAAGCGATATGTGCTGTACCATCATGGTCCACCAGCTGATGTTGATGTGGCACGCTTTAATTGTGCGACGGTGCAGAGAGAGAACGACCCCAGTAGTGTCCAAAAAGTGTTTTCGTTCTGCCGGCGACCTCCCTGCACAGTCCTCTGCTTGGAAGAACCTAGAGAGGAGGAGGGGAGGAGCGAATGGGGGATGATTTTCGGACTGTGTGCAGGAATGATCGTGTTCACGGGTAAAACAGCGAGCACTGTCAGTAGGAGACGGTAAATATAAACTGATCAGCCACAATATTAAGACCACCTGCTGGTCTCCCTTTTGCTGCCAACACAGCCCTGGCCCGTCGAGGCCTGGACTCCCCTGTGTGTTCTGATACCTTTCTATCAGAACCAGCATCAACTCTTTCAGCAGTTTGACCTACAGCAGCTCGTCTGTAGGATCGGCCTTTGCTCCCCATGTTGGTTTTGGGTTCTGTGTTTCTGTAAGCTTTATTTGATCTTGTAATGTTTAGACTTTTCTGTTTTGAAGCTAAGTTTAGTCTTTAGTTTTTTCGCACGTTTAACTTTACTTAGTATCTGTCTTGTCTCTTATCTTAGTTCTTAGTCCTGCGTTTTAGTTCTTTGCCTCAGTTCTTAGTTCCTGTCCTATCCTGGTCTGTGTCCTGGTCTGTGTACTTCTGTGCTTGTTATTATTTTGGTCTTGTCTACTGTTTCATCCTAGTCTCTTTCTGTTTCTGTCTGCTCCCTCTGATCACTGTGCCCTGTCTGTTCTCTACTTGTGTCTGTGTCTTAGTTCTTAGTCCTTTGTCTCCATGTTTGTGTAGTCCTGTTTCCTGTTTGGTCCTTTCTCTGTTCCCTGCCCTGGTTTTGTTCTGTCATGCTGTTGTTCCCTGTTTTCTGTTTTACTTTCATAACTCTGTCCCTAAAACTTCCTGTTTTATTTTGTACTGTTCAGGTCTCATGTGTCCTTGTCTAGCTTTGTTGTTCCTGTTGTATGATTACCTGATATGTTTCAGTTGTGCTTGCCTCCCTGCTCGTTTGCCTGTGTACTTAAGCCTTCAGTTCTGTTCCGTCTTTGTGACGTACTTAGTCTTCAGCCGTGCCTTGTTCCCTGTGTTCTTGGATTTTCCATTGTGGACACTAATTTGCTCTTTGTTTACCTTGTCACTTTGGATTTACTTTTGTTGGATTACCTCAGTGTTGGACTTTGCCTTGCACCTTCACGTAAGCATGTTTCAGTTTGGTTTTTGAGTTAATAAATCTTTTGAACTGCACCTTTGCGTATAGTCCACACCTTAGACTCATTCCCATGACCCGGTCGCCGGTTCATAGTTTCTCCTTCCTAGGACCAGTTCTGATGCCAGTTTGGAGACGTTCAAATCCTCTCACTGCCCACATCAACTCTGACGACACAATGTTCACCTGCTACCTGATAGACACACCCACTGGCAGGTGCCATGGTAACGGGATAATGAGCGTTATCAATTTCACCTGTCAGTGGTCATAATGTTATGGCTGATCAGTGGTGATAAAATGTTTTTCTGATCTGTACCTTCCCCCTCCCAGGTTTTAAAGCAGAGAAACAAAATCTGGGGCGAGTTCAGTCTCAAAACGTTTTGCACCGGTTTGCAACACTTTCAGATTGAACAACATGTTTCCTGGCAACGTTGCGCAACGTTCTGCAACGGGCTTCGAGGTATGTTTGCTTCCGTTTGGTGGGCGTGTCTCAGGTGTTACCCAATCAACTGCAACAACGGCGATTAAAAAGGCAGGAAAATGCAGTGCGCTTGCGTACACAGCAGGTCAGGGGACCACCGTTTCCGCTGAAAACGTTTTGCTTCGTTTTGTCTGCGCTGAACTGGCCCCTGGTGTTCCTGGTAATTCACAGGTCAGCTCAGAGAAAACATTAGAGCAGTGCATGTTTTGATAAGCAGGTCCAAGCTTAAAGACAAGACACTGACCTGAAGTCAGACTCCACTGTAACAACTAAGCTGCATTCAGTCACCAAAACTCATTAAAGATCATTATTTCTACACATCAGAGGCCAAATGAAACCTGAAAAATGCAGAACACGTTTTCACTGTGTTTTTATTCATAAGAGAAGTAATGAATCAACTAAACCTGCACAGGTTTCCGCAGGTCGCTCACATATTCATTTATCTGGCGAATGAGAATAAACCCTCATGTTTACAGAACGCGTCCTGGTGGAGAGTAGCGGGAAAGAGGACACGATAAAAGCTGTAGTGTCAGTGTCGGACTTTAGTAGTTTTTCAGATTTGTTCTTCACTGTGAACTGCAGAGAAAGTGAAGTAGTTTAAACGTGAAGCGAATGTTTGGACAAAAGGCCTCAGACGGCAGCTGGATGCAGATACAGTCGCGTCTCTGTGTGCAGCAGCCGACAGCCCCGTCTGTCACACCCTGGAACTGATGCATGACAATGCAAACACAGCCGAGCAAAGCGCTGCAGAGAAAAGACCACTTTTTCTGTGTCATCATACTCTGCGGCGCTCGGCTGCTGGACACGACCCTGAGCTTTGGCACAGTGTGTCGTTTAAAATAGTTTGATTGGGTCACCTACTGCAACAGGTAACCGCTTTGCAAAGAACAAGGTGATTTTCAGATGGCTGCACGAGATAAAAGCAAACAAATGTACAAGAAAAGACATAAAACATACATAAAGTACCCCAGTAACAGCCAAATGTTTAGTGTTTCTTAAGAAAAGCTTTTTGTGAACCAGATTTCGGGCCTTGGCGATTCCATCAGCGCCACAACAAATGCCAATCCAACGCCAGAGCCTCCCACACCAGAGAGAGGACAGAGCGGCACTCAGAGCTGGAAGAACTACAGTAAAAGTAGTAATACCACAGTACAGTACTATACGATCACGAATAAGAGGAAATAAATATCGTACAAGGTTTGACCGGTGTGAGAGATGAAAATCAAAAAAGCAAAACAATGGAGTGTGAAAAGTCTGATTATTCATAACTTACTACGGGTGAACAAATATGTTCACCAGATAAATTGACCTTTTTATTTTCTATTTGACTCTTGTAAAAGTCTTTTTTCTACTTCCCTATGTTGCTTTTATGTAACGCACTTTGAATTGCCCTGTGGCTGAAGTGTGCTGTTCACATAAACCTGCCCTGCATTGAACATTTTACTTAAGAAAGAATACCAAAAGCAAAAGTACTCATAATGCAGAACGACCCATTTCAGAATAATACATCGCCTATTATATAACTGGATCATAATTATAACGTGTTCTTCACTTTAATGTTGCAGCTCTTAAAGGTGGAGCTCTACACTTTATAGGCATCCCGCTGAGTAGCTTAATCAAATAATTTTAAAAATGAATCTGAAACTGCAGACTTTTTTTGTGTCTTGAAGACGGCTGTGCTTAGTTTAAACTAAAATAAACAGCTACAGTTGCAAATTAATTTGTATTTAATCAAATAATTTTTAGGAAAAAGACATTTTTCCCAGCTACTGGGGTAAGATGCATAAAATACTAACCTAGCATTCCACTACTTTAGCCAAAAACTATAAAAATCCTCCTCTTTGAACAATCGCTTGTCTTAAGGCTCCCCTTTATACATACACATACATAGACCTGTAAACCTTTAACACAATGGGATTTTATCTACACCTTATTTGACTTGACTCAACTTATGTCAGAATAGCTTTGATCAAATAACTTGAAACAGAGACAGAGTTGTCATTTACTCTGTGGGCCCTGGGGACACGTCCCCCCACTTTCCTAAAGCATCATTTGTTAAACGTTCTGAAATGCAGCTTGCAGTTAAAAAAATAAAACAAATGAAAATTCCTTTAGAAAGCTTTATTTGCACAATAAAAAAAACATGTACTGCTTTTAAAATATAGAAGCAACAAATGTGCATTGTCCAAAAAAATATTCATGCCTTAAATATTCAAGAAACTCGAAATACGATTTCTGACACCCCTAAAATGGGCCGTACCATTTCCTAACGTTGACGTTAGCGTCTTGTCTGCCCGGTGCATCATGGTACGGCCCATTTTAGGGGTGTCAGAAATCGTATTTCGAGTTTCTTGAATATTTAAGGCATGAATATACTGTTTCCTCTGTGGAGTTTTACCTGCACAGGTAAATGTTAAAATGCACGTGTGTTATTTCATCAGTTTTATTTATGTAGCGCCAATTCCTAACAAAAGGCATCTTATTGTGATTCTCATATAGAGCAGGTCTAGACAGTCTCTGTTTAATATTATTTACAGGGGCCCTAAAAATTCCCAACTCTCCAACAGTGTCTGCCTGCTGCTTTACTGAACGCAGATTACACTTCATTTACAGTCAGCATGAGCAAGAGGAAAGGAATTTCTTGCTGAATAAAGTTGAAACTTAAAATGATAAGAATTAGGAATTAGAGAGGATGATGCAGACTGTGATAGTGTCTTTGGACCTGGTTCAGCATTGTGTGGGTCTGATTTTCTGCCACTTTTGCTGTAGAATAGTGACCCCTGACTACAAAGGTTGTTGTGTGGTATGGGGCCCCCGTGAACTGGTGTAATGAACGTGATTTATCATCATCTGCACACATCAGTTAAATAGGCAGGGAAATTGTAAGGTTTGTAAGATTTTAGTCCCGCTGCTGCGCTGTACTGGGTTTCTTCTAAAGTAAGGTCATTCTTTGGCCCATTATTTAAGATTTGAAGGTCGGGGCTTTTATTTTGAAGGTGTATAGTCGGAAGAGAAACTGTACTTAAGGTAGACTGTAAATAAAATAAAAAAATAAAAAAGGTTTGTCTGCTGTAAGGACAGTTATGTGAATGTTTGTTTAGCACCCAGCTGATCAGGGCACAAGGTGTGTAATAGTTTCCTTTCATCTGGTGTTTAACGTTTAGTCACATTGTGGTTCCTTTTCATAATGTTGTACAGTTTCATGCTGTTAGTGTGTTTAAGCCATAGACTGGATATAAAAAGGTTGAAGCTAGCAAGACTGCTTCATTATCGGTCTTAAAGGGCAGTTATCCCGGAAGAGTTTGCTTGGTATGAAGAAATGCAAGAGTTTGTGTGTTTTGTAGTAACTGCAACATGAGGTTAAATTACCTTTTAAAGCTGCAAATGTGACATAAAAATACTATTAATAGTGTTAATTTTGTCAGCCATTTAAAATTTAGTCTCAGTCCTGTTTCAAATGTCTGATTTTGTCATATTTATCCTGCTCTATACAGTTTTTTTTATCAGGTTTTAGTTGACTAAAAGTCTGGGTATTTTTATACGATGATAGTAAAAAGAAAAGTATTTTAGTCTAGTTTTAGTCATTAACTGTCATTTTATTATTTTCTAACTCATTAGTATAATTTTGATTAGCATTTTGGTCAATCTGCTCAAACGGAAATAGAGATATTTTTTTTTATCATTTTAGTCTTTATTTCACTCATCTCTCACATAGATAAAATGTTTTGTAAAATTTGAGCGTTAGATTTGTTCTCATTTTTATTGCAAAGGAGACATTAACTGATCTCAGTTCTGGTGATCAGCCTCGATGTGCCGCTTCAAGTTCATGGTGTTTTTTTCCAGAAATCTTATAACCACGTTGCTTCCCGTCCGATCTAATCAGGCACTCACAGACTTTAAAGACCCTTCCGCATTTCTGCAGACTTTGGCTGAGGGAATTTCCCACAGTTCATAGTGGCATGAAGTGAAACACGGGGGTTACCAGGGGAAGCCCTGGAGCGAGAGAAGCATCACTGCAGATCTGCCTGATAAGAGAAGAAGAAAACAATAAACAATCAAGCGTCGACACCTGAGCTGATGTTAAAATTGTTGAAAGTTTTCTGAACTTAAGATGCTGCGTAGAACACATGAAGTCAGAGGAAAAGCAATCATCTTATCACACACTTAGTTTATTAGTTTTTGCTTAATGATGCTGTTTTGAGCAACAATAGTTTATTGATTATTGACAAATATATATTGACATTTCCCTCTCCTCCACTCTGTGGGGCGAGAGCCTGCAGGACTTAAAAATCATACATAAAACAAAAGGTGTGCAACGTGTTTCAGCTTCGTCGGGGTCACGTGATAAAAGGCTGTCATGTTCCTGTTCGCAGCATTTTGAGCCCTCGCAGCCTCTTAAAGTAAAGAAAAGGTCTGTGAGGGTTCAGGGCTCAGGGGGGACACTTGGATTGGGACTTTGAAATGGGACCAAATATCAAAACGCCTCTTTCTCCCGAGCATGTTCATCATCACCACAGTGACGTTTTCCTCGCGCACCAAGAGTTCAATCTCAGAACGTTTTGCGGTCGTTGACGTTTTCTGATTGAACGACATGTTTCCTGGCAACGTTCTGCAGCGGGCTTCGAGGTGCGTTTTCTCCCGTGTGGTGGGCGTGTCTCAGGTGTTACCCAATCAGCGGCCACAAGTTCGTAAACACAACGGCGTGAAGAAGGCAGGGCAACGCAGCGCGCATGCGTTCACAGCAGGGTGTTCAGGGGAACCAGCGTTTCCGTTTGGAAAAAACGTTCGTCGCCCAGCAGAAGAAAAAAAAAACACAGCTGACTGAAAAGACTGTTCAAGTAAAAATTTTTAGAGGGAGGGAGAAAATTTTGTCTCCTCCTTACACTGACAAAGAGAGAGAGATTTTATTAACGTTTTTGTTTTATGGATCACGTTTTAGTCTCGTCATTTGTTAAAATAGTCGCATCGGTGTTTAAGGACATTGTCTTCGTCTCCTTTTAGTCAGGGGGGGGGGGGAAAGGTCATTGACGAATATGTTTTGTTTAGTTTCGTCTGACGAAAGTAACACTAGTTATTTCATTCTTAAATGAATAAACTTACACAGAGCGCTCTTATTAGAGGTTGTAATTAGGTATGTGAACAAAATTTTCAACATGGTTAAATGCTTAAACAAATTGTACAGATAGAAAGAGCTTGAAATATCCTTTAAAATGATACCAAGACCATGTTTATAGGTTCAATAATTGCACAACACTTTCCAGTGAAGTCAAAGCCAAAGGTGTGACCCTGCGGCACGGCTAAAGCACACTCCGCTGGCTGCTTCTTACGTTGTTAGCCAATGGAAGCAGATTTTGCGGGCAAAAAAACTCCCAAGGTCGTCGTTCAGATTCATTGAAAATTCGATCACTTGTAGTTTAGCAACTAAACTAAATGTCTGTTACAGTTTAAAGAATGTTTTTACTCACTTTCAGCTAAAAACGAGACAATTTTGTGACCGACAAACTGTGACTTGCTCAAAATGCCAGTATTTCAACGGGAAAGACGGAGACTTGAAACGAGGAGGTATCTATGGTTTTTCTGGTGGTGTGATCAATCAGAACCCGGAAGTTCCACAAAAAACAAGCCAACAGGAGCAATTATTTTCATAACACTGCAAGTTGTCAGGGAAAATCCCGAGTTACGTCTGTTGGAACCAAGACGGCAGCCGCGATGGTGGAGATAGAGAAATTTCATGTTTGAAATATAACAGGAGAGTAATGCTTTTATTTTCTTTCTTAGCTCTTACAGAGTGTTTAAGGTGTATTCAGGTTTTATGGAGCACATTGTGAACCCTCTGTGAAAGCGTAGACCATCATTCAGCCGGGGACCTCTGACCTTTAATCCAGCCTGAGAGCTTTGTGGTCTTTGCTTGGTCGTTTTTGCTTTGTTGTGTTCTGAATCACCAGTAGCGTGTTGTCTAAGTTTTATGTTATTTAAAATGTGCTGTGTAAATAAATGGGATTGGATCTCCTGCTGCTCAGATCTGATATTCAGGGTGTAGCTGCAGAATTTCGGGAGTTCGAGTTTCTGTTGGCTCACTGTTGATGGAATAAAAGCTAATCCCTGAGAAGTGACCATACACACAGCAGAGATGTGACTATAGAGGAATGAAAAGACCTTTTAAATAGAAGAAAAGCAGTATACACCAACAGTGTACTACTACACACACTCAGTGAGTCAGCAGCCAAGTGATTGTTGGAGGAGGAGGAGGATGTTTGGCCAGACAGGGAGTCTTTGTGGTCCGCTGGACAAAGAGCCGTTCTCTGCGGTCTGCGTCGGGTCACAGTGGAACAGATCGGACTCAGAACCCAGCCGGACGCTCTGCTGCTCCGACCCGACTCCTTCCCCTGCCTGCTTTCACTCCAGCTTTCCTTCTCGTTTGCAGGGAGACGACATGAAGCGCCGCCTCGGATTATTCCTGCTGGTTTGTTTTGGGATGCTTCACGTGGGTGAGTGGACCGGGACGGATCACATACTGACACCTCTGAACCTCGTGTTCCTAAAAATAACTTTACATTTACATTCATTTACCCCTAATCTGTTCTCACTCCTTATTCAGCATTTATAATCCTATATATATAGTTATACTGCAGAGAACAAAGCAGCTGAGTGACGTCTGACAAACTGGACCTGCTCTGAAAACTACAGCAGAACCCAAAGAATATTTCTGTTTCAATCATTAATGAAGCTTCTGTCTAAAAAGTTACTGCTGAGAGAACAGACAGCAGATTAGACTGGACTCTGCAGGAATTATGGATCATACAGGACTTTGCTTTAATATCAGCATTAAACATCCTGCTCTCTAAATGTTAATTAACTCGAATCAGTTAACTTTTTATCTACCATTTCTTTACCAGAAGCTTCAGACCCCTCGGTTTGTTCCAGAGAGCTGCAGCAGTGTAAACGCATGTACAGGAACAAACGACCCTCTTGTTGCACGAAGACTAGAATAGTTCAGGAACCAGGAGCTGTTTTCATTTTACAGTAATTTATCTTTCCACTGTGAAAAAACTGAGATTTGCTAAATGTGCTGGGTGTAAATTCGTGCAGGGAGGTAGTCTAGAAATCACAATGAGACGTGGAGAACGGCTGCAGCAGAAGGAGAGAGCAAAATCCAAGTGATGTTGGAGAAAGGTCTGAAGGTTTTAGAGGTCCATTAATCCAGCAGGGTTGCTTTCCTGGTCAGTGCTTTTAGTGCCTCCATAAGAGCTGATTATCTAAACCACAACCTGGCAGTCTAAGGAAGCTCAAACTCTCCACACAGAGGAAGAAGAGGACTCTGTAAAGTATCTCCAGCCTCCCATCTTACCGGCCACTCTGACTGGACGCTGCAGCCTGTTCTTGTCACCTGTTGTAGGTCACCCCAAACCAGCTGAGCTTCTGGAGGAGGCGCCGTTGTTCTTTCACACACTGCCACTGTGTTGGCGTTTTAAATCAGCTTATCATCAGGTTTATTACAGCTATGAATCAGCCCGACACTTAAAGCTGCAGTATGAACTTTCTTAAAAATAACTTCTGCTGACACTTTCCCTACGGCGAACACGAGACAGGTGATCAGGTTCCTCTGGCTCCTCCTACTGCTTCTGATGCCATTTGCACGAATCAAAACAACCAATCAGAGCCAGGAGCAGCCTTTTATTGCTGGACAACTGCTGAGTGTTCACATACAAAGCGATAACGCAAATGAACACAACCTGCGATTACTCCAGCTGCATGAACCCAAAGTAAACATTTTACTGTGATTAAATAGCAATAAATGGATCAAACTGATGCCGAAATAACAACAATCTGATGCAGATTTGGTAAATATATGAATTCATGCTTTGTCAGGTCTGTCAGCACAACAACTTCTAAAATGTTAGTTTTCTGAATGGATCGATCAGGGCTATGCTAAGTACAACGACAGCTGGAATAAAGACACATATTTTCTGGGCTCAGCAGGTAGTTCAGCTTCCTCTTTTCTCCAGTTTTATCTGGTTTTATATAAATATGTAGTAGTAGTCCAGCAGAGCTCTTTGTGCCGACCGACGCTGACAACAACACTGGAAGCTACTGAGAAGCTCCAGTGAAGAGAAATCAACGTTGTAATCCTAAAAACTAAAGTAAAAAGCTAATCTAATAAAAGCAGTTAACTCCGAGCTCCTCCTGAAGGGTAAACGGCGTAGCTGTCAGAGCAGAATCCAGACAGACTGCGGGGGTTTATTTGTCCGAAAGCTGCAGCGCTGCTCCCGCCTCTTTCTTCCTGTGGTTTAGCAGCTCTCCGTCGACCAGCGGCGTTTCACTCCCACGCTCTGCCCGGTCCTCTCCAAACAACGCTCTGAAGCCGTCGGCGACGTCCGGCCAACTACAGCGTACAGAACAGAACCAACCTGCGTTTCCTGCAAAACGTGGTTAACATTGTGAAATGGTCACAGTTTGGTTAGGTTCAGGAAAACCTCATGGTTTGGGTTAAAGTAAGTAAACGATGTCAGTCACGTGATAGAGTTCAGTAATGTTTAAGTTAAAACTCTAAATAATTCAGCATTTACTTGGTTTCGCACGGGACTCGAACGCTGTTCTCCAGAGCGAAAGTCCCGGGTTTGACCCTGCCTCCTTATGCGGACATGCCGAACACGTCCCGTCTCCGCACAGAGCTTCCTGCTCAGTATGTTTGATGCCATGGCCTTCAAATCGATGAGAAGCAAAGAGGTGTGATGACAAACAATGGGGAATAACTTCTGAGCCGGGGGGCCGGGTTGTACTAGCCTCTCATCCAGCTGCCTCTGAAACCGCGACGCTCTGCCCTGCGCCGCCAAGAGTCGGAGACGCGTCTTTGAGAAGACGGGTCGCTGCGAGAGGGACCGGGGTTCTGGTGAGGTTCTCGCCATGGAGAGCGAGCCCTTCGCAGGATGGGGTCTCCAGGCCAAACAGCTCCTGTCTCTGGGTTTGGTGGTCGAGCCGCGGAGGCAGACATGGAAGGTTTTGCATCGTTAGTTCGGTTGTTGCCGACTGCAGCTTTAAGTCTGAACGGGCGTGTAGGGCCGCTGAGCAGAATCACTCCCCTCGCTATGACCGAGCCATCAGTCAGCTACAGGAGCTCCTGCAGTTGTTGGTGGACCAAATGTATAAAAACCAGCGACACAGGGATCTGTCCTGCAGAGAAACAGGACAAGTTAAGACCATGTGGGGGGAGCTGTGTTCAAAGCCGTGCAGAAATCTACAGACAGTAAGCGTGAATGTGTACCTGAACAGCATCATCCACACCTCTTTGGTTCCTGCATGCAAACTGCAGAGGCTCCAGTGAATCCTCCACAGACGCAACAAACTCCCTCGGCATCAGATTTTCCATTTCGTTCAGCCACGGGTCCACGGTCCCCAGCCGGTTCTGTTTCCACAGAACAGGAACCTCCTGCTGAGGAACATTTAAATGTGAGATGGAAAACAAAACCTAAATGATCTGCACAGTGTTTCAACAGGTGACTCGAGGTCACAGTTTGTCACAGTTCTGGGATGTTGGTGTTTCCTGTTTCCTGTTTTATTTTGGTAAACATCCTGTCTGTGTGCTCCGTGACTGTCTGATCAGCCTCACCTGTGTGATCAGTCTGTGCTGGTTCATGCAGAGTTCAGTCCTGTTCCCTCTGCTCCCCTGAGCTCAGTTTTCCCAAAGTGAAGAGAAACGTTATTATCAGCTCCACATGTTTCCCTCTGAAATGTTGTCTTTATATTATGGGATGTTTTCAAAGCAGCATTGTCTGCGTGAGCAGGCATATTTTAAATTATTAATATATTATTCAAAAGGAAAAGTGGCCTCAGCTGACTCCTCTCCCTTTAACAGCTGTTACAGCAACACACTAATGTATTTTTTATTATAATGTACAAACAGATAATGCATTTCAAGCCAGTAAAACACAGCTGTAATATATATTACTGTAGAAATGTGTTTGATTTCCTTCCACTGCTGCAGAATAACTTGAAGTTGTTAACTCATTATTGGTCCCTGAAAACTGTTTATCTCAGTTTTGCTGACCTAAACTTTGTGTTTATCTTCTCTGGCTATATTATTTATTTATATATATATATAAACACCATGTTACACTATATTTTATAGATATTCTATATAATATTAATGAAGGCAGACAGAGCAGCTGGTCATCAGTTGATCCTACAGTGAAATAATGAACAAAACTCCTTCATTTATTTGTTCATTTTAGATCTGAAAATGTCTGTTTTTAACTTATTTTTCTACCATTTAAGGTTTTTCACAGGACTTGAACAACTTAGATTTACAGAAGAACTACAAACATGGAGGCTGTTCTAAAACCTTTGGACCAGTGTAGTGTAGCTACCTTTATGCTAAGCTAGCTACTTTAGCAGGAGTTTAGCAGTTTCTGTTCCTTTTATCTAATTATTTAACATGAACGTAATTCTTGTGGCGATGGTTCGATGCGGCTCCGGAGCTCCCGGCTCACCTGGAACAGGTGTCGGTGACGCTCGACTCGATCTGTGCGAACGCTGGTCGAGCTGAGTAAAGTAAAGTCTCTTCTTCCTCTGCAGGTTCTGGACTTCGCTGCTACAAGTGCTCTGATTACACGGGCCGCTGTGAGAACGTGCAGGAGTGCACGGACGAGGACTCGTGCATCTCTCTGAGTGAGAGAGGTCAGTGACCAACGGCGTTATTGTTTTTTCTAAGTTTTAGTTATAATACTACAGTAACAATACTACATTGTTGTTCAGTCCGTCTGGCAGAAAGTGCTGTTATGATTCTGAAGGAAAGTTTTCCCTCTGGTGTCCCCCTGCTTCTCTACATCAACTCTCTGTGGATTAGATAGCTTGTTGCTAACGCTACGGTAACCGCCTGCAGGGAAAATGATGCTCGATGATGACAATAATCAGAAGTTTGTGCTGTAACTTAACATTTACTTTTACTGAGTGCCGTAAACTCTCTCGTGGTTTGAGGATTTTAACCCTTTAAATGCATGACGTCCACCACAGTGGACAGATATTTGGAAGCCATTTTGAGCTATTTAAGTTATAGTACCATGTCCCACCCACCACGTGGCGGGCCCCCAAAATCGTCGTCTACTGTAAGATCCTTTTATTCTCAGAAAACTAGACATTTTCCAACAAAATAAGATGTTGGAAATACTTTTAGCCAGATTGGAATTATATATTTCTTGTAAATCTTTTCACACAAAAAAGAGGCAGAAACAAATCTGAGGCAGAACATTCAGAACTATTCTGATAAAATCTTTGTCAACAAATATCCAGGAGGAAAATTAAGTAAAAGCTTTTTTCACTCCTTTTTCCTACAACAAAATAAACACCTTAAGAAAATAAGTCCTAATTCCTGAATGATTCCAGTGAAAAAAATCAAACGTTTATTGAACATTTGTTGTTATTAAAAAAAAAATTGTATCCTGATAATTATTGTTAGTGTTTTATTGTCCAGTCATTTTTAGATTCTACCTTATTTTATATGTTTTATTTAAAATTATGATATAAATTGCGGTTGAATAACTTTATGTGTATTTATACCACTAGCTTTTAGTAAAGCTTTTAGTTTTTTACCAACATTGAGTTTCACTGAATCACCTTTGATGCCTGGGGACACATTTCTAAATTAAATATATTGGGGAACAAAAGTTTAGAGGCATAATTTTTTACTTCTTTAAAAGTAAAAACAAAAAAGCATTTCTGTTTATCGCAGTATTTTCTCGGTGGTTTGTCCTCATTGTGTGTTGTTTTGTCTGCAGGTGGGAAGACCATCCGTCAGTGCATCAGGTACACCTACTGCGATAACTCCCGCCTCTCCCAGATGTTCCCGGCGATCTCCGGCTTCACCTACCGCTGCTGCAGCAGCAACCTGTGCAACTCCGGCAACGCCGTTACCACAGCGACGCCCGTCCTGGCCCTGGCGGGTTCCCTGCTGAGTGTTTGGTGGTGTTGGTTCTGAGCAGCTGCCCGTTACAGTAGTTAGTAAGTTAACATGAACTAATCTGTTTGTGTTAGTCGCCTCTCAGGTCGATAAGAGTGACTTTTTCAGCGCATTTGCTAATTTTCAATGTCATACTTTATACAACAATTAACAATAAATATAAGAAGAAAAAAAAACATAGTTGTTGTGTTGTATTTTTTTTATCAGACTCAGGTTCTGAGGCGCCCCGGCGTCTCACCTGGTGGAGCCTCACCTGTCCAGCCTCTGTCTGCAGCTGCCACTGTCCAACACAGGCTGAAAATAAATTCACGTTCTGGTGTCTTCCTGGAAACAACTCAGATCTATTTAACGATGATTTAAACCTCAACAAAACTTCCCATCAAGGGAAACTACCGCCTGACTACAAGGTCATTACATCATCATCGCTCGGATTTCTATAAATCAGACTCTCTGATCAATCAGCATTTTAATCAGAGTAGCTTTCAAATTATTATCATGACATCATTTCATGTTTTTATATTAAAACCTGGTTATAGCATCCTGCTGCCATTGTGGAAGCTAATGTTGGTCTATGACAATTTTGATAATGTAACTGAAGAAATCGCACTTTGGTTCAGCACACTTAGTGACACACACACATTTAGTGTTTAGGGCCAGTTACATGTTTCAGTGAACTACGCACACCCAGAGCACACATACTGACTTTGTGGATATTGATTGATAATCTAACCCAAATCCCAAACCAGTGAGTCAAACCAAAAACTCAAGGTTGACCTGATGAAATGCAGCACTTGGTGCAGTCTGGCCAAACGTGAGAGGGATTGATTGCTGGTTTCAGGATTTACTGGACAACTGATGGAGATTATCCTAATATGGTAACAGAGACCCGGTTTGAGGTGATGGCTTTGCCTATAATGTTCTGATCTTGAAGCTGCGTCAGTTCTTTCTGCAGTATGGAAGCCCCAAGCGGCCATACTTTCATACATGTCAGTTAACGGTACACAAAAATCTCAGTTCGGTATGTACCTCGGTACAGGAAGGGGAAAAAATTAAATTGCTGCTGGTTTATTATGAACTTTTGTAAACATCTGTCAATTTAAGGCTCCATCCACTCCAGCGTTTTAGCCACATACAACTAATCTCCGTCTGTATTAAAACAACTGAAAACACACATCATGTGACCGTTCACGTACACTGGGCATGTGCATGCTGGTGTAAACAGGAAGCATTGTCTACTCTGCAGCTGCAGAAGATTCGGCTAAAGAAGAAAGTTCTACTAGAGACGAACGAAGTACAGCGATGGTGAAGATGGAGGGTTTTGGGCGAAAGTCTTTTTTATTCTCTTCAACAAATTAGCTATGAAGAGACCGTTTCACAGGCTCAGTAGGATGTGTGCCTACTGGCTATTGATCCACATAGCTGATCTGAAGCTGCTGCTGTGTCTTTGTGTCTTATTGTGTGGTCGTTTTGTGTCTCTGTGGTCATTTTGTCTCTTTGTGGTCATTTTGTGTCACTTTGTGGTCATTTTGTGTCACTTTGTGTCTCTTTGTGGTTGTTTTATGTCTCTTTGGTCATTTTGTGTCTCTTTGTGGTTGTTTTGTGTCTCTGTGGTCATTTTGTCTCTTTGTGGTCATTTTGTGTCACTTTGTGTCTCTTTGTGGTTGTTTTATGTCTCTTTGGTCATTTTGTGTCTCTTTGTGGTTGTTTTGTGTCTCTGTGGTCATTTTGTCTCTTTGTGGTCATTTTGTGTCACTTTGTGGTCATTTTGTGTCACTTTGTGTCTCTTTGTGGTTGTTTTATGTCTCTTTGGTCATTTTGTGTCTCTTTGTGGTTGTTTTGTGTCTCTGTGG
>NC_060171.1:2279167-2280848 GCF_021292245.1 Micropterus dolomieu
AGTTGCATTAACATTGTTGGGGTCATCAACATGAATATTAAAATCGCCACAAAGAACAATTCTGTCATAATTTAAAACCAGAGTAGATAAAAATCCAGGAAGTTCTGATAAAAATCCTCCAGGCGGTTTTGGGGAGCGATAAATTATAACAAATATGATAGGCTGCAGCCCTCCAAGTTTAAGAGTGAGAACTTCAAAGGAGCTAAATTCATCACAGCGTACTTGATGACATTTAAAATTTTTCCTATACACGCTCACTAGCCCACCACCACGACCACTGACCCTCGGTTGACTAAAGCAATCATATTGAGGCGGACACAGTTCAGCTAGCTGGCTATAGTCATTCATTTGCAACCAGGATTCAGTTAAAAACATAAAATCTAGATTTGCAGACAAGATAAAATCATTTAAGATAAAAGTCTTACTTGAAAGTGATCTCACATTGAAGTAGGATGTGTGCCTACTGGCTATTGATCCACATAGCTGATCTGAAGCTGCTGCTGTGTCTTTGTGTCTTATTGTGTGGTCGTTTTGTGTCTCTGTGGTCATTTTGTCTCTTTGTGGTCATTTTGTGTCACTTTGTGGTCATTTTGTGTCACTTTGTGTCTCTTTGTGGTTGTTTTATGTCTCTTTGGTCATTTTGTGTCTCTTTGTGGTTGTTTTGTGTCTCTGTGGTCATTTTGTCTCTTTGTGGTCATTTTGTGTCTCTTTGTGGTCATTTTGTGTCACTTTGTGTCTCTTTGTGGTCGTTTTGTGTCTCTTTGTGGTTGTTTTGTGTCACTTTGTGTCTCTTTGTGGTCGTTTTGTGTCTCTTTGTGGTTGTTTTGTGTCACTTTGTGTCTTTTTGTGGTCATTTTGTGTCTCTTTGTGTCTCTTTGTTGTCGTTTTGTGTCTTTTTGTGGTCATTTTGTTTCTCTTTGTGGTTGTTTTGTGTCACTTTGTGTCTCTTTGTGGTCATTTTGTGGTCATTTTGTGTCACTTTGTGTCTCTTTGTGGTCGTTTTGTGGTCATTTTGTGTCTCTTTGTGGTTGTTTTGTGTCACTTTGTGTCTCTTTGTGGTCATTTTGTGTCACTTTGTGTCTCTTTGTGGTCGTTTTGTGTCTTTTTGTGGTTGTTTTGTGTCACTTTGTGGTTGTTTTATGTCTCTTTGGTCATTTTGTGTCTCTTTGTGGTCATTTTGTGTCTCTTTGTGGTTGTTTTGTGTCACTTTGTGGTTGTTTTATGTCTCTTTGGTCATTTTGTGTCTCTTTGTGGTCGTTTTGTGTCTTTGTGGTCGTTTTGTGTCCCTTAGTGGTTGTTTTATATCTCTTTGGTCATTTTGTGTCACTTGTGGTTGTTTTGTTTCTCTTTGTGGTTGTTTTGTGTCTCTTTGTGTCTGTTGTGTCTCTTTGTGGTCGTTTTGTGTCTCTTTGTGGTCGTTTTGTCACTTTGTGGTCGTTTTGTGTCTCTTGGTGGTCGTGTTGTGTCTCTTTGTGGTCGTTTTGTGTCTCTTTGTGGTTGTTTTGTGTCACTTTGTGTCTTTTTGTGGTCATTTTGTGTCTCTTTGTGTCTCTTTGTTGTCGTTTTGTGTCTTTTTGTGGTCATTTTGTTTCTCTTTGTGGTTGTTTTGTGTCACTTTGTGTCTCTTTGTGGTCATTTTGTGGTCATTTTGTGTCACTTTGTGTCTCTTTGTGGTCGTTTT
>NC_060171.1:2280868-2286615 GCF_021292245.1 Micropterus dolomieu
TTTGTGGTCATTTTGTGTCTCTTTGTGGTTGTTTTGTGTCACTTTGTGGTTGTTTTATGTCTCTTTGGTCATTTTGTGTCTCTTTGTGGTCGTTTTGTGTCTTTGTGGTCGTTTTGTGTCCCTTAGTGGTTGTTTTATATCTCTTTGGTCATTTTGTGTCACTTGTGGTTGTTTTGTGTCTCTTTGTGGTCGTTTTGTGTCCCTTAGTGGTTGTTTTATATCTCTTTGGTCATTTTGTGTCACTTGTGGTTGTTTTGTGTCTCTTTGTGGTCGTTTTGAGTCTCTTTGTGGTCGTGTTGTGTCTCTTTGTGGTCGTTTTGTGTCTCTTTGTGGTCGTTTTGTCACTTTGTGGTCGTTTTGTGTCTCTTGGTGGTCGTGTTGTGTCTCTTTGTGGTCGTTTTGTGTCTCTTTGTGTGTCTTTGTGGTCATTTTGTGTCTCTTTGTGGTTGTTTTGTGTCACTTTGTGTCTCTTTGTGGTCGTTTTGTGTCACTTTGTGGTCGTTTTGTGACGCACATACCCCAGTACATGCTTTATGGTGAGCATGTGAAACAGTCTAATAATTAATTTGTTGAAGAGGATAAAAATCTGTTCACTCCATGTGGGGAATAAACACACAACCCTTTAATTGACAGCCCCATGCTCTACCGATGAACATGCTATCGACACATGAACAACTTAAATTATCAAACAAAATTGGCCTGATGCCAGACTTATGTGCCGACCCCTGCGCTAGACTATCGTTTTGTTTTCTCAAGATCTTAAATTAATTATGCCCATATTTCATTATCTTGTAAAAATGATCCCATTATCTCAGAAAAACAGCTTTTCTTATTTCGAGATAGTGACATAAAAAATCTGGAAATCTTGAGAAAACAGATCAAAGTAACCCACTATCACGGGAAAACTGAGTAAAATAATGGATGAATTTATGGCCGTTTAGGGCTTCAGTACTGCGGAGATAAACTCAGACTTGTCTCCTTCAAATTATTGATTTTGAATTACTTAATATTCCAAAAAGAAACGCAGAGAGAAAGAAGTTACACTTCACCATCAATGTGTTGCTTCCCGTCTGCTGGTTTCTGCTTCTTTATTTAAAACACAGGGTTATTTTCAAACCTTCACTCGTTATACTCTTCTACATTCGTTAAATCTTGACTCTGGCTTGAAGGGAAGTTCCTGTAATCTGACTGCTCAACAATGCGTCAGGCACTTGGGTTGAAACATACAAACGCCTTCACTCGTGTTGGAAATGAATTATTTATTGTCTCAGATCCTCCTGCAGCAGTTTGAACAGACTGAACATGTCGACAAAATGCAAAAGATCCATCCATACATCTATACCTGCTTATCTGTGCAGGGTCGCAGGGGGCTGCAGCCAATCCCAGCTGCCAGTGGGCGAGAGGCAGGATCCACCCTGAACAGGTCGCCGGTCCATCACAGAAAAATAAAAAAGATGTCTTAAATAAACATCATACAGTCGTATACAAAAGTTTAGGCACCCCTGACAATTTGCATGATTTTCATTTATAAATACATAATTGGGTGTTTATTTTTTTTAATTTTGAGCTATCAAATCTGCATCAAACGACGATTTTGCATAAATTTGGACCCCCAACAGAAATATCACATCAATATTTAGTTGAGCTTCCTTTAGCAGAAATAACGGCCTCTAGACGCTTCCTCTAGCCTGTAATGAGTGTCTGGATGAAGGTATTTTGAACCATTCCTCCTTGCAAAACATCTCCAGTTCAGTTAGGTTTGATGGTTGCCGAGCGTGGACAGGTTGCTTCAAATCTCCCCACAGATTTTCAATGATATTCAGGTCTGGGGAACGTTGTACTTGTTCCTCTGCATAAACGCCAGAGTAGATTTTGAGCAATGTTTGGCTCGTTGTCTTGTTGAAATATCCAGCCCTGGCGTAATTTCGACTTTGTGACCGATTCCTCTACATTATTCTCAAGTATCTGCTGATATTGAGTGGAATCCATGCGACCCTCAACTTAAACAAGACTCCCAGTACCGGCACTGGCCACACGGCCCCACAGCATGATGGAACCTCCACCAAACCTAACTGTGGGTAGCAAGTGTTTGTCTTGCCGCCGTGCATAACGCCCCTTGTTATGACCAAATACTCCATCTTTGTTTCATCAGTCCACAGCACCTTCTTCCAAAATGAAGCTGGCTTGTCCAAATGAGCGTTTGCAGACCTCAAACATTTATCTGTTTGTGGCGTATGTGCAGAAAAGGCTTCTTCCGCATCACTCTCCCGTACAAGCTTCTCCTTGTGCAAAGTGCGTTGAATTGTTGAACGATGCACAGTGACACCATCTGCAGCAAGATGATGTTTTAGGTCTTTGGAGGTGGTCTGTTTCTTTCACCATCCTTTGCCTTTGGCTCTCCGATATTTTACTTGGCCTGCCACTTCTGGCCTTAACAAGAACTGCGCCTGTGGTCTTCCATTTCCTCACTATGTTCCTCACAGCGGACGCTGACAGCTTAAATCTGTGCGATAGCTTTCTGTAGCCTTCCACTAAACCATAATGTTGAACAATCTTTGTTTTCAGGTCATTTGAGAGTTGTATTGAGGCCCCCATGTTGCCACTCTTCAGAGGACAGTCAAAGAGAACAACAACTTGCAATTGGCCACCTTAAATACCTTTTCTCCTGATTGGATGCACCTGTTTATGAAGTTCAAGGCTTAATGAGCTCACCAAACCAATTGTGTGTTCCAGTTAATCAGTGCTAGGTAATTACAGGTATTCAAATCAACAAAATGACAAGGGTGCCCACATTTATGCACCTGTCTAATTTTGTTTTGATTGCATATTGCACATTTTCAACCTCTTTTCATTACTGAAATATTACATTTATTCATTTAGCTGACGCTTTTATCCAAAGCGACTTGCAATTGCTCTACATGTCAGAGGTCTCACGCCTCTGGTTAAGTGTCTTGCTCAGGGACACAATGGTGGATGTGTCACAGTGGGGAATTGAACCCAGGTCTCTCACACCAAAGGCATGTGTCTTATCCACTGCACCATCACCAGCCCCGAATTATTGTTTATTACAGTGTCTTTCAATTATTTGATAACTCAAATTAAATTGCTGATCCAAAAACCTAATTATTTATCAATTAAAATCATGGAACTTGTCAGGGGTGCCTAAACTTTTTCATACGACTTCATCACTCTAACTGACACCTTACAGACAGAGATGAGGATAGTGTCACAGTGAAGATCATGTGCTATAAGATTTAATATGCGATTTACATAACACACAGTACTATCTAACATCAGGCTTTAATAAACTATTTAAACACTGGGTTTTATATGAAGGGAATACTATAAAGAGAAGAGGATACATAACAAGAGAAGCTGTGTCCCAGATGTAGGACTGCACACTGAGTCCAAGCAGGTTCTGAGTCTGCGTTGTGTTCAGGTGTGTACACGCTACTGTACGCTACCCGAGACCACTTACTCAGGCTGTCCTCTCTGCCCTCAGTAGTGGAGGATACGGCTAACCCTCACAGACGGTGGCCCAGAATAAACATCCATAAATCCACTAAGAGATCAGAGAAAGACGCTGCAGAAGCTGCCCGAGAAGTTTTCTTCAGCATCTCAGTAAATCCAGCGAGAGCTGTCTGTACATCCATGCTAACAGGAGATGCTAATTCAGCTACTGTTAATGGAGACCGTTTGACTGACGGGGACCAAATACAGGCTAAGAAGAGAAGAGCAGCACCGACCCTGCAGCTGACATGACAGCAGCACAGCTGACCTCGCTCTCCTGATGGCTTTAATCTTTTCTGTCGTCTTTTTGGTTCCTAAACAGGCCGATATGTTGGTGTTAGCATGTTAGCATCTACCAGATTAGCAGCAACATTTTTGACTTCCTGTATTTTCACACAAAAGTCAAAAGAAATAAAGTAGAAGGACCAGAAGTCCACGGAAAAACCTCAGAGATCCACTTTAAAATACAAAGACGGGATTAAAATCAGTGGCCCGCAGGAGATGTTAAACCCCGCCCCCCTGCAGACAGTCTGGATATATGTTGTGTGGAACCGGGACTCGCTGTCTGCGTCCTGGTCTTCAGTCGCTCATCTCTCCCAGCGAGTCTTCTTCAGTCTGTCGTCCAATCACTTCCAGGTGCATCGTCTTCTTCTCCGCCTCCTTCTGTGGTTTCTCTGATTGAGCGTACCAGGGCTGAGGGGTGGAGCTATTGCAGGTCCGGCCTCCTCTGCGGAAGCCTCCTCTGCCGGCTCGGACCAGCCCCCAGCCCTGAGGCTGGGCTTCAGAGCTGCCCTCCTGGACGCCCTTGATCTGGTCCAGCTCCTTGGCGCTGAGAGACGACATCCTGACGGGAACCGTGTTGCCGAACTTGGAGTAGTTGACGCAGTAACGGCCGTCCTCCTCTGTCATGATGGAGACGAAGCGCCTCCCCCACAGGATCTCCTCGGGGGTGTAGGAGGTTCGGGCCTGCATGGTGATCCCTGTTGTCTCCACCACACCTACAAAATAAGAGAACATTGAGTAGTTCAGACAGAACTGAATGAGTACTTATTACTGTGGATCCACATTGACAGGATCCAGGTGTTCCCGACCTTCCAGGACGACGATGATCTCCAGGTCTTCGGAGGCCAGGGACTGGGCGGAGAGCTCGTACAGAGGACTCCCTCTCTCTATGGTGTGGCTGACGATCAGAGGAGAAACCAGGAAGATGCCGTTACTCCGCAGAGGGTTCTCCACCTGGATGTCCAGCTGGCACACCGGGATCACCTCGCCCTCCGCCGTCACCGTCCGCCGGATCACCTGAAAGGGAGAACTTCAGTCTTAACACCCAAACACAGAATCAGTACCAGAAAACATGAAGCTACAGCAGCAGCTGGTTAGCTTAGCATAGCATAAAGACTGGAAACAGCTAGCCTGGATTTAGACAGAGTGTCTGTGGTCGTTTTGGTCTCTTTGTGGTCGTTTTGGTCTCTTTGTGGTCGTTTTGTGGTTGTTTTCTGTCTTTTTGAGGTCGTTTTGTGGTCGTTTTGGTCTCTTTGAGGTTGTCTTTTGGTTGTTTTGGTCTCTTTGTAGTCATTTTGGTCTCTTTGTGGTCATTTTGTGGTTGTTTTGGTCTCTTTGTGGTCATTTTGTGGTTGTTGTGTGTCTCTTTGAGGTCGTTTTGTGGTTGTTTTGTGTCTCTTTGAGGTCGTTTTGATCTCTTTGTGGTTGTTTTTGTCTCTTTGTGGTTGTTTTGTGTCTCTTTGTGGTTGTTTTGTGTCTCTTTGTGGTTGTTTTGTGGTTGTTTTGGTCTCTTTGTGGTTGTTTTGTGTCTGTGGTTGTTTTGTGTCTGTGGTTGTTTTGTGTCCGTTTGTGGTTGTTTTGTGTCCGTTTGTGGTTGTTTTGTGTCCGTTTGTGGTTGTTTTGTGTCTCTTTGTGGTTGTTTTGTGTCTCTTTGTGGTTGTTTTGTGTCTCTTTGTTTTGTGTCTGTGGTTGTTTTGTGTCTGTTTGTGGTTGTTTTGGTCTCTTTGTGGTTGTTTTGGTCTCTTTGTGGTTGTTGTGTGTCTGTGGTTGTTGTGTGTCTGTGGTTGTTTTGTGTCTCTTTGTGTCCGTTTGTGGTTGTTTTGGTTTCTTTGTGGTTGTTTTGTGTCTCTTTGTGTCTCTTTGTGGTCGTTTTGTGTCTCTTTGTGGTCGTTTTGTGTCTCTTTGTGGTCGTTTTGTGTCTCTTTGTGGTCGTTTTGTGTCTCTTTGTGGTCGTT
>NC_060171.1:2286635-2305743 GCF_021292245.1 Micropterus dolomieu
TGTGGTTGTTTTGTGTCCGTTTGTGGTTGTTTTGTGTCCGTTTGTGGTTGTTTTGTGTCTCTTTGTGGTTGTTTTGTGTCTCTTTGTGGTTGTTTTGTGTCTCTTTGTGTCTGTTTGTGGTTGTTTTGGTCTCTTTGTGGTTGTTTTGTGTCTGTGGTTGTTTTGTGTCTGTGGTTGTTTTGTGTCTGTTTGTGGTTGTTTTGGTCTCTTTGTGGTTGTTTTGGTCTCTTTGTGGTTGTTGTGGTCTCTTTGTGGTTGTTGTGGTCTCTTTGTGGTTGTTGTGTGTCTGTGGTTGTTGTGTGTCTGTGGTTGTTTTGTGTCTGTGGTTGTTTTGTGTCCGTTTGTGGTTGTTTTGGTTTCTTTGTGGTCGTTTTGTGTCTCTTTGTGGTCGTTTTGTGTCTCTTTGTGGTCGTTTTGTGTCTCTTTGTGGTCGTTTTGTGTCTCTTTGTGGTCGTTTTGTGTCTCTTTGTGGTCGTTTTGTGGTTGTTTTGTGTCTCTTTGTGTCTGTTTGTGGTTGTTTTGGTCTCTTTGTGGTTGTTTTGTGTCTGTGGTTGTTTTGTGTCTGTTTGTGGTTGTTTTGGTCTCTTTGTGGTTGTTTTGTGTCTGTTTGTGGTTGTTTTGGTCTCTTTGTGGTTGTTTTGTGTCTGTTTGTGGTTGTTTTGGTCTCTTTGTGGTCATTTTGTGTCTCACGCTCATTCTGTGTCTGTCTGGTCATTTTAAGTCTCTCTGTTGTCATTTTACTTCTGTAAATAGTCATTTTTTTCTGTGGTTGTTTTGTGTGATGTTCAGTTCAGTTGTGTCAGACGTCACCTGCAGCTGGATCGTGGCAGAGATGATCATACTTTTCCTCAGGTCTCCGACTCTGAACATAAAGGTCGGCCGGCCGTTTCGAGGAGCGATGACGGCGTTTCTGGAGAAGATGAGCGTCTCTGCGCGCCGGTTGGCCTGTGCGGTCTTCATGAACACGCAGCCGAGCATCACGGCGTTGATGATCAGGCCCAGAATATTCTGGATGATCAACACGGTGATGGCCAGAGGACACTCTTCCGTCACCATCCTGCCACCAAAACCGATGGTCACCTGCAGCAGACAGGACCGCAGCGTTCACAGCTAAGAAAACCACAACCCACTGCATCTGGATCAGTCAACGAGACCAACAACAGCTCTCACCTGGACTTCAATGGAGAAGAGGAAGGCTGAGGTGAAGGAGTGGATGGCAGTGACGCAGGGGACGGGGCCTGGCTCGCCGTCTGGGCTACGGGGCTCCAGGTCTCCGTGAGCGAAGGCCAGGAGCCACCAGATCATAGCGAAGAGCATCCAGGAGCAAAGGAAGGCCGAGGTGAAGATGAGGAAGGAGTGCTGCCACTTCAGGTCCACCATGGTGGTGAAAACGTCCTGCAGAAACCGACCCTGGAACACGCAGAGAAGACAAAGGTAAGTCAGACGGAACAAGGGAAGACGTGCACGTGTATGTGCACAGGGTTAAAAAGTACTTTTCTTTAATTATCAGTGAAAAAGCATCTTTGTTTTTCAAAGACAATCATTCAGACTTTTGGAGAGCAAGATAAAAAGAGATGTTCAGCATGTTTTGCCCTCTGCCCTACCTGCTCCCTGATGTTCTTGTGAGCCACATTGCAGGATCCGGACTTGGTGATGAAGCGGGCTCTCTGAGATCTGGAGCGGTTGCGGTTCGGCTGGTTCTGGTCCTCCGCCAGACGGGTCAGCAGAAAACCGTCCGGCACGAGGCCCTTCCTGGCCAACATGATGCTGCGCACACACAGATTTAGGTTTATGTTTTATTCATTTAATACGAGTTTACAGAGCCAGAGCAGCTTATGATAAAACTCATATGGAAAAGATTACTCATATACACAAATATACGTTATATGTTGCACAAGACTGGAGATTATTATATTAATTAAATCTCCACACTCCACATTTCTGGTTGAATTAAAGTTTAGTTGTTGTTGTTGGCTTATTATTGCACTTCTGTCTGTGAGAAACACTCTGTCAGGGTCAGACTGGTTAAAGACGTCAAGATTAAACTGTTGAATTCAGACAGTTTTATGTAAAAGAAGCGGATTAGACTAAATGAACGCATTTTACATATTCATCTGCGTTATTCATCCATTCAGTGGGATTTATTGGGATTAACATTGTTACCGTTTCGACAGGGGGCCCGATATTTTTTGTTTGAAGGCTGGCTTTAGCCATCAGTTTCACTGTTTAAACTAAACATCAGGTTGTGTCACAAATTCAACCGACTCTTAAGATAAGGAAGTTTGTTGTCGTTGAAATCTCTACAACCAAACGTTGTTCGGTATCTCAGAGACAGCAGCATGACGCAAGAGTTAAAACTCACGGCAGGACAGAGGAACTAGACAACACCGTGGAAAAACAATAAATGATAAAAGGCATATAAACAGTAACAGACATCAGTAATAAATGAATAAATAAAGGCAGCAGCTTCCCATGCTATCAGAGAAGAGTTTATTTCACAACAGCATGTTTTGAGTCCTTATCTATGGTTGTCATGTTTGTGTAGAGGTTGCAGCTGCAGCTCTTTGGAAAAATCTGTTCTGTTTGTTTGTTCAGGTTTACATTTATTCATTTAGCTGACGCTTTTATCCAAAGCGACTTACAACTGCTGTACAGGTCAGAGGTCGCACGCCTCTGGAGCAACGAGGGGTTAAATGTCTCGCTCAGGGACACACTGGTGGACGTGTCACAGTGGGAATCAAACCCGGGTCTCTCACACAGACTGCATGTGTCTTATCCTTTTTTTCTTCTCTCACCAATTTTTATTTCTAATCACCACAACAACGAGTCAAAAATAAGCCAGAGCGGTCAAGAAAGAAGAAAATCTGACCAAAAGCAAAGAAAACATGATTTAACAGCCTTTTTGTTTTTACACTCAGAAAAGGAAAAAAATTGATTGCTTAATATTAGCAGCCTTTTTTAAAAAAGTGTGTCTTATGGTCAGAATCAGAGAAGATTTAGTGCCAAGTAGTTTTTACACATACGAGGAATTTGCTTTGGAGATAAGGTGCTACACGCAGACAAACACACAGCTGCCATAAATAAAGGTAGAAATATATATAAACATGGAATAGACTGACAAAATATAGAAGAATAACAGTTAACAAGAAGTATATGCAATGAAATAATATTTACATGTGCACAGACATTTACAGTATTTAGTAGTGTTGTAGTACTCAAGACCGGTCTTGGTCTTAAGACCACTTTTTGATGGTCTTGTCTCGGTCATTGAGGACTCTGGATTTTATTTCAAGACCATAACTTTGGGAACATCAATAAATTGCTTTTGCATTGTCTGATTTATTTGTTAACATCCTAACTTTGATTGGAAGTAAAACTTATTGCTTCAAATTCAACCAATAACCCTAATTAGACATGTGTTGTTCCCGTTAATGACCCCACTCCCTGCGATGCTGACGTTGATTTCAGCTCTTAATGTTTGTATGTGGGTGTTTTAATGGGAAAGTGGATCTTTAACTCTGATCTCGTTCCACATTTTATTGCGTACCATGCAATGCAGGGAACTGGTCTTGGTCTTGGTCTCGACTGCTCTCAGCCCCTAAAAGTCTCAATAAACTCTGGTCTTGGTCTTGACGTGGTCTATGTTTTGGGCGGTCTTGACTACTAAACTAGTAATTAGAGGGGCGAGGGGGCGGACGGGGACATCTGTCTTTGCTTCATCACTTCCTCTCCGGTGTTTCGGCCCTGATTGCAACTCATTCCCCTCACCTGTCTCCTGGTTTGCTCACCTGCAGCTCTTTCCTCATCAGTCTCTTCATATACAAACCAGTCCACCACCAGCTGGTTCCTCCTGCGCCTACTGTTCTGGTTTTGCCTGAAGTCTGCCTTCTTTTCAGTATTTGCATATTCTGGGTTTTCCTCTGAGTATCCCCCCCCCCACCACCACACACACACACACACACACACACACACACACACCTCGGCTGCATAATGCATTTATTTACTGTATCTATACTGGCCCTAACACGCCGCTTCAGGGTCTGTTTGCGGGTTTCATAACGATTAAATAATAGTTTCAGGTCGAGAGCCGCTCATCTCTACAGAAACACCATCCATCACCGTCAACAGCCATTCAGAGAATAGAAGATTTAAAAGCCACCGACAGTTTTAATACCCGCACCCTGTAATGATCAGAGTCCGCAGGTGAACGCAGGTGAGGATGTTACCTGTTCAGGAAACAGAGAGGCTCTGAGGCTCCTAAAGGTTTTATTTATGTCGACGTGAGACACATCACGGCATCCATCGTCCCCCCATCAGGTCCTTCATATAACCCCACCAGACCTGTGTCAAGCTAGAACAGGTGATAAGGCAGAGCTTCCGGCTCACCTTCACAATAAAACACCAACCCTTTTCTCCCTCTTACCTAAAATGTCAAACATGATAAAAAACTTCAATGGAGTTTCCTGCAAAAGTCTCTTTAAACGTGGATAGTTTGCGGTAACTAGTCCTGCATGTTGCTGGTAATGAGAACTTTTAGTTAAAGGTTTTTATGCATGTCGTTTTTTAGGGACAATGAGCAGCTAAACGACCCAGATATAAAAAACAAAATTATTCCTAAAACCAAAAACGAATAAAACAAACCTGCAGAGACATTATGTGACTTTCCCTCCTGTTTCAGTCTCTCCGGATCTTAGTGGTGATGGATGTGATCAAATTTAAAAGACCTTAAGTTTGAAATATTGGACTCGGTTCCGGTGTTGTGTGATCCGGACACGTTGAGCTTGACGCTGCAGGACGCTGAGCAGGTTGCAGAAGCTTCCTGCTGCCTGCAGGGGGCCAGAGAGGAGAGTTTACTTCCTGTAAACACTGAAAATATTTAAAATAATTATATTATTATTAGTTAGTCCCGTTAATTATTCACCGAAAAATAAAATAGATTTATGGACGGATCAACAGTTAAAGGAAACTTTCTGTTCATGGATTACAGGAGTATTAGACATAAAGTTACCATTAAATAAAATAACCAGTTTCTTAAAGTCAGAAAAATAAGTAGGAAGACTTTTGGGTGCAAGAAAGTTTAAATTAAAAGTTCCTGTATCTCTTAAAATATTCACTTTATTTATTCCTATGTTTATTATTGTTTGTCCACAGTTGTGCAGCAGTTAAACAGTGTCTAAACATGTAAAACTAATGAAAATTAGCTCAGCCTTCACTCGCACCACATCATATCAATTCGTCCATCTCATTGGTTACTTTCTGACATGTCAGGGTCAGTGTCAAATGTTTAAATTTTAAAGGATTCAAGTCAATTCAATCTAGCTCTATTGGCATGAATGTTCAATATTACCAAAGCTACAAATAAATTACAAAAGAACAATTAATTTTACACAGTTCATTAAATAAAGTTAATAAAAAAGTAAAAGTGTATGTTTGTGTGTGTAAAAAAAAAAAATGTTAAAAAGTAGTAAACGTGTGCGTGTTAAAAATAAAAATAATACATATTAAAAATGTAAATAAATAAATAAAACAGTAAACATGTGTGTGTTAAAAAATAAAAATAATACATATTAAAAATGAAAATAAATAAATAAAACAGTAAACTAGTGCGTGTTAAAAAATAAAAATAATACATATTAAAAATGAAAATAAATAAATAAAACAGTAAACATGTGTGTGTGTTAAAAAATAAAAATAATACATATTAAAATGTAAATAAATAAATAAAACAGTAAACATGTGTGTGTTAAAAAATAAAAATAATACATATTAAAAATGAAAATAAATAAATAAAACAGTAAACTAGTGCGTGTTAAAAAATAAAAATAATACATATTAAAAATGAAAATAAATAAATAAAACAGTAAACATGTGTGTGTGTTAAAAAATAAAAATAATACATATTAAAATGTAAATAAATAAATAAAACAGTAAACATGTGTGTGTTAAAAAATAAAAATAATACATATTAAAAATGAAAATAAATAAATAAAACAGTAAACTAGTGCGTGTTAAAAAATAAAAATAATACATATTAAAAATGAAAATAAATAAATAAAACAGTAAACATGTGTGTGTGTTAAAAAATAAAAATAATACATATTAAAATGTAAATAAATAAATAAAACAGTAAACATGTGTGTGTTAAAAAATAAAAATAATACATATTAAAAATGAAAATAAATAAATAAAACAGTAAACTAGTGCGTGTTAAAAAATAAAAATAATACATATTAAAAATGAAAATAAATAAATAAAACAGTAAACATGTGTGTGTGTTAAAAAATAAAAATAATACATATTAAAATGTAAATAAATAAATAAAACAGTAAACATGTGTGTGTTAAAAAATAAAAATAATACATATTAAAAATGAAAATAAATAAATAAAACAGTAAACTAGTGCGTGTTAAAAAATAAAAATAATACATATTAAAAAAGAAAATAAATAAATAAAACAGTAAACATGTGTGTGTGTTAAAAAATAAAAATAATACATATTAAAAATTTAAATAAATGAATAAAACAGTAAACATGTGTGTGTCTTAAAAAATAAAAATATATATTAAAAATTTAAATAAATGAATAAAACAGTAAACGTGTGTGTGTGTTAAAAAATTAAAATATATGTTAAAAATTTAAATAAATGAATAAAACTGTAAACATGTGTGTGTGTGTGTTAAAAAATAAAAATATATATTAAAAATTTTAATAAATGACTGAAACAGTAAACGTGTGTGCGTGAGTGTATATTAATAGACAAAAATAAATAAATAAATAAAAAACAACTAAAAAATCAGTATCAAATGTGAAATAAAAAAAATAAAAATAGAGGAACAATAATAGATAATATCTGTGGGTAACTGAGCCCAGAAAGGATTCTGTTGCCTGAGGTCAACACAGCCTCGACCGACAGGTGGCGTCGGTGAGTCGACTGCCGATAACAAACAGCAGAAGAAGAAGAAGAAGGACTTTCTCCTTCCGGTCTGCGCCGGATCTGCTGTTGTTTATGGATGTAGGAGCCGAAAGCGTGAAAATATGGCGAACACATACAGAAGTAATGTTTTTTAAAAACAGATTCAGAAAGATAAAAGTTCTGTTAATGTTTTTGGGATCAAACTCACATCTGCATTTAACCGGGGACGTTACTGCTGTGCGATGCTAGCTGAGATGCTAACTGCTAACGATAACGGATCTGATGCTTCTAACCGATAAACAACGTGAAAAACTTATTAAACGTGTTAGTGACAGATTATAGGACAGTATACTTTAAAAGCAGGTATGCTGTGTAAAATCTTAATCAATTAATAATTAAAATTAATTCATAATAATAATCTATTTTATTTATTTATTTATATAACTTTTACATTTACTGATGTGGCTTTTATTCAAAGTGACTTACAGGTGAGGAACAACATACTAGCGCCAATAAAGTAAGAGATCTACAAGTTACAACAAATACTAAGAGCTGCCTGGAGGAAGAAGTGAGAGTTATAGAATAGTGCAATCACTACAGGAGAACTGTGAGGAGACAGAAGAAGAAGAGCACAGGAAGTGCATGTCAGAGGTCAGAGGTGTTATCAGAGGAAGTGTTCTCGGAAGAGATGAGTTTTCAGGAGCTTCTTGAAGTTAGAGAGGGACGCCCCTGCTCTGATGGCGTGTGGTAGCTTGTTCCACCATCGTGGAGTCACAGATGAGAACAGGGACTGAGGTCGCTTTGTGTGAAGGGAGGCAGGCGGCGTTCGTTGGAGGAGTGTAGTGGCCCAGAAGGAACTTATGGAGTTTAGGTAGATGGTGCAGAGCCAGGAGTCACTCTGTATGCAGCATCAGGGACTTGGATTTGATTCTGGAGGCCACGGGGAGCCAGTGGAGGTCACAGAGTAATGGAGGGACATGAGTCATTTTGGGCTGATCAGAAACCAGACGGACTGCTGAGCTCTGAACCATTTGTAAAGGTTTCACCGCACAACCTGGAAGAGCTGCTAGGAGGCAGAGAGGTAACCACGGGCTGTACCAGAAGCTGGGATGCGTACTGAGGGAGGTAGGGCCTGATTCTCCTTATGTTATAGAGTAAAGCGGCACGACCGACAGACAGCTAAAAGGTACTGAAAGGCACTTTACAAGGTCAAAAATACAAAACAAGATCAGCATAATAACCACAAACAATAACAACTTAAGATTACTATTAAAACTTTAAAAGCAAAACAGCATGAAAACGGGACAGAAACAAAAAAGAAAACGGGTTAGAAGCAGCTTTATGCAGATGGTCTTTGAGTGCCGTTTGCAAGTGATGTGGACTGTCTGAGGTGATGAGGGAGGGGCCAGTAATGGAGAAGGCCAGGTCCCCCCCAGGTTCTGTACTTGAGGCAGGTGAGAGGATAAGGAGTTAAGCGTCTGCAGATCTGAGGTCGTGGGTGGGAGTATGACGGTGTGGGAGGTGACGAACGTTTCAGCAGCTGAGCTCCACAAAAGTAACTAATAAATGTATTGAAGGAAAAAGTATAGATCCCTTCTGAATGTGGTAGGGTAGAGGTAAAAAGTATAAAATGAGATTACACAGTACCTCAAACTTGTACCGAAGAACATTTGAGTACATGTACACCGCTGATTTGAACCTTTATTTACTGCGGTAATCTGCAGGAGAAACGCAACAAAACAACCTCTAAAATTATTGAACAGGAGACTTTTAAGTTTAAGTGTCGTTTCAGATTTATTCAGTTTTGTGGTGCTGAAAGTACTGAAGGCGGTATTTACTGGTGGGGTATTAGTCAGTCCGGGGATCAGCTCTGATGAACTGTAGTGTTATTAGAGAAGAGAATAAACAGAGGCAGCTTTAAGAGAGGAGACGTTCATCTACTAAAAAGATGTTGAAATTGTTCAGTTCTCTTCCTGTTAACATTTCACAGAGAGTGGAAACTGAATAAAGTTGATTTAAGGTGGAATGAGCTCCTCCGGTTGACTACACAGCGGAGAAAAACATTTATTCCTTTACCTTTACTCTGATTAGGGCTGCGCAGTAAATCGTTTCAGCTTCGTCGTCTCACATCGCAGGACGTGCGAGTCAAATTAACTCAAACACCTCAATTTTTTTGCTGCTTTAAAACTTGTACAGTTCTAATTTTTCATGACTAATCTACAAGAGAAGTCTGATGTAACATAAGTTACTCTGATTTAAGGCTTCTTGGATACCCTGAGTTTGTTGCTAGTGAGTAATCTTGATTAGTTTATCGACCAAAGGAGGCCCCGCCCCCATTAGCTGTGGATGACCATGAAAGAAAACCACTGAAACTGTGGATTCGGTTGTGAAAGCAATTTCAATTATTGTGCAGCCCTAATTCTGACTCTTGTCAGGCGTCAGCGACAGAGATGAACGTGTTGCTCTGGCTGCAGATACAGACGACTGAGCAAATGAGTCTTAGAGGAGGCAGACGATAATAAGGTGGTGAAAACCTAAATATTGTCTGATGATGAATCTGTTTCCTCAGTGACGGACCGAGACATCAGACTGATGATACAGCTTCGTGCCACCAACGCAGCCATCTTCACCGGCAGGAGGAACTCCGCCATGAGAGGCTGGAGGTCAGTCTGGTTTCCACCATCATCCATCAAACTGCATTCGGATACTGTGTCTGATGTTTCCAGTCAGGGAGGGGTGTGGGCAGCCCCTCTGCACCAATCTCACTCAGGAGACCACATGTCCTACTTAGCATACATGCAAAACACTAAAGAGCGGGTCACATGGTTCAAGGGCGGCTGTAACACCGTGATTGTAATGTGCACGAGGTCAAAAGGTCAGCAACTGATGAAGAAAGCTGTGAGTGTGCAGGAAGGTCACGTCCGTCTGTATGACTGCTGCACCACTGATCTGTCCTCTCTGCTCCCCTGCAGGGCCATAAGAAAGGAGATGGGGCTCCAGGGGATGCTGTCAGCACGGCAGCTGAAGAAGAAGTGGGACAACTTGAAGGAGAAGTACAGGGTCAGTCCAGCTGAACTCCTCCTGCAGGGCAGAGGAGGAGCTCACTGAAAAGATGGTGATGAAGTTTGGGGGGCGAATTATTCCTTTTCTGGTTGTGTTTACATTCAGTGTTTCTCTCACGTGAATCCCTGAGGTCTAACACACCAGAGATGGGGCGAGAACCGATACTTTGGTACCAAGTTGATGCCAAAATTCTGAAAACATAATGGCACTTGTTTTTCTAGCTACCGGGGATCCAACACTTGGAAGATGGCGACAAGTGCAGCTGCAGCTCTGCTGCTCAGAGTCAAAGCCTGGATTTCTGCCAGATCTGTTGGAGAGCTGATTCAGGCAGACTGTACTGTAGGAGAAGTATGGGAGTGTCTGAAAAGGTCGATACGATCCATTTCAATCATCAATAAACTTGGATTTTTAATACAAAAATCTTACTGTTTGTAAAGAAAAGTTAAGTAAGTTAATTAATGATGTTGTAATTTCAGTATCTTACTCATTTCTGGATATATTGACATCAAACCACCTCTCATCTGTCCAGGCGCCTCATTTATGAAACTGTGCGTAGAAACCTCACTAAAAGTGTCCGTGCGCCCAAACTTCAAAAAATACTCTAAGACTTCTAAAACCGTGCGTACGCAATCTGTGTGAAATGTGGCCCCTGTGAGGGAGCTCCATGTCCGAGCCTCCAAACGGCCACAGCTGCCTGTAGACGCTCAGTGAAGCTCCTTAATATTAATCTGTCCTGACTGCAGGAAGAAAAGGAGGCAGACTCTGAAAACTGAATCTAACTCAGTGATGCTGACGTTCATTTTGAAGCTGTTTGGTGGTAAAAAACACACTTTCACTAACGCTTGTGCACTGGAGGAAAGGGGGCCCTTTACAACCAATCTGCAGAGAGAGGCCTCCCTCCTCATTCCACTTGTGTTTAAACATTTATTTACACAAACCGTCCGCTCACTCAACGAGGCGGCCGACCAGTTAAAAAAAAAAAAATGACTTGTTGTTTTCCATAACGTGTTTTTACAAGCAGCGCGTCACATCCACACGCTGGCGCTCAGCGTTTGGTTCCATAAGGAAACAAAATATGAAACTCTGTTCTCCTATTTGCTCGACTGATGCACTCAAAACAGTTTAAATGTAATTTGTCTCCTGTTCACCTTATTTAGGAGAATAAATTAAGTATTAATTAATATGACTCCTGATTAAACTGTCCAACATGTATAACGTTCTTTTGCAGAAACAGAATCTCCGTTTGTGTTTCTGATCCTGAATCTGGATCTTTTTGTGGCTGCAAATGATCTTAATGATGATTTTTTTGCCACTTCAGAGAAAATCTGTCAAACGGCTGTTTGTGTATTCAGAAAGGCTTTAAGCCTGGAATACTCAGAGGGAATATTTGGATTTATTTTACACAGCAGTAGGCCTCTTCATTTCAAACCGTTTCATCCTTCTGCCATGTGAGGCGCTGTTTCTCTTCTCGTACGCATGATTCAGAGTTTACTTACAGGACGCACAGGTCTGGTTTTAAAGATCACAACCTTTGCTTGGGAAGTGGCGTCCGCACGTTTCCAGCCCTGTTTAGTTCGTACGCACCGTTTAGAAATGAGGGTCCTGGACATCCTCTTACAGATTTTACAGCTGCCAGTTGTTTTTTATAATGTTCAAATGTTTTTATTAAAGGAGTGTACGTTGAAAGACATGACGGGATTTATTGTTTTTGTTTTTTTCCATGGCATCAAAATTGATTATCGTGGAATTTTACTGGTGTTGGTTTCGACTCTCTGGTATCGTGACGTCCCTAAACCTGTTAAGATTTAGTGTGAAGTCTGGATTTGGAACACAATCCTGCACCCCAAGCAGACTCTCTGCAGGTCCGCAGAAAGTCTTGCTGATCTGTGGATTTGGACAAACTCGGGTTCGGTCTGTGAGTCTGCAGTTAGTTGTCTTCGTGTTTTATGACTTGTACTACACATTTGCTTCCCCGCCCCCACATCAGTTTGTGCTCGTGTGAAGCACAGGGTTTGTTTTGGTTTCTGCTGCAGCTCTCTGTCCAATCAAAGTTATAAAGTTACATAAACACTAGAGATAAAATCTTCCTTTAAATTCTGATGTCCTTTTCCTGCGTAGGCGCTGAAGAACCCTCCAGAGGGCATGGAGACCACGACCCCGCCCAGCTCGTGGCGCTGGTTCCACCTGATGGAGGAGGCCATGAGTGGCCGCCTTGCCGGGACAGCCAACATCATCCAGCCCTCCCTGCTGGACGAGGACGAGGACAACAACGCGGCCCTGCCTCCGCTCATTATTCCCAACATGGGAGGAGCTTTTTCTGGACTAGTTGGAACGGGAACCCTGGAGGGTGCCGGGACGCCGCAGGAGGTCCTGGATCTAAGTGAAATCGAATCATGTGGGAAAGTTGAGGCAGTGAGCAGAACTGAATCTCCTGCAGAGGTTGTTGCAGCCGAAGGACACACGAGACGCCCCGAGTGCGAGCTGAGCCAGCCGGCTGCACTGTACGTCACCTTACTGCCGGACCGCACCAACGAGACGCCGTCCTCCTCCAGAAACATCGTCAGGGAGGCGTCCGAGGTCGATAGGAAGCTGGCTGAGCTGCAGACGGAGAGGCGGGCTCTGGAGAGAGAGCAGGCCGAGTTCGACAGAGAGCTGATCGCTTTAGAAAGAGACAGAGAGCTGCTGAGCAGAGACATGGCCACTCTCGAGCGAGACAGAACCGCTATAGACAGAGACCGGGCGGCTGTGGAGAGAGACCGGGCGGCCGTGGAGAGAGACCGGGTGTTTCTGGATCGAGACCGAGCCTTCCTGGACAGAGACAGAGCTTTTCTGGAGAGAGACCGGGTGTTTCTAGAGAGAGCCAGGGAGGATTTAGAGAGAGCCAGAGCGCTGCTGAGGAGAGAGAGGGCCGTCCTGGAGAGGGAGGGGGCGGCTGTGGACGGACATCAGGCTGAGATGACGGCGGAGAAGGAAGTGGTACTACAGACCCGGTTCTACCAGAGCCTGATGGCTGGAGACCTGGATCCAGATCAGCTGGAGACCAGACAGAGACTGGTTTCTTTGTTCCAGAGGCTTGTTGAAAAACTGTGAGCGGAGGAAGTATTGTTCTGTCGTATGGCTCGATTTCAGGTGATAAAAGGAACTGTTCTCTATTCCTGGCAGTTTGTTGTTCCTGTTTGCGGCGCTCCTCACGTGTTAATAAAGACTCTGTGTTCGTCTGCTTTGGTGCAGAAACCTCGACTTACGGCTCCTTTACTTTACACTGTGCACTAAGACCAAAGTTGACAATCATCAGATCATCAAATCTAAAACAGTGGTGCAAGATCTCGCTGAGACCCGAAACACAGACACTCCAGTTAATTCAGTTGTTTTAATTTTATTCCTCCAAATAACAACAGAAGTTACCTCATTGCACTTTTCATTTAGAGCAGCGCGATGCAAAATCCACTCAGAAACACAAACTCAGTAAAGGTAAAGTGGTACAGACAGAAAATGAGTAATTAGACTGATATTAGTGATAACAATAGTTGTTGCAGCAGAGGGTGTCGAGCAGGAACACGGGGGCAGCAGGTCCACAGATCCAGACTCCACAGCTCCAGAGCCAGAAAACCTGCAGGAAGTGATAGGAGAGAGGAGAGAGACGAGAAAGCACAAGATTACCAGAAAGGGGAGAAGTTGTGTTAGTAACATGCAATAATGGGATGAGGTTGCATACAGAGGGAGAGAAAGTAGAGGAGAGAGGAGCTCAGTGCATCATGGGAAATCCCCCGGCAGTCTAGGCCTATAGCAGCATAACTAAGGGATGGTTCAGGACTACCTGAGCCAGCCCTAACTATAAGCTTTATCAAAGAGGAAAGACATCGTATGATACACCACACAGTCCCCACGTCACTCAGACTAACATCATACAGTGAGACTGAGACTGAAATTAGATTGATACAGAATAATGATAATCATCGTATGTGTAATTCCCTAACACGTAATCTGAACTGAACAGGACACTGCAGTACAACCTGAGGAGAAGTGGATCAACAGAGCAGCTCTGATTGACACTAAAAGAGATGAAAACCAAAGCAGGCTGCAGCCACGGGGACGTCCTGAGATCACAAAACTTTATTTATCCCTGTATGTGGGGGAGATGGGTGATTCACTGACAACAAAAGACAACTGAAATTTACAAAAACAATTTACTACTTATTGTGACGGCCCCAGGTTTGGGGCCTCTCTTGTTCTTTGTATCTTGCTGTGTTCTGTCCCTTTAATCCAGGTAGTTGGTGGGTGGAGCTGATACCTGGGGCGGTTTGCAACGTTTTCTGATTGACATGAACGACATGCTTTGAGGTACGTTTTCTCCCGTTTGGTGGGCGTGTCTTAGGTGTTACCCAATCAGCTGCCACAAGTTTGTAAACACAACATTGTTAGAAAGGCACAGCCGTTTCCGTTGAAAAAACTTTTTGCTACGTTTTGTAAACATGAGCAGGCAGGGAACAGGTGGCTATAAAGATCCTGCTGGATAATGTTTCTCTCTCTCCTCCTGGCTTGCCGACTGATTCTGTTCTGTTTTTTTCTGTGTTTTACACAGACACTGCATACATACTGATCTGAGGGACACCTACAGTTGTATATTTTGCTTAATTTACTTAAAATATCTAGTATTATTTTCAGACTGTGTGGTTTTTCCGCTTTTGTCACTTACTGTTGAGCCATTCACTCATTTCACTACAAAAACTGAGCTCTCAAAAACAAGGGGAAAAAAAACATTAAAATTGGGGCAATATTACTTAAAATAAGATAAATTATCTGCCAACAGAACAAGAATATTTCACTTGCTACTTAAGGCCAAAAAAGGCTGAAACAAGTGAAATTCTCTAACATAAAAGTCGCCTGGTAAGAAGAAATATCTTGTCAGACAAAAAAATGTATTTAGCCTTCAATTAAGATAATTAATCTTACTAAGATTTTAGTTTTTGCAGTGTTGGCAGGTGCTTTTATCCAAAGTGACTTAAATTTGAGGAACAACATACAAGCATCAATAAAGCACTCAAACATTTATAACTGTGGACCTAACAGCTTTTTAGAAATTAGACTTAGCTTATTGACAGCAGTCAAAAGAAAGAATGATCAGGTGCAGGTGGGCAGCCACACACTCCGGAGCCCCCTGCTGTGCTGGGTAACATCTGGAGTCCCTTCATGCTGCACACACAGAAATGAACAGGTAATTAAATGTGTATTAAAATACAGTTATTTCAATACATGTACTGTATATAGACACATATTCACCGCTAACCTTCGTCAGTTATTATTAAATATGTACCAGATATATTGTTTAATTTCTCTGAAACTCATCCATGGGTATACTGTTTCACCGTTTCATGTCTCTGAAACTTACAGATATATTGTTCATCACTTCTTTTTGTTTCATTTTATTCTATAATATTCTATATTCTTTATTCTTTTTATTGTTTGTTAGTTGCTTCCTGGAGCTGGGCACAAACACATTTCACTGCACGTTGTATTGTGTATGATTGTGTTTGTGACAAACAAAACTTGATTTAACTTCATTTAAATTTGATTTGTTGATGCTGATACTTTACAGCAACAATAATTGGTGCTGGAAGCACTTCTCAGTATTTACAGAAGGACCAAACTGAAAGGAACACAGATAGCCACTACAGCTCTCAGGCAGCAGATACAGATCCCTCACAGTCAGGAGTAGAAACACAATCTTTTTAATGTTTATTGCCTATTTATCATGTATTTATTTTGCTTTAGGAGCTTTACTTTACTCACACGGACCTATGTGACGTGTGTGTGGTATATTGTGCCATGTGTTTCTGGAATGTGAACAGTACAAGCACTGATGCTCCGCACAAATGAAGTTCCTAACGGATAAATAAAGTTCATTGGAATTAATTTAACAGTAGGCTACTTACATTTCTATTTACATTTACTTATTCGGCAGACACTTTTATCCAAAGCAACCGAATATAAGCATGCATAAATAAAAATAGAATGAGTAGATCAAGTTTTAGTGTAAATATCTGTACATTGCACCACGTTTAAGCAAAAAATTTAACTTTTTATGTAAGAAATGATAGGAAAATCAAACTACTGCATTTTAAAAGTAATTCTGATTCACTATTTACATATTTAATAATTAAATTAAACTATATATTACTGTATTAAAAATGAAAAGTCTCTAAAATAATATTATTAAATATATAATATTATTAAATAAATAATATTTACTGTTTCTGCCCAACCCCGCCCTCCCGAGCTGCACGTCACGTGACGGAGTGAAGGCCGGGGTGGAGTTATCGAACGCACTCTCCTCTCCGAGGAAACGGGATGCAGGCTAGCTCCGGTAACGGTTTCATTTACGGTTATTATCCACTCCCGGGACGATGACACAAAATAACGTTACCCACCGGACGTTAGAATCAGCCCCAGCTAACGGAAACCGGAGACGCTGTTTGGCGGGAAGCCCGGCTGTGTGTCGGTTTGTTGTTTAGGTTAGCTGCCGCGCTAGCTCGCTACTAGCTAGCAGCCTGCTTCTGTTAACGGTTCGCTGGGAGTTAGCCTCGGAGGAGGCAGCTAACCGCGGCCCGGTTAAAGTCACGTTAAATCTCCCCCGGGACTTTCCCCACAACGATGGACGGAGACGCGCGGCTGTAGGAGAAACGACGCCGGGTAAACCTGCAGGATGCGCTAGCGGATGTAGTTAGCATCAGGCCTGAACACCAGCACGCCTCCTTGCTTCCTTTCCTCCCTCCTTCCTCCCTCGCTACCACAGGAGCACAGACTCTCCTCTCCCGTGATCAGGATGGAGTCAGCCCTGAATGCCCTGCCGCAGTTCCCGGAAAACACCTACAAGAGTGAGTAACCACGTTGTTTGTTTTGTAAACTCGTGAGCTTCTCACCTGTTGACCTTTGACCCTAGGGACAGTCAGAAACCACAAGTTTAGTAGTGGACACCGAGACCAGTGGAACTACACGATTCTCGATCCCAGGGTCAACAACTAAGTCCCCTGTACTTCAGCACACACTCCTTTAAAGGTCCAGTCTGTAATATTTAGGAGGATCTATAGACAGAAGGTCAGTATAATATTCATAACTGTGTTGTCAGTGGTTATAAAGGCCGTACATAATCAATGGGGCTGCGACTTACGATCATATTCTTTATCGATGAATCGTTCAGTCTATAATTCATCAAGAAATTGTGAAAAATGCTCTTCATAATTTTCCAGAGCACAAAGTGACGTCTTCAAATTTATTCTCTTGTCCAGCCAACAGTTCAAAACCCAAAAACTCTTTGTTTACAGTCATAACTGACAAAAAACAGCGGCAGTTCCTCACATGCGTTCTTCATACAAGATGAAACCAGCAAATGTTTAACAGTCTTGCTTTAAAAAAATAATAATCACTCCTTGCAGGACTTCAAGGGCCTTTTCAGTGCGGCAGGTTTTCTAAAAAATAGTGATGAAATTTTGGTAATAAGTAAACATGCAAAGGTAGATATTTTTAACTTTAGAATAACTTTAGAATCACCTCTGACCCAGACCCTGCATGTTTAAACCAGCTGACCTTGATTCTTTCCTGCAGCTGAGCGGGACGCAGCAGCCTGTGTCTCAGCGTCTCGTCTGACGTCCTTCGTGTGTTTCTGACGTTCTCTCTCAAAGTGTTTGTCAGGAGACAATTTCCTTTATGTTGCACCACAATACTGCACGTTCTGCAGAACAGCTTCCCCAGCTTTGGTAAAGAAGATCTGGATCCTGGTCTTCACGGTCCTTTGCTGTTATTCTTTTAGGTAATTGTGAGACGTTGGTATCCAGGGGCAGATTGGCCATACGGGAACAATCCCGAACAGCCGGTCCATTCCAGGCCGAACTGTTTTTTATTTTTCAGTCTCTTGTGTTCAACTTCAGATCCGCGACCTCTGTGTCTATCAGGCAGGGCCAAACTAATACTTTCAATGTTGAGGGGGATACGGACGGCCCTTCCCAACTTGGATCGATCCTCGTTTTTGCTGCATTCTGATTGACTCGCCGCTCAGAGGAGTTTACGAGTTCAATCTCAATACGTTTTGTCCGGGCTAAACTCAGCCCACGGCTGTGTGACAAGCACAACAGAGAAGGTAAATGTCGAAAAGAAAGATGGAGGAAAAAGAAAGGCCGAAAAAAATAAGATTTTAGTAGACAAAAATGGCGGCACAAGAGGCAGCTAAATGCGCCTAATTAACTGTCTTCTTCCCAGGTAGAAAGTGGAAAGGTGCTCTGGCAGGCACAGATGAGACAGGACCCAGCACAGGCACTAACCTGAGATTATTTATGCATTTACCTGTAGGCATATATGTCATATTATATATATATATATATATATATATATATATATTATAAACAACAGTTGAAGGAAGAAGAAGAGGAACAGGAGGAGCTGATTAGAACTGATGTTCTTCTCATTCATACACTGCTCAAAAAAAGGGAACACTAAAATAACACATCCTAGATCTGAATGAATGAAATGATCTCATTAAATACTCCTTTCTTTACATAGTTGAATGTGCTGACAACAAAATCACACAAAAATTATCTATGGAAATCAAATTTATCAACCCATGGAGGTCTGGATTTGGAGTCACACTCAAAATCAAAGTGGAAAACACTACAGGCCGATCCAACTTTGATGTAATGTCCTTAAAACAAGTCAGAATGAGGCTCAGTAGTGTGTGTGGCCTCCACGTGCCTGTATGACCTCCCTACAACGCCTGGGCTCCTGATGAGGTGGCGGATGGTCTCCTGAGGGACCTCCTCCCAGACCTGGACTAAAGCATCCGCCAACTCCTGGACAGTCTGTGGTGCAACGTGGCGTTGGTGGATGGAGCGAGACATGATGTCCCAGATGTGCTCAGTTGGGCTGTGCGACCCCCCAAAGAAATGCCACCCCGCACCATTACTGACCGAACGCCAAACCGGTCATGCTGGAGGATGCTGCAGGCAGCAGAACGTTCTCCACGGCGTCTCCAGACTCTGTCACGTCTGTCACGTGTGCTCAGTGTGAACCTGCTTTCATCTGTGAAGAGCTCAGGGCGCCAGTGGCGAATTTGCCAATCTTGGTGTTCTCTGGCAAACGCCA
>NC_060171.1:2305763-2313473 GCF_021292245.1 Micropterus dolomieu
ACCCATGGAGGTCTGGATTTGGAGTCACACTCAAAATCAAAGTGGAAAACACTACAGGCCGATCCAACTTTGATGTAATGTCCTTAAAACAAGTCAGAATGAGGCTCAGTAGTGTGTGTGGCCTCCACGTGCCTGTATGACCTCCCTACAACGCCTGGGCTCCTGATGAGGTGGCGGATGGTCTCCTGAGGGACCTCCTCCCAGACCTGGACTAAAGCATCCGCCAACTCCTGGACAGTCTGTGGTGCAACGTGGCGTTGGTGGATGGAGCGAGACATGATGTCCCAGATGTGCTCAGTTGGATTCAGGTCTGGGGAACGGGCGGGCCGGTCCATAGCATCAATGCCTTCCTCTTGCAGGAACTGCTGACACACCCCAGCCACATGAGGTCTAGCATTGTCTTGCATTAGGAGGAACCCAGGGCCAACCGCACCAGCATATGGTCTCACAAGGGGTCTGAGGATCTCATCTCGGTACCTAATGGCAGTCAGGCTACCTCTGGCGAGCACATGGAGGGCTGTGCGGCCCCCCAAAGAAATGCCACCCCACACCATTACTGACCGGTCATGCTGGAGGATGTTGCAGGCAGCAGAACGTTCTCCACGGCGTCTCCAGACTCTGTCACGTCTGTCACGTGTGCTCAGTGTGAACCTGCTTTCATCTGTGAAGAGCTCAGGGCGCCAGTGGCGAATTTGCCAATCTTGGTGTTCTCTGGCAAACGCCAAACGTCCTGCACGGTGTTGGGCTGTAAGCACAACCCCCACCTGTGGACGTCGGGCCCTCGTACCACCCTCATGGAGTCTGTTTCTGACCGTTTGAGCAGACACATGCACATCTGTGTCCTGCTGGAGGTCATTTTGCAGAGCGCTGGCAGTGCTCCTCCTGCTCCTCCTCGCACAAAGGCGGAGGTAGCGGTCCTGCTGCTGGGTTGTCGCCCTCCTACGGCCTCCTCCACGTCTCCTGATGTACTGGCCCGTCTCCTGGTAGCGCCTCCGTGCTCTGGACTCTACGCTGACAGACACAGCAAACCTTGTTGCCACAGCTCGCATTGATGTGCCATCCTGGATGAGCTGCACTACCTGAGCCACTTGTGTGGGTTGTAGACTCCGTCTCATGCTACCACTAGAGTGAAAGCACCGCCAGCGTTCAAAAGTGACCAAGACATCAGCCAGGAAGCACAGGAACTGAGAAGTGGTCTGTGGTCACCACCTGCAGAATCACTCCTTTATCGGGGGTGTTTTGCTAATTGCCTATAATTTCCACCTGTTGTCTTTTCCATTTGCACAACAGCAAGTGAAATTGATTGTCAATCAGTGTTGCTTCCTAAGTGGACAGTTTGATTTCACAGAAGTGTGATTGACTTGGAGTTACACTGTGTTGTTTAAGTGTTCCCTTTATTTTTTTGAGCAGTGTATGTAGCTGTACAATCAGTAAAAGCAGAGTCGGGGTCCAGTACAGGGGAGCTGAGCCGGGGAGAGGCAACCTCAGAGCTGAAGCTGGGGGATTTGATTTTTATGCACACACATACACACTGCTGTATTTTACGAGACTGTATTGTAGTTCCTGAGTATATTTAACTATTTAAGCATTCTGACTCAGGCTTGCCTGACCTGGTCTTGTTGAGTGCAGTGGTGCCCTGCTTATACAAACAAAAAGTTTCTTGAAGGTCTTCAGCATAATGAAATGGACTGTATACAAGTGCAACACTATTTATTAAAATAACTGCACAAATCTTTCTCCGTGCCCCCACATGGTGCTCGCATAAAAGGCCTCTACATCTCAAAAGTCCCAGGCTGAATTTCAGTCCCAGTACGTCCCTGTTGGTATCACACATGTCTGCTGCATCTTCTAAACAAGGAAGTGAGTTTCCTGACGTGTGACGACGTTTTGCAGGAAACGGAGATGAGATGTCAGATATGCAGAAAAGTCGTTGTGCTGAATTCACAGGGATTTGTTGAATTTGTGTTAAAAGTTGTGACTGAAGAACGAGCAAGATAATGAAATTAAAACGTTGCACTGTGCAAATTTAATTATTAAGTGAATTACTTATTTTTCTTAACTTTTCTTTACAGTTCCTCAGGTGTGAAATGTTAAATGGTGGTTTCTATCTACCTGCAGTCTGAGAGTTTAATATTGAAAAACTAAACAGTTATTGATGATTGAAATGGATCGGATTGACCTTTTTCAGACGGTCCCTAACTCCTCCTGCAGTAACAGGAGCGTTGGACAGACGTTCATCGTCACCTTTGGTGATTTTCAGGTGATCAAACGTCTGCCTGAATCAGCTCTCCGAACAGAACTGGGAGAAATCCAGGCTTGGACTCGGAGCTGTTGAAACTAACGTCACCTGGTTTCTAAACTCTTTTCTATCGGTCGAGGCTGCAGCTGCACTTGTCGCCATCTTCCACGTGTTGAACCTTCGGTACCGAACAAAACGAGAACCGACACGTTTTCAGATTTTTAGTATTGACTTGGTACCAGTATCTGTTCTCGTAACGTCCCAACCTTTGTCCCTCTTCCATCTGCAGTGACCGAGGAGGACGTGAAGAGGCTGATCGAGTTCAGGGCGTCCAACGAGGCTCTGTTCACCGGGAAAAGAAACTCTGCCAAGATAGCGTGGAGGTATGAAGCAGGCTTTTGCCTTTTTAAATCGTGTCCGATAGTTAGCGCTCCTCCAAGCTGACCCTCCTGTGTTCCTCAGCACCATCTTGAAGGGCCTCGGCCTCGAAGGGAAGCTGACCGCAGACCAGATCGCCAAGAAGTGGGACAACCTGCGGACAAAATACAAGGTATAAATATGACGCAGGGAGGCTTTGAGTTAGTCAGGAAACGTGTTGATCTGAAGCAGCAGCGGGACAGAGAGGCGTCTGATCTGCCACCGTGTAGATGAAATGAGCCGGTTCATTAGGCGCATAGATAAAACAAAAGTCAGTATGATCCACCAGCCTGGCAGGAAATCCTCCCTTCACGCAGACAATCAGTTTGCGTTGATACGTGGCGTCTGTTAGCCGGGACATTACAGCTGTTCATGCTATTTCAGCCATCACACGCAGCTTCTTCAGAAAATATACACATATTCCAAAATTCAAATTGTTCTATAGTTAAACTGTAATCGTGTGATTGGCAATTAGCCAATCATATTAGAGCTGATCACTTTTTAAAATCTTTGCTCATGTTTATTTCAAAATAAAAGCGCCCTGTGACTCAGTGTAACAGATCAGCTGGTTTTAGCCTGTTACCGGTACGTTAGCCTGAATTAGCCTCATTCGATGGATCTTGTTGTCGTCTCCAGGACCTGAAGCAGCCCTACCAGGGCCAGGACAACATCGGGGGGGTCGTAGAGTCGTGGCCCTGGTTCCACATCATGGACGAAGCCATGCAGGGTCGCCTCTACAACAGCAACCTGGTGCTGAGCCCGGAGACCGCCGCCGGTGCCGGTCACCGGGGGACCAGCCAGCACAACCAGAGTCAGGAGAACACCGACATCCTGGAGTTCCTCATCAAGACGGAGATGGAGGACACGGTGGCAGCAGAAACCGCCGAGGATGATGGGACGGCTCACACGGAGGCGCCTCCTGCTGAGGGAGTCCCGATGGGCTGGAGGAGGATGAGCGAGTGCTCCTATAAAAGTAGGCGGACGCACCTCGCTGAGAGTTTAGATGGTTAAATACAGACGATCAGAGATCGATTAATCGATTAGTTGCCAACTATTTTGATAATTGATTGAATTGAGTCCTTTTTTTTAGAAACTCTCTGATTCTAGCTTCTCAAATATATGAATATTTTCTGGTTTCTTTCCTCCTCTGTGACAGTAAACTGAATGTCTTGGGACAAAATAAGACATGTGAGGACGTCAGCTTGAGATTTTGGGAAACACCGGTTGACATTTTTCACAATTTTCTGGACCAAACAATCGATTAATAGAGAAAATAAAGGACGGATTAATCGATAATGAAAATAATCGTTATATATCAGATCAGAGTTGACCTGCAGGGATCTCACAGAGCTGATGATGAAGCTGTAATCACTTTCAAATTAACACCCCAAATTAAATTTTGTGAGAATTATTGTGTAATTTACTTCCTGCTACGTATCAGCTGCAGTGTTATTGTGGTGGTTTGTGTAATGATGGGAACAGCTTCAGTTATCATTGTTGAGGATGCTCACTGGAGGATTCTCAAATCTTAACCGACATGATGACAGAATGAAACGATCTTTAATATTTTCATTTTAAGAACGCACACAGCACACGGTTCAGTCCGGACGGTTTCATAAACCAGCGCTGTAGCGGTCAGGTTTTAGGGCGAACTTGTGATGTAATGAACTCTTAAGTCTGCCGTATTTCAGCAGCCTTAAAGTTTTTCTCTCAGTACAAAGAGGGCTGTGAGTAAGACACAGACGTCATGAAATAAGAGTTTAACACTTGAAGGGATCTTTATTTTTCCTGTGAAGTCTTATTGAATTGTGCATCTTCGTGGTTCTTGGTGGACAGTTGATTATAGTAAAATACTGTGCACGACATGTGTGCACGTTGTGGATTTTGGACTCCTGCTCTTGAAACATTCTTCCTCTTCCAAGCTGCTTAATTCACAATGAGAATGTGTTTATTGTCGTGGCACAAGTACAATGAAATTAGAGAGCCGTCCTTTTCCGTATCAAAGAGCAAATCATTAAATGGAAAAATGGGTATAAAGATAAAATAAAATAGGTACAAGATAAAAGTATGCATTGAAACTGTTTCAGCACATTAGTGAAAACTGTTCTTCTCGCTCACAGTGACCGAACCAGAAACTGAAAGAATGATCAAACTTCGAGCTGCGAACGAAGCTCTCTTCACCGGCAGGAAACATTCGGCCAAACCGGCTTGGAGGTGAGTTTCAGGCGACTCGTGATGAGACACGGGGTTGGGTTTAGAGACGAGATTTTAACACTATTTTTAAGAAATCTTCATTGCTGTATTATATGAGCATTTTGAGCATTAAACAGTGAATTTCCTGCATCCTGCAAATGTTTTAAAGCAGCGGTTCCCAAAGTTTTTAGGCAACGCAGCCCCTTCAACATCGTGACCGGTTTGCTGCACCCCCAAACCCCTTCTCTCTCTAGGTTTGCTTAAACTAGTGTGACTCAGTGACGCCTTTTGAATCAGTCGCTCTCCCCTTACCCCGTCACTGCGCTTCAACAAAGCATGCATCTGTCTTCTTTTCACAGCAACTCTGCATCGCGATATAACGTAACACATTTACTACTTTAAAAAGCAACAGTTGCGGTAAAGCCTTATCTCAGACAAAAAAAAACGTTTCAAAACATCCCCCCTCTGTTTTTAACATGGACAAAAGAGGATGAGAGGATTTGTTCGTACAACGCGGGGGGGCTCAGCCTGAGAGAGAAGTGTGTGAGTAACCATTCCCTGTGAGCTAACTGTTAAAAATTTAATTTTAAAGAGGTGGTATTCTGCTTTTTTTGCTTTTCCCCTCTCCTTTATTGAGTTATATTCCTTTTTTGTGCATGTAACAGGTTTGCAAAGTGAAAAAGCCCAAAGTCCAGCCCAAAGGGAGTTCCCATCTCCCACAGAAAACTCTGCTCTGAACTGAAAACAGCTCGTTTGTAGTCCAGACGCTTCCCGAAAGCTAAACGCGCCTCATATAACGCTTGCCAAGCGGCTACTCCGACACGCCCTCAGAAACAGCGAGCTGCAGCACACAGCTCTCCTCTCCCTTCCAAACACTAGCGACCCTCCAGGCAGTCAGTGGACATAAAGTTGTTCCTGTGATGTAGAGACAGAGCTCAGTTAAAACTTTATGGATACAGATTAATAACTCACCGCTCTGAAACTCTCGCTCCAGTCTATGTTGCCGAGCCGGTCGGCAACACGTACGGCTGAACCCGAGCCGTTTACCGGCTTCTCGCCGACCCGCCCTTCTCTGCTTCTGATTGGCTAGTAGTCCTTAACTAGGAACTGAGCATGTGCAACTCCCAACAAAGATCATTTAGAGACAAGATGTATCACTTCATAGCTAAAACGAAGCCTCCAACACAGGCTGAAAAGAGGAGCTGCAGCAATGTGCAGTATGACAAAAATATAACCATGTAAACCTGCTCTGGTACAAACTCTAAATAAGATGATGAACCTGAAAATTAGCGGAATACCACCTCTTTATATTAAATTTACAAAGGAAAGTTTTCAATTCAGGTTTTTATATCATGAAAAATTCCACAACAAATAATTGTTGTATTTATTACACTGCCACACCACCATTACATTTTTCCTGTCACGCACCCCCAGGGCCGCACCACACTTTGGAAATCACTGTTATAAAGGAAGGAAACTGAACTGTTTTTCTGGTGAAAAACTCTACTGATTGTAAACAGGGTCTTCAGTCAGGGATTCAATCTGAGTCATTTCTTGCAGAGCCATTCTTTATGAGCTGGGCCTTCAGGGGAAGCTGACCACAGATCAGTTAGCAAAGAAGTGGGACAACCTGAAGAGGAGATACAAGGTAGGTCCAACCCCCTCCGACTCCACAGACAGACCATGACTCGTGGTGACGTCTCTGTTTAGGCGACGCTGGGCCTCACATAAGAGGTGAAGTGTCACGTACGAATGATTTAAGAGAACTTTACGTCACATTTACCAACTTTCTCTCAGGAACAAAGTCCAGATAGTCTCCTTTCAACACAAGAGGAGAAACACTTGTTAGCCTTAATCTGAATTCATCTGGAGTTTAAATATGAAATGAACTACAATATATAAATAAAATCTAAAAAAAATAAACTTTGTGTTCACCATGTCCTCATCGTAGTTGACCACTCTGCTGTTTAAAGATCCAACTTTATTTGAAACTGTTTCTTTCTGCCACTCACCCTCTGCTGGTTTCTGACAGCACCACAGGTAGATTAATATGGCAGTTTGAGGAAGGCAAACATGCTAAACTATTTTCTACTATTACTAATTAAGTAGTATGAAAATTTCATGTCAAGATTATAGGTGTGACGGTAATCAGTGTTATCACGGTGTTGTGAAAATGTGCCGAAACACACACTGAAACCATTTCATCAAGTTTTATTTTGAAAACTACAAATAAAATTTTGTTTGCGTAAACATTAAAATAACAGCCAAATAAAAACCATGTTTCAAGCTTCTGGGAGACTGTCGATAACTTCGGTTGATGCTGGACAGGATTTGCCGTGAGTTTATAATGGCGCGGTAACCAAACACGGTTGTCATAGTAATTAAAATGTGTACGTTAATAATAACAGTCAGGAATTTTTATCGTAATCGTTTCAACCCTGTTAAGGAGCTGATTTTATTTTTACAGTTTCTGACTCGGCACATTTGTAAAATCCAGTGAGGCAAGGAGGCAGATGTGTGATGTCATTTTATTGGACACAAACGATGACGGTTACAAAATAAAACGTCTCCAGCAGGAGTCCCAAATATGTGTTCTGAAACAAACAGAAAATATTACTAAATGAAACACAAAAAGAAAAATAAATATAATTTAGGAATATCTGGAATCTTTGCTTGAAAAATGACCAAAGTAGTTGCCGATTAATTTTCTGTTGATCGACTACTCGTTGCAGCTCTACTAATGATCAAATCTCTAGAAAGGTCACTGACTCGTGAACACGGCGCTCAGCAAGTTGAAAGGAGCGAGTTCAGACAGTCTGGTGGATCCGACTAGGAGCACTAATACAAACAAACCTCACAAG
>NC_060171.1:2313573-2313749 GCF_021292245.1 Micropterus dolomieu
TGCTTCTGATTGGCTAGTAGTCCTTAACTAGGAACTGAGCATGTGCAACTCCCAACAAAGATCATTTAGAGACAAGATGTATCACTCCATAGCTAAAACGAAGGAGCTGCAGCAATGTGCAGTAGGACAAAAATATAACCATGTAAACCTGCTCTGGTACAACCTCTAAATAAGAT
>NC_060171.1:2313865-2337332 GCF_021292245.1 Micropterus dolomieu
ATTAAATTTACAAAGGAAAGTTTTCAATTCAGGTTTTTATATCATGAAAAATTCCACAACAAATAATTGTTGTATTTATTACACTGCCACACCACCATTACATTTTTCCTGTCACGCACCCCCAGGGCCGCACCACACTTTGGAAATCACTGTTATAAAGGAAGGAAACTGAACTGTTTTTCTGGTGAAAAACTCTACTGATTGTAAACAGGGTCTTCAGTCAGGGATTCAATCTGAGTCATTTCTTGCAGAGCCATTCTTTATGAGCTGGGCCTTCAGGGGAAGCTGACCACAGATCAGTTAGCAAAGAAGTGGGACAACCTGAAGAGGAGATACAAGGTAGGTCCAACCCCCTCCGACTCCACAGACAGACCATGACTCGTGGTGACGTCTCTGTTTAGGCGACGCTGGGCCTCACATAAGAGGTGAAGTGTCACGTACGAATGATTTAAGAGAACTTTACGTCACATTTACCAACTTTCTCTCAGGAACAAAGTCCAGATAGTCTCCTTTCAACACAAGAGGAGAAACACTTGTTAGCCTTAATCTGAATTCATCTGGAGTTTAAATATGAAATGAACTACAATATATAAATAAAATCTAAAAAAAATAAACTTTGTGTTCACCATGTCCTCATCGTAGTTGACCACTCTGCTGTTTAAAGATCCAACTTTATTTGAAACTGTTTCTTTCTGCCACTCACCCTCTGCTGGTTTCTGACAGCACCACAGGTAGATTAATATGGCAGTTTGAGGAAGGCAAACATGCTAAACTATTTTCTACTATTACTAATTAAGTAGTATGAAAATTTCATGTCAAGATTATAGGTGTGACGGTAATCAGTGTTATCACGGTGTTGTGAAAATGTGCCGAAACACACACTGAAACCATTTCATCAAGTTTTATTTTGAAAACTACAAATAAAATTTTGTTTGCGTAAACATTAAAATAACAGCCAAATAAAAACCATGTTTCAAGCTTCTGGGAGACTGTCGATAACTTCGGTTGATGCTGGACAGGATTTGCCGTGAGTTTATAATGGCGCGGTAACCAAACACGGTTGTCATAGTAATTAAAATGTGTACGTTAATAATAACAGTCAGGAATTTTTATCGTAATCGTTTCAACCCTGTTAAGGAGCTGATTTTATTTTTACAGTTTCTGACTCGGCACATTTGTAAAATCCAGTGAGGCAAGGAGGCAGATGTGTGATGTCATTTTATTGGACACAAACGATGACGGTTACAAAATAAAACGTCTCCAGCAGGAGTCCCAAATATGTGTTCTGAAACAAACAGAAAATATTACTAAATGAAACACAAAAAGAAAAATAAATATAATTTAGGAATATCTGGAATCTTTGCTTGAAAAATGACCAAAGTAGTTGCCGATTAATTTTCTGTTGATCGACTACTCGTTGCAGCTCTACTAATGATCAAATCTCTAGAAAGGTCACTGACTCGTGAACACGGCGCTCAGCAAGTTGAAAGGAGCGAGTTCAGACAGTCTGGTGGATCCGACTAGGAGCACTAATACAAACAAACCTCACAAGTTGGAGAGGTTGAAGATTCCTGAGGCCGGATGTTTGTGGGTTAACTCTTCTCATTACTTCACAGGCCAAATGTTCCTGCCATCACTCTGTTATTAAATCCTTTCCAAATTAAAATGCATAATGAAATGGTGGCGTAGAGAAACGGAGATGTCCCAGTGAGTCATGGGTAACAGGAGCTGGTGCTGGTGGCGGTGTTGACAGGAGGATAAGGTCCCTCTGTGGACGATCTGTAGCGTTTTCTGTCTCCACCAGGAGTTGAAGTTTCCTGCTCGCGGCGTGGAGACGAACCCGAGCTCCTGGCCCTGGTTTTACCGAATGAACGACGCCATGGAGGGACGATTCGCCGGGGCGGCGCCCATCCTCACGCCCATCGTGGAGGACGAAGACGAGGATTGTGAGCCCCTGTCGCCAACGCCCAAGAAACGAGCACGCCGGAGCCGAGGGGGAATGGCCGAGTTCCTGACGGAGTCGGAGATGGACCTGCTGGTTGATAACGAAGAGAAGAACGGGTCCTCGGCTCTGGGAGATCTGCACCGCATGGCCGAGTTCACATACAAATGTAGGTGTTACGTTAATACAACATGTATCAAAACAGTCGAGTTGCATTGTGGGTAATGTAGGTCCCTGGTTTTGACAGAAGAAGAATGTGTGGAATAAAAAAGACGATATCTCTGATAACTCTCTCTCATGGATCCTGATCTTTTTACTGTGTCCTGACACTTTAACAGGAGTGTGATGATCACTGGACTTTGATGAGAGCGATTATATATCGACTGATTCTGGTGAAACTAAAAGGATCTTATTCATAAAACAAAGGTCTCAATCTGTAGGAATCCTTTCCATAATGCTGTCAGACACCCAAACCCCACTGTCTTCTGATTGTCCCTGAGCAAGACACACTGGGAGTGCGACCTCTGAAATGTATAGCAATTGTAAGTAGCTTTGGATAAAACGTCAGCTAAATGAGTAAATGTAACGTAAAATATATGGAACACCGGCTCCCTCTGGCTCTGATAAACGGAGCCGTTGGTGGAAGAAGCAGTTGAAAACAGAGCGTTCAGAACAGGAGAAAATCGGAGGTTTTTGCTCACAGGGATGTCTTATAAATGCGTTAACCTCAGTTTTTGAAGCTTTGGCTTTTAGTTTAGGTCTCCTTTAAAAACTGTTGTCCCACAGACACAAAAACATGGGAAAGTCAGGTTGAAAAATACCGATGTTACCCTTTAAGTAAAGATTAAACTGTAGAAGTTTGACAGGTGAAAACATTTACTAGGGCTGCAGCTAACGATTATTGTCATAGTCTATTAATCTGTCTATTTTCTTGATTATTTGATTAGTTGTTTGGTCCAGAAAATTGTGAAAAATGTTGATTAGCGTTCCCCAAAGCCCGAGGTGACGTCCTAAAAAGTATTTTTTTGCAAAATACCAGAAGATATTCACATTTGAGAAGTTGAATATGGCTTATGGACGTTATTTTGTAAAAAAGGACTCAAAGCGATTAATCTATTATTAAAATAGTTGGCGATTAATTTAGTAGTTGACAACTAATCGATTAATTGACTCGTCGTTGCAGCTCTGGCATCTAAATCAGAGGTTGTTTCCTGTCGTACCATCCACAGCGGTTCTGTTTTTGGAGAATGTTTTAGTTCATCTGTTGGCAAAGTATAAAATCAGAACTTCACCTTCATTCCAGTGACAGAGGAAGACACCAGGAGACTAATTGAGTTACGAGCTGCGAACGAGTCTCTGTTTACTGGGAGGAGGAACACCGCCAAGCCGGCCTGGAGGTAAAGGATCACAAAATGTCTTTAAAGAAGTTCAGTCTGTGAACATCAGCTGGTTTCCATCCAGCTGTGACTAAAGCCCAGATCCTTGAATAATCCTGGTTTTATGTTGTTAATTATTTTTTGTTTGTCCGCAGGGGAATAGTGAAGGAGATGGGTCTGACGGGGAAGATAACACCGGACCAGGTCGCCAAGAAGTGGGACAACCTGAAGACCAAATTCAAGGTGACAGCCTTCCAGAGTTTGATCTGCACCAAGCCTTAGTCTTACCTGTACAGGAAGGAAAGTCTTATTTTGTTAAAATCATTTGGCGTCATCCCCATTAATTCAGCGTCCAATGAAAAGCTTTCTCATTTTTATGACTCCACCTGAGTGTAGTGTTTCTGGGGGCCGACCGGACCCTCACTGATTACTCTACAAAAACAAAAACAAATCTTTAGCAACTGATTTTGGTGAAACTGGATCAAATTTGATGGAGAACAATATGTTCTGGTTCTCCCTCTGATGTCCTCCGGCTGCTCTGCTTCAACGATCTGTGATTTACGGCGTTCGCTGATGAACAGATGGCTTCAGCTTTAGCTACTAGCTGCTGTAAGTTAGCTCAGTTAGCCGGCTCTGCCTGGACTGGGAGCTCGGAGCACTGGGGGAGTGTTAGAGTTTAACGTTACACTTCTGATGTTACTCAAGCCATGGAGGGGGTTTGTAAAGTCTATGGCCAGGGGCGGGGGGGCCCAGCAGGGAGAGATGGCGGGTAACGTTCCGGAGCCGGTGCGAGCGGGTAATGACACCGCGGTCAGCAGCCTCCCAGTGAACACAGCCTGAACAGGACCGAACACAGTACGGAGGGGATTTAACGTTACGGAGCTTCAGGATGGACAGATCGCTTTAGTTTTTGCTAAACTGTTAAATGCTGCTAACTATCTGGCTGCAGCTGTCTTATCTGTGTGGGGTGGTGATGGCGCAATGGATAAGACACACGTGAGAGACCCGGGTTCAATCCCCCATTGTGACCCATCCACCAATGTGTCCCTGAGCAAGACACTTAACCCCTTGTTGCTCCAGAGGCGTGTGACTTTTGGATAAAAGCGTCAGCTAAATGAATAAATGTAAATATCTGTAGCCAGTTAGCTCGGTTAATTGCCGGGCTGCTAGCGGTCCTATTAGCTGACTCCAGTCCCGGGGAAAGCCTCCTGGTACTGTATTCCCTCTTGTCAGACTGGATGATGTGTTTGGTCCCGGTGACACCAAAATGTGTCACACACTATCAGATTCTGTGACCCCAGTGGGAAGTTTTGTTGACGATGTGAATTGGCTGCAGTTTGCTAAAAGTACTTGGTTGGGTTTAGGTACTAAAAGTACTTGGTTATGGTTAGGAAAACATCATCGTTTGGGTTTTGGTCACAGATTTTGTTACACCGGCTGCCGTGTTCACTAGGCGGGAGCTGGAAGTGGTCTGCACAGAGTCTCCAAGACGTTGTGGGGGCGTAACGCACATTCAGCGCTGTTGGCTACTGCAAACGTCAATCAGTATTTGAGACAAGTCCCTCCCTAGCTTTGTGTGTCCCCAATGGGGATGCTCCTCTGAAAACCCGCCCACAACAGACGTTTGAGTCAGTACTGCAAAACAGTCGGGCAGCGCAGAAGAGAGAATCAGAGGGCCCGCTGTTCAGCCTCATGGCCGCTGTGTCGTCTAACTGGGTCCCCTCTGTATTTGCAGGACCTGAAGTTTCCTCCTCGGGGGATGGAGGGCCAGACTAACCCGGCCTCCTGGCCCTGGTTCCAGCTGATGAGCGACGCTCTGGAGGGACGGCTGTCGGGAAAAGCTCCCAGAGTGACGCCCGTCTGGAGCAGCGAGGAGGACGGCGTCTTCGGCTCGTCGCCGCCTCCCGACAGAGACTGTTTGCTGGCAGAGAGGAGCAGCGTGTCGGAGCTGGAGAGCATGGTGGGGGGGGACGCCGCCGAGGCTGATGGGAACGTTACCTACATCGACGCCAGTGGGGAGGAGTGTTCGACGCCCTCAGACCTGTCCTATAAAAGTAAAGCTTCTTCTCCTTCTGGGCTTATTAGTATAAATGTTTCAGCTTTTATTTATTTTGCATGTCGTGGAATATATTTGTAATTTATGCGTTTCTGTATCGTAGACCTTTTATAGTGTTACATTCAAACTTGTGGGTATTTATATTTTGCTTTTCGTATTGTTTTATTTTATAGGCATTTATTTAGTGTGTTTTGGTATTAAATTAGTCAATCGACAGAAAATGATTCAGAAAACACCAAATGTCCTCTAGTTTTTACGTCTTTAGCTGAAGAATATTTCTGCTTTTATATCTCAGTCAACTGAATCTCTGTGGGTTCTGGACAAAACAAGACATTCTTTAAAAATATTAAATAAAATAGACCCTTGAACTTTGGGACGATAGTAGAAGTAAAGTGCAGCACTGACAGCCTGGACACATCATACATACTGAAGTGACGTCACCTGTTGGTTTGTGGACCGTTGTCTTTGAAGCCTCCAGTTTGGCATCTTAACCCTAACCCCAAGAACATTTTTATGTTTTCCAATGAAAAATATGTAATTTCACATCACATTGGGCCGTTATTTTCACCATATCTCTGAACAAATGGTTGGAAAAGCCCAAGCAGATAATAAATACACAACAGCCAAAGATCAGCCTGCTGGAGGAACGACAACCTTCAGATCTGGAGAAAGTAATTTGGTTGGTTCTGATGCTCCACAGTGATTTTACAGTGAGGGCACAGCATGTTTTGGGCATCACCCCCTAAAACCCTGTTAATATGACCTCAGAATTCATGTTTGCCTTCTGTGTCTTCATTTTACAGCTTCTGACATTTATCTGTAAACATTAATATAAAAAATAGGCAGCATGAGAAACCTCCTCCCTTCTGAGGTGCATTTTATTTGCACATTTCACGGCGCACCGCTGCTCCTGAATGCATATAGAGGAAACACTGCTCCCCTGCTTCCTGGTCTCTGTTCCTCTAAACGGGACCATAATTTACTAAATGAACATCATGCTGTGTTGAAGAAGACTTGAAACTAGCGACTGAGACCATAAACTCATCAGGAAAGTGTTTACTGAGGGAATAAATCAGCTGACAAGTAGAAACATTTTCTCATAGACTTCTATACAATCACACCCCTGCTGGCTGCAGGCTCTTCAGCATCGGCTTCACTTTCAGACCCGGAGGTTCCTGCTTGCTGGCAGCTGCTGTGTCGCTCTTAGTTACTTGATTTAAAAACGTTCTTGTTCACAATGTTGAAAACTGTCTGTTAATTAAGGGCTGACATCAAGCTGCGTATTGTCTCTTTACCTGCCGCAGTGTCGGACCAGGACACCCGGAGGATGATTAAACTGCGAGCTTCTAACGAGTCGTTGTTCACCGGGAGGAGAAACGCTGCCAAAGCTGCGTGGAAGTAAGAGAGCCTGCCTTTTTCTCGGTAAGCATCAAACAACAGCTTAAGTGTTCCCTCATGCATCCTGACTCTCCCCCAGGGCCATCCTGAAGGAGCTCGGGCTGCAGGGGAAAGTCTCAACCTACCAGATGGCAAAGAAGTGGGACAATCTGAAGAGGAGATACAAGGTAAGGTAGTCCGTAAACCAGTATCCAGTCTCTGGAGGAGAGAGCTGGGGGCGGAGTTAATTAACCTTTTTAAATATTAATTTTGGGGAGTAAAAAGTCACTTGAGCTTCTTAACCTGCAGCGAGCCGCCGAGTTTCCAACCTCCACTGTCGTTATTGTAGCCGTGAGCGGGCGCCCAGAGCTCTGAGATACAACTTCATATTTATACAGAAACCAGATAAAACAGGAGAAAAGGAAGAGAGGAAGCTGAACTACCTGTAAGTTCAGAAACTTTAAGAAAGTTCAGTCAGTTGATTCCAGCTGCTGACTTGAAACAAGTTTAGCACAGCCCTGATCGAGCCAAACTCCATTCAGAAAACAAACATTTTAAAAATCGTTTGCTTGTCATCTTGCTGACTTACCTGACAAAACATGAATTCATATTTTTAGCCCATCACCATCCTGATGTTGTAATTTCTGCATCATTTTGTTCCTTTTATTGAAACTAAACCATCAGGAAAATGTTGATTTTGCATAAATTTTAAAAAACTCCTCATAGATTAATTAGTTTCATGTTTAAAAGACTCAGTAATTTATAATTTAATTTATAGTAAATGCTGCTCGCTGTAGTTTCTGTCAGACAAACAGGAGGAAGTAGAGCATCTGTTGGGGACTACTTTCAGCGGCGGATGAATCTATATGTGGTGCTGTAGTGAGTGTTCTGTTTCCCCCCCTTCAGGATCTGAAGTACCCTCCTGTTGGGATGGAGAGCGTAGCGGACGGCACCTCCTCCTGGCCGTGGTTTCACCTGATGAATGAGGCCATGGAGGGCCGTCTGGCGAGCAGCGCCCCCCTCCTCACCCCCGTCACTCAGGATGACGAGCAGCACCCTGACCCCGCCCCGAAACACAAGTCCCGCCCCGCCCCTCCGCCCCCCACCTCCTCATCAGACTACGGACAGGAGCCGTTTGACGCCGCCGCCACCGCCGAGCAGAACCAGCAGAGAAGCTCGGAGGCGTGCGACGGGCCGCTGGGAGGACTGGAGCGGGAGTGGGAGATGGTGGAGCGGGAGAGGGCGGCGATGGAGCGGGAGAGGGAGATGGTGGAGCGAGAGAGGGCGGCGGTGGAGAGAGAGAGGGCGGCGGTGCAGGCTGAGAGGCTGTGGCTGGAGAGGGAGAGGGCGGCGGTGGAGCGGGACCGAGCCATGGTGGAGCAGGAGAGAGCGACGCTGGGCCGAGAGAGGGAGGTGCTGGACCAGAGAGCCTTGATGCTGAACTCTGTAGGACACTCCGGACACCTCAACGCCCTCATGTAGGCCGCCGCGCTCTGGGGATGTAGACCGTCCCTCTAGAGACATGCTGGTCTGTCGTGGTCTGGACCTTCAGGAGGGAACCACGCTGACAGACGGGCCACAGAGGAGACCCGGTGAACCCGCTGAGGTCAAAGCCACGTTTTGGATGTAGAGACGTGGCTGTAGGTCTTCCACACAGAGCCGGGGGGGGGGGCGGGGGACGGGTCCCGGAGAGCACCCGGCGACGTAGACCAGTTTAGCAGGAGGGCTGCACAATCAGGATCACATGATCTCAATCAGGATATTTAATGTGTGATTTGGATTTTTTAAGTGTTACTGGAAGATATTTGAAGTTTTAAAAGATCCAATAAATCGTTTTTTGTTTTTTTTTTATCAGAAATGATTAATACAGATTCTTTAGTTTGTTTGTTTTTACGACACAGAGACGTTTCAGCTCGTCACTGACACCGATATATTTTGGAGGTCTAGCTCTGGTCTCCTGTTACTAGTTACTCACCTGTAGAATCTGTCGATTACTGAGGCGGCGTAAAGCGTCCGATACGCTCCAACAGAAGCTCATCAGGCGGTCGAACTGCGTCTGAATGCCGCCCGCACCTTTCAGACGCCAGAGTCCACCTCCAGAAATGTGAAACGTGGCGGTCTCTGAGTTGATGGGTGGCTCCTTGGCGGATGGTACCTCCACCCAAGTAGTCACCGGCGAGAGACGAGTAATGTTTAGATCCTGTTTGAATTGTGACCTGAATCACACACACGTGATGTTTGTCAGTTTAAAAGATCAGAAGTTTGTCGTAAAACTAAAAAGTAAAGTATCAGTGAAACCTCAGAAGAAACTGTGATCTTGTGTCGATGAAACACCTTTTTATGTTTCTATGAAACCACACAAAAATGTCACACTTGAAACTAACGGGGGAAACGGTGTTCAGATTTCAGGTTGCATTCGAACGCCTCTAAACGTTTGTTCCAAATGAGGGCGCCTTAACGCCGCTGCTCAGAGAGCGTGTTGTCTGGTTTATATGTGATAACACGTGGACGCTCTCTGAAGAGGAGACAAACGATAGAACCTGCAGTAACTCTCTCTGCCAACAAGGTGGACCGATTATTATATCGCTCAACAGGAATCAAGTCATTCCCACTTTCTAACCTTTCTATTTGGCGTCCTGCTGTGTCGACATCATTAATATGCTGCGGCCAGTTTGATTTGAAATCACTGCATGTAGTACTTCAAGTATTTGTATATTACGACATCGAGCTGAAGGCAGTTTACTCTTTCTGATCCTGCCTCTTCTCTTTTCCCCCACTTTACGTTAATGCATCAAACTGATTCCATCGCTCTTCAGTGTGTAAAGTAACACGAGGATGAAACCAAACATCACTTCTTCACCAAAACTCCAAATAGATATTTAACACGTTGAGACGCCACAAACCACTGAGCGTAAAAAAAACAAAGCAAAATCCTGATTAATGATTGTGCAGCTCTACCTGTTTAGACCTCCGGGGGTGGAGACTGACCTCCGGGGATGGAGACTGACCTCCGGGGATGGAGACTGACCTCCGGGGATGGAGACTGACCTCCGGGGTTGGAGACTGACCTCCGGGGATGGAGACTGACCTCCGGGGTTGGAGGCCACTTTGCACTGATGTAGAAAGTCAAACATAAGCAGTTTGTATTGGACCTGAATCTGCATTAAAATCCTCTTGTTCACGTGTTTCCCACGCAGGATTTATTTGGGCGGCCGACCCCCTTGTTGGTAATTATTTTAACATCTTTGTGTTATTTTTATGAAAAAGTGGCGATGGCGGTCGGTTTGTCAAACCCAGGAGGAGCTTTAACATCACGTCCTGCTGTCCTGAGGAGACGCTTCGAACATAAAACCAAAAACGATTCACGTCTTGTTTCCTGATCCAAACAGAGACAGATGATGTGTGTCATCACGTCATCGGTTTTATTTATTTGTATCGATCTTACGTTGCATAGTTTTATATTAATTTTATATTTTCTGATAAATCAGGAGCAGGACAGAACTTAAGCTGTTTGTTTTTGCGTCGCACGTTTCAAACTTCCAGCAGTGTCACAGCATGAGGATCACATCTGCTGGAGATTTCAAAAGTAAAAAGTGTTTCTGCCTTAAACTACCAGTGTTAATGTGATATTACTTCCCATTGCTTCTCGCTGTAGTGATGTTTTTAAAAAGGAAATGTTTTATACGTTAAGCTACAGCCGGAACGATCAGTGGATTAATCAGATAGTTGATCAACAAAAAAAGCAGCAGCTGTTTTGATGATAATTGAATTCGTGTTTCAAGCACAAATATCCAGAATTCCCCAGTTTCAGCGTCTCAGTTGTGAGGATTTCCATCAGTCAGTCCAAAAACATTCAGTCTTCTAGAATTTGCCATCTGAGGAAAACATTAGCTTTGGCCCCTGGAGGCCACATTTTATACACACACGTTTATATTTCACAGCTTCTCACCTGAGAGACTAAACAGGTAAAGGTTCTCCTGAGGGATAAAAAGCCGGGACATACGTGAAACACACGTGTAGAAGTGCAGAATCCATCTGCTAAATGTTGGGTGGTGATGGTGCAGTGGATAAGACACATGCCGTTGGTGTGAGAGAGCCGGGTTCAACTCCCACTGTGACACGTCCCTGAGCACTTTGGATAAAAGAACAGAAGACAATGAAGTTGGGGCCGGTTATCTCACCTTATCGCAGCGTTGAAAGTTCAGGAAAAAGACAGTCGGTGCACTTTGTGTGAAGTGAACTTGTTTGTTCAAATAAAACCGAGATAAATAAGCAAAAAGCATTAAACATCTGATGGAAATCTCTTCTGTAGTGAGGGACCCTCGCGTCCTTGCGAGACATTCAGGGTTAATTTGTTTTGTGGGAAATGTGACGCGTGCAGCAGCAAAGCCTAAAACGTTTTTGGTGGTTTTGCTGTCGGACTCCTGGTTTTTGATTTAGAGTATTAATCAGCGTTAAAATGATTTAAAGAATAATTCAGTCTGAATCTCTGCGTCAGGGTTCACCTGCTTCGCTCCACGAGGTCGGCCGCCACAGTAAACCCTCTTCCTGTTGGAAACACTGCCGCCTGATGGACTCTGCTTCATTAACCCTTCGCAGACTCGAGCTGCAGACGCTCCCCTGAGCTCAGCTCGAGGCCCTCAGGCCGGAGCTGTACATTCGATCTTCCCTGTGAATGCAATAACGTGTCGTCTTCATCCAGCCGAGCTCTGAATGTGTGTAAAGCGTCCGGTGGTTCCTGTGAAATGTTTTGTCGTTTGAACGCAGCAGTATTTTTCGTTGTTTTGTCGCTAACACCAGATGATTGTCTGCAGACTGATCTTTAACCAAAGCTCATCGTTTTGTTTGTAAATCTATTTTTCAAGAAACGCCTGATGACATGTTCCTGTTGTAGCCTTCAATAAACGGACCAGAACCACCTATCACTGTACTGATGCTGGGGGTGATGGGGTGATGAAAAAAGTGCTGTTTTCTTTAATAACTCACCGGAAGGAAAGAAAATAGTCGTTGATACTCAGTGTTGGAGAGGTTACTTTGGAAATGTAATGAGTTACGGATGACAGGTTATTTTAAGTGGCCATATTATGCTCGTTTTCAGGTTGAGAATTTTATTTAGGGGTTGTACCAGAACAGATTTACATGGTTCATTTTCACAAATCATTTTATCAAACTATACCTTGCTGCAGACTTTTTCAGACTATTTCAACAGGTAAAAAGGTCTTGATTGGTTGGTACACAGCAAGTTAAATAATGTAAACAAGGCTATTAGACATAGGCCTACCAAACACATAACCCATCTGCAACAACAGGCTTCTATTATTGCCTTTGATCACGTAAATGTCCAACCTGTTTACGCTCTAAACTGCAATGTTTAGCCTATTTGGCCACAATTGTAATTATTCCGTTAAAAGAAACGTTAACAAACCTTTGCTGTTACCACGGACATGAATTTTTTTTTTTTTTGCACGTTATGTCTGTTTGACCCAGATGCAGCTGTAGTCGTAAAGAGACTGGGCACATTGCACCTGTGTGCTCTGCTGTCCAGTCTTTCTGGACACGTAAAATCTGAGTTCAGGTCTATTTACACCTAACAACAGTCTATGATTAACACACTGTTAAAAACGGGGGACATTTCCGGGGACATCTGGTCACCCTAGGCTTGCTTGCTAGCCAGCTGGCAGTGTCAAGGAAAACTAGGGTCCTACAAATGCAGTTCCTTCTCTAGGATTGCGGTCCTGAAACTGCAGCCTCTGGTACTTCAGCTACATGCTACTGGAAAAGGGAGGCAAATGTGGAAGAGCCTTAAACCTGCGTTCTCTCTAGCAGCCAGCAGGGGGCGACTCCGCCGGCTGCAGAAAGAAGTGTGATTGTGTAGAAGTCTCTGAGAAAATGTTTCTACTTCTCAGCTGATTTATGTTCATTTAGTAAATAGAGAGTCTAAGTCACTCCCTTCTGCTTTCGGCCCATGGGGCCTTATTTTGGAAAAAATATGTACAGTAGTGACGGCGACAGTCAACTTATTTTTTGATCCTGTTTGAACTGAGCCCTGAATTACATGCATGATGTTTGTCAATTCAAAAGAGAATTTTGTCCGTCAAGAAGGTTGCAGTTTGTCATAAAACAATAGTCACATGTCTAGCTAGCTAGAAATTTATCTCACCTGATGTGTTTAATCCAAACACTCTCTGTTCTTTTATCACATCATCTACACACGGAAGCTTTTTGACGTTAGCTTCAGTCATTCAGAGAGAAAAAGTTAAAACGTCACTTGGGTTTGTAATTATGTATTTTCAGTCTTATACCTCAACAGTTTTACATCAAACTGCATGTGTGTAATTCAGGGTAGAGGCGACTCGTACCAGCGTCATTGTGTAAATGTGACCTGCACCGTTGAAAAAGGTTAGCTGTTCATTTTCTCTGACTCGAGGCTTCAAATCAGCAGTCCACAAACCAACAGGTGACGTCGGTCTATGATAATACCTAGTTGTGGCCTAGTAGCCCATCAGAAGCAGAGTAGGGCGGGTCTTGACAAGCTGATGAAAACCGCTTCGGTTCAGCTGTACATGTTCCCAAAGCAGCTTAGCGACTGATCAGACTGGATCAAGACTTTCAGAGTGGTGAGTTATTATTTTGTAACTCATTCATCTTTCATAACGTTTTACCTGAGCTCCGTCTCTACGTCACAGTAACAGCTTTCTTTCCTCTGACTGCCTGGAGGGGCTTGAACGTTGGGTAGGGAGGGGGAGGAGAGGCAGCGGGCAGACGTCTTGTCACTATGTGCTGCAGCTCAGTGTGTTTCTCCACCAGTGTTTCTGAGGGCGTGCCACACTGGCTGCTGTGTTACGACATGACGCAACTTGATAACTACAAACGAGCTGTTTTCAGACAGTCCAGAGCAGAGTTTTCTGTGGGAGATGGGAACTCCTTTTGGGCTGGACTTTGAGCTTTTTCACTTTTCAAACCTGTTACATGCACAAAAAAGATATATAACTCAATAAAGGAGAGGGGAAACAGCAGAAAACAACTTCTTTATAATGAAATATCAATGAAACTATTTCAATTACTTTATCAGTGTAACTTATTACATTTAATTACTTTTTGATTACTTTTCTACACATCTAATGAATGTTTTAAACCATTTCCAAAGACAGCTTGAGAGGCAGTTTAACTGGCAGACGGGCGAAAAAAGGAGAACCAATCAGAAGCATCAGAACAACATCAAACTTTACGAAACGGCTGGAAACGGAAATGGAAGACATTGTGCACACGAAAAACATGCAAACAAACAAAATAAATATGAGCTTTTTACAAAAAAGTACTTATGTAAAGCCCCTATCTCCCATTCACCCATTGTGTGAATGACTTTGCTCAGATAAAGAGCAAACTCATTATTAGTAGTTCATTTCCTGTAGAAGGGCCATTTATTCGATAAGTAAGAAGCATACACTTGTTAAGGTGATGTGACTGTCCTTGCCAAAACAGAAAACAACTTTTATCTGACGTGTCACATAAAACCGGAGCAGGACGTCCTCACATCATCATCAATCACCGATCAATCACTCATTATTAATAGTTTACAGCACAGGATCCTGCATTAAGAAACTAAGATGAGGAAGAGTAAATGTCTCCCTGCACAGGTCCGTCAGGTTCACAAGTCTGCAGTCCAGCAACAAGAAGACGACCATGAAACTAAAATGTATGAACAGAGAGAAACTGACCTACTGTGACTGTGAGCATGCCTGTGACACTGAGGTTTATCTAAGAGACAATATAGATAAGAATTACAACTGAACTAATCAGCTCATCCTCACACGATGAATCTTAAAATACCAATATATTTGTTGCCCTAGCTTGCTCCCAACTCAAGAATGTTCTGCAAAGACAGCTAATCTTCTGTTGTCAATTAATGATGTGTCTGTTTAAAGGTTCAGTGTGTAAGTTTTAGTGACATCTAGGGGTGAGGGTTGCAAATTGCAAGCAGTGGCTCACGGTGCTTTCAGGTGCTCCTCGGATGGTCCCGTGTCCCGAGTTTTGTAGTCATTCTTTCAACTTCAGTGTGTGTGGGGGAAAAAAAGATTCTGGTTTTTCCAATACCACATGAATGCACCATCAGTCACCACTTACCACTCCCTTTGCAAGCGTGCAGGAGAAGCTTCGGTGGCCGACACCAAAGTCCTTCTAGACAAGTCCCGGCTGCTATTTCAGACTAACAAGACCAGGCTCCTGTCTGAATGAATACGCAGAGAGCCAGATCTGCACTTTCACAGGTCACCAGGATATAAAAACTACTTGAATAGAATCAGCAGTAAAATAAGCAGTAAAATCTGATAAAAATCGCTGAAAAATTTTGACGACTTTGTGTCAAAATAAGGTTTAAAAAGCGTTTTTTCCCGACCGGTTATACTTATAGTAGTAGAAACCACACGATTTGCTGAAATGTTTTACCACTTTACCACACAAGCAGATGATTGGCTTTCTAGCGGGAGGGGCGCCATCTTTCTAATCGCCATCTTTGCCGCTACGGGCTTTCCCCATAGGGCTGTATTGAGGGTGCGACTGAGTGGCGTGTCTCCCCTAAAATGTCTCTGACGACACGCTTTGTCGGCACGGAGCTAAATAACACGTGTGCTCCTCCGTTTGTCCAGATTTCACTTCTCTTCTCACTTCTATAAATCAGACTACTGCTACTTCTTCGTCACTCTGTGGCGCTGTTTGTCCTTTTGGGCTACTGTAGAAACATGCCGGCGCAACATGGCGACGTCCATGTCAGAGGCCCCGCGGCGTATGTATGACAGAAATGTCTCATGGTAAGGTAATAAAAACAGTTCATCACGTAAGGTCTTTATACACCACTTAAAACATAGTTATGGATCTTATATTGCGTTTCTGTCAGTAGATCCTCTGAAATGTGACACACTGAACCTTTAAAAGTAATGTTGTGTCCACGTTGGGGCCAGAGGGAGGATTGTTGTGGCAGAGATGTATCTATGCTGATAATTATTTATCTACCATTGTGTACTTACAGTGACCTTCTCTGTTATTTTACTGTCCACTAGGCTCTGCCTGGGTTTATGCATGAACATCTGTGAGATTGTTGTGTCTCCTGAGTTTTCAAGGCCCCTGTGTGAGGGAGCAGATGTCTGATACTGCCCAAGGTGCTAGACGTCTGACGCAGCTGTACGTCCTTTTTTTTCTCCTTTAATGAATCAACCAAAAGCCAACGGGTTGTTTTAATCCATTTACTCGTTTAAGTCTGCACCGGGGAAACATACGATTTCCGTGACAAGGTGAGTCGAGCTCGTGCCTTGATGTGAAAAAGGGGCTTTAGAAAGACGCACACCCAGATGTTATTCTGCAGCAACATGAGGAAAAACACGTCTCTCCCAGCTGGCTTGTTAACAGATTCATTACTCTCATTAAATCCAGGTCAGAGGCAGATCTGTAACTTATTCACTCCATCATAAAATTCCGCCTCCGTGCACCACCTTAAAGGTAAACAGGAGAACGTAGCAAACTGTTATCAGGAAGTTTTCCCTGTTTAAACAGTCAAACCTCAGTGGGCATGAATCTGACTCACGCTCTTTACACTCTTGAATGAACCCCTTAAATATGACAAACATAATATATTAACAAACAAGACGTGGGCCAATCACAGTAGGCTTAAAACAGACGCTTCAGTCTCATGAGCTCCCTCAGAGCCGTAAATATTCCTTCATTATCAGCAGCTGAGTAATGTGGAGTCCGGCCCTCTAGGAGCAGCTGCTTGGTCTGTAACCAGGTGATCAGGGAGGTGGAGCAGGATCAGCTCAGGTATCTGAACGCCTCGCGGGCGCAGAACGCCACAGGCATGCTCACAGTCACAGTAGGTCAGTTTCTCTCTGTTCATACATTTTAGTTTCATGGTCGTCTTCTTGTTGCTGGACTGCAGAGTTGTGAACCTGACGGACCTGTGCAGGGAGACATTTACTTTTCCTCATCTTAGTTTCTTAATGCAGGATCCTGTGCTGTAAACTATTAATAATGAGTGATTGATCGGTGATTGATGATGATGTGAGGACGTCCTGCTCCGGTTTTATGTGACAGTAAACTGATTCTGTGACTTACCGCTGCGGGAAGATGTGGTGTCCAGTTACCGACTGGTTTATAGAAACTTCTGAAGGCAGAACTTTGAAATCTTTCACTTCTCTCTGCTGTTGTGTTGTTGTTGCAGCTGCTGATGTGATGAGTCAGTCAATTAATTGGTGAGTCAGTCTTTAAGTCTTGAACCTGTTTTTATTTTTTAACAGGAAAAACAAGAATGACGAGACGCCAGAACTTCAGTAAGTTCAAACAGGTTCTTTGTGTGCGCGGTGTCTTACCATGGTAACTTCCTCATTGTTGACATTATTTACAGATTATCTGCAGATTTAACAGAAGCTCACCTTGATCCAGTCCTCTTGTGGGATCACAGAGTCAGATATTGACAGTAGAGCAGGATTTAGATACTTAAAGCTGTTCATGTATTATTTTAAATGTAGTAATGTATTTGCTGTTTGATTTAAACCGGCCGTGGTAAAGAATTTTAAATAAGTAAAAGTAAAGGTATTAATAATAATTAACTGTAAAGGATTTGTTGTGGAGTTTCTAACAGGTTTTACTGTTGGAATTGGTCCACATGGAGCGAAACTTTATTTTAAACTACTGACGTCTGGATTTTATAGTTATGAGTCTTGATTGAGTTTGTTTAGTTGAGTTTAGTTTTATTTTGCCTGGTTTGGTTAGAACAGAATGACCGAACAAACAAACCAAAAGCTTCCAGTTGTTCTGTTTGATCACACGTCTCACAGATTTATTCATTCTCTCAGCCTCCAGTCCGACGAGAGCCGCTCACTCTCTGGTGCAAGTTTACACAGCACTGCAAACAAAGAATAAGGAAACAATATGGGAGTTAACCTGACAGCTCTGCAGTTTAGTCAGATTTAACCTCTGCTGGAAGACACAACTGCTGGAGCAGTGATTGGACTGTTGCTTCAACATATGATTAGACAGGCTGATTATCACCTGATCACAGACACACCTGCTCAACTAGAGAGTCGTATGCTGCACTGCGTCTGAACATTTTAGAGAAAAACTGAACTTAACCACGAGTGTGTCTAAAGTATAAAAAAATGTTTACTTTGGCACTTTGAGGTAATTCAAAGTTTCCTTGCATCCATAACAATTCTTTAAAAACTATTTGAGCTTAATCTAATTGTTTGCAGCCTTTTTTAGCTCATGACTAGGGGTGTGACGAGATTTTAACTTTTTAAATCTTTAATGCTGAGCTCTATGAAGACTTTGAGCATTAAACAGTTCATTTCCTGCATTCGGGTAAATTTCCCGCAACAATTTATGGTTGAAATGTTGTAATTTATGTAAAGTTTAAACAACATTGTACAACAAATAGTATAAACAACAATAAACCAAATTCAGGCGGCAGGTGACAATTAAAACAGAATCTAAGTCCGTCATTCTGCTTTCAGATCCGTTTCTCCAACGCGTGCTCACTCCCGACTCGTCACATATTGACGCTTGGTCAATGCCCTTTGGCGTCGCTTCAGCGTCATTTTTAGATGTTTAAGGCTCCACGGTCAAGTTAGCTTAGCAAAAACAAATAGGCAAAATCCGGTTAGACACTCAAAATAAAATAGCTAGCATTTCCAAACATCGCCAGTTGTGAAACGTTGCAGTTTGGTTGGGTTTAGGTAACAAAAGTACTTGGTTAAGGTTCAGAAAAGATCCTGACTTGATTTGGGTTAAAATAACGACGTACGTCAGGTAACATGTTAGTTACGTCACTTGCGTAACTTACGCAATTTGCCTAACTCAAGTAAACACATTTAATGTTATTGTTTCACACGGGACACGAACCCCACTCTCCTGGTTCAAAGTCCAGGTTCTGGCCATATGTGACGAGTTGAGGAGTGAGAACCGGTTGGTTTCTCCTGTAGATCAACTTTTCTCCTGGAACATCATCCCTGCTGAGTCATGATTTGGTTTTCCCTCCTCTTTGTGTCTTTGTTTGGTGAAGTAACCTCTTTAAATGTGAACATGGCACCTTTTCAAATGAGGTGACGTTCGGTCGGCGTAGCAGCTCCTGGCAGATAAGAGACACTTTGATGGACTGTAAAATGCTCACTGCAGTTCAGTCAGAGCTGAGATATGCAGAAAGTTAGGAATAGAGAAGCAGAATCCAAACGCACGGGTCTTAATGAATCCACGGTTCTTGGAAATCTGGTACCAATTCCAACTTAGAACCAGTTCTTGATACGCAGCCCTAATCTCGCCCCTCACATAATCTTTATATCCAGTTTTGGTGGCTCATTTGTGCCTTCTGCCATCAGACTCCACAACTGACAGACTCTATTTTTGTCTCTATTCTGAGCGTGTCAGTTTGTACAAATCTGTTGTATTTAGGGCCTGAGCATGAAGCATGCTGTTCATATGTAAGGAATTATTATTTTCCCAAAGTAATCACATTCTTGGCGGCTTAAACATGCACAAAAACTCACCAAACTTTGCACAAAATTCAAATGTGGTGGGAATTTACATGTCATATGATCGCCTCGCAGGGGCATGGCAAACTGGCTCGCTACCCCGCCACTAAAACGCAGCCACCCGGGCCACGTTTCAACGAATTGTACCAAATGTGTGTGGCAGATGTATCAGGAGATGAAACGGGAAGTTTGTGTAACTTCACTGTACATTTCACAGCTTTGCCCACGCTTCATGTGCTGGTACACAACATATAATTAGTGGATGTTGACTAGCGCCACCTAGGAGACACAGGAAGTGCCGTTCAAATCCTTCGTGACCGGCTTAAAACACTTGATAAATCTGAGCCCCGTCTCCCGACCTCTTGCCGCTGCACTGCAGCCGCGACACGCCCCAACGCGAGAGCCCGTCCAACGTTGCTCGCAGCTTTAATATTATTATTCTATTGTTTTTGTGCATAGTGTACATACAGTGTGTATAATACATCTACGTGAGAATCCCAAACTTATTCTACTTTTTATTCTCTTTACATTCCTTTATGCTGCGATTAATAAAGGCTCATCTTATAAGTCTTGTCTCTGTGTCCTGCAGGGGTGCTGCAGGTCGTGATGGTGATGGTGCCCGTGGTCGTCCTCATCACATTCGTCCTGCAGAATTACGGCATCTTTGCCGCTACGGCATACACATGTAGGAACCTTTCGTCCCTCACAGACTGCCTTCCGTCATCAGTTTGTTCTTTTAAAACCACTGTGTGTGGACGATTTGTGAGATTAAAGCATTTCGCAAATTATTTTGGGTGACGGTGATGGAGCGGTGAGAGACCCGGGTTCACTGTGACACATTAATGTGTTCCTGAGCAAGACACTTAACCCCTAGCTGCTCCAGAGGCGTGTGACCTCTGACATGTAGAGCAATTGTAAGTCGCTTTGGATAAAAGCGTGAGCTAAATGAATAAATGTACATTTTAGAGAGCTTAAGCCCCGCCCCTTTTTTTCAGACCACAAAGGAACCTTATTTCAGAAAAAATATGTTCGGTATTCTACAGCGAGAGACGTCTAATGTTTAGATCCTGTTTGCATTGTGTCCTGAATTACTCACATGATGTTTGTCAGTTCAAACGGGATCTAAACATCAATCGTCTCTCGCCGTTGACTACCGAACATATTTTTTCTGAAATTCTGGAACTACACAGTAACTGGCATGAACGTGGTTATTTTGGACAGATCTTTAGTGGAGCATCACTTTAACTTGACCTGTCTGTGTAGTCGTCTTCCTGTGACTCTAACTCTTGTTGTTCCAGTTGACTGGCGGCGTGCTTTATCTGAAGGCGCCGCCCCTCAGACCCCCAAGACGCCTCCTAAACAGTCAGGTTAGTGATTGAGTCAACCGGATCAGAGTGAACTGTTGTGACGTTGATCTGATTCATCAATGTGTTCTGCGTTTCAGGATCGTGCGTCATAAATAAAGAGTGTCCGGAGGATCACTTCAGCTTCTTCATCCAGAGCGGAGCCGCTAACGTCGTGGCTCCAAAGATCTGCATCCAAAACAAGCTGTAGGTGTTTTCCTTTCTCCTCAAGGCTTGCTTGTTTCCCGAGTTTTATCTCTACGTAAAAAACCCAAACCAGTCTTGTGTTTTTGATTTCAGATTTAAAAATAAAATAAGGCCACAGTGGTCGAACACAGACACACAAAGTCTGAATCAGATAGAGTTGCTGGTTTGGTTTTAGCAGAGACCATTTAAGGGGAAAGTGACCTGATGTTTAAAGATTCCTGAATAGAATCCTTCAGAGAAAACACCTCCCTCCAGCAACAAAGCCAATCGTCTGCTTTTTAACATCAGAGCTGGAAAAAATATTCAGCCAATCGTGTGGCTCCACTGACGTCAGTGGACAGCTGTGACCGTTTTAGATGTTGTGGTGGTCGAGATCAGATCAGATGCTCTGCATGTCTGGAAAGCGTGGAAAGGTGATATGCAGTACTTTGGCTGGGTATCGGTACTCGATACTTTCAAGGTATCGAACGAAACAGTCCAGCAACGACTGAGTAGTATCGAATCTTCTCCTGTCAAACGAGTACTGCATTCGATCCTTTTTGTATCCAGATCTGAAAAATTTGTATTGTTTTTGCTCGCAGCCAAACTCCTCCTTTTTTTTTTTCTTGCTTATGTGCTGCACGCCGCCTGTTAACTGTGCATTAGGTCCAAACGCAAATTTAATCCTTGTGTCGTTTTCCTCGCGGGGGTTTTACCGCTGGATAACTGCTGAGTGTTCACACACAACGCAATATTGCGAATAAACCTTTTTATATACAGTCTATGGAATAAACACAACCCGCTATTACTACAGCTGTATGAACCCAAAATAAACATTTTGCTGTTATTTAGTTTCAATAAATGAATGAAACTGATGCTGAATTAAAGACAACATGACGCTGAGTTGTTAAACATATGAATCCATGCTTTGTTGAGTCTGTCAGCAAGATGACAAGCAGACAATTAAAAATGCTTGTTTTCTGAATGGAGTTTGGCCTGATCAGGGCTACGCTATGCTAATGTAATGGCTATGCTATGCTAACGTCTTTCATAGAAAAGTACAACGATAGCTGGAATCACGTATTTTCTGAACTTACAGGTAGTTCAACTTCTCTCCGCGTCTTTGCATCGACTCTGTAATCGCGCTGCATCCAACGTGCACAGTAAGCCTCAGCATAAGCTGTTGGAAGTTTATAACCACAAGCTTGGCTTTCCCTTCGTTTCCTCTTCTGATATCCTTTAATTCTACTCTGTGCAGTTTTATTTGCGCTTCACATCACTTGTCAGCGATCGATCACTGCGTTCCATCAGATCAATTCAACGCGTTTGTCGCGCAGCAGCTGATTTGCCTCCCCGAGCCTCCTGCTGCTGAGATGTAGTCTGATATCAGCTGGATGTGCAGCTTTCTTTTCCTCTGGCTGCTTCTTCAGACTCTCTAGTGTAGTTTAGTGACTTGTTTAACTCCTCACTCGTTTTGTACCTCTTACTGTCTCTGTCCTCTATTCTCTGTCCCTCTGTCCCTCTGGCCCCTGGTCCTCTGGTCCTCTGGTCCTCTGGTCTCTGTCCTTCCAGTCTCTGGTCCTCTAGTCTCTGTCCTCTAGTCTCTGTCCTCTGGTCCTCTGTCCCTCTGGTCCCTGTCCCTCTAGTCTCTGGTCTCTGGTCTCCGTCCTCTAGTCTCTGTCCTCTGGTCCTCTAGTCTCTGTCCTTCTGGTCTCTGGTCTCTGTCCCTCTGGTCCCTGTCCTCTGGTCTTCTAGTCTCTGGTCTCTGTCCTCTGGTCCTCTAGTCTCTGGTCCTCTGGTCTCTGTCCTTCCAGTCTCTGGTCTCTGGTCTCTGGTCCTCTAGTCTCTGTCCTCTGGTCCTCTGTCCTCTGTCCTTCTGTCCTTCTGTCCTCTGGTCCTCTAGTCTCTGGTCCTCTGGTCCTCTAGTCTCTGGTCCTCTGGTCTCTGTCCTTCCAGTCTCTGGTCCTCTGGTCCTCTGTCCCTCTGGTCCTCTGTCCCTCTGGTCCTCTGTCCCTCTGGTCCCTGTCCCTCTGGTCCCTGTCCCTCTAGTCTCTGGTCTCTGGTCCTCTAGTCTCTGTCCTTCTGGTCTCTGTTCCTCTGGTCTCTGTCCTTCTGGTCTCTGTTCCTCTAGTCTCTGTCCTTCTGGTCTCTGGTCTCTGTTCCTCTGGTCTTCTAGTCTCTGTCCTTCTGTCCTCTGGTCCTCTAGTCTCTGTCCTTCTGGTCTCAGGTCTCTGTCCTTCTGGTCTCTGTCCTCTGGTCCTTCTGGTCTCTGTCCTTCTGGTTTCTGTCCTCTGGTCCTTCTGGTCTCTAGTCTCTGTCCTTCTGGTTTCTGTCCTCTGGTCCTTCTGGTCTCTAGTCTCTGTCCTTCTGGTCTCTGTCCTTCTGGTCTCTGTCCTCTGGTCCTTCTGGTCTCTAGTCTCTGTCCTTCTGGTCCTTCTGGTCTCTGTCCTTCTGGTCTCTGTCCTTCTGGTCCTTCTGGTCTCTGTCCTTCTGGTCCTTCTGGTCTCTGTCCTTCTGGTCTCTGTCCTCTGGTCCTTCTGGTCTCTGTCCTTCTGGTCTCTGTCCTCTGGTCCTTCTGGTCTCTGTCCTTCTGGTCTCAGGTCTCTGTCCTTCTGGTCTCTGTCCTCTGGTCCTTCTGGTCTCTAGTCTCTGTCCTTCTGGTCTCTGTCCTT
>NC_060171.1:2337432-2340979 GCF_021292245.1 Micropterus dolomieu
CTCTGTTCCTCTGGTCTCTGTCCTTCTGTCCTCTGGTCCTCTAGTCTCTGTCCTTCTGGTCTCAGGTCTCTGTCCTTCTGGTCTCTGTCCTCTGGTCCTTCTGGTCTCTGTCCTTCTGGTCTCTGGTCTCTGTCCTTCTGGTCTCAGGTCTCTGTCCTTCTGGTCTCTGTCCTCTGGTCCTTCTGGTGTCTAGTCTCTGTCCTTCTGGTCTCTGTCCTTCTGGTCTCTGTCCTCTGGTCCTTCTGGTCTCTAGTCTCTGTCCTTCTGGTCTCTAGTCTCTGTCCTTCTGGTCCTTCTGGTCTCTGTCCTTCTGGTCTCTGTCCTCTGGTCCTTCTGGTCCTTCTGGTCTCTGTCCTTCTGGTCTCTGTCCTCTGGTCCTTCTGGTCTCTGTCCTTCTGGTCCTTCTGGTCTCTGTCCTTCTGGTCTCTGTCCTCTGGTCCTTCTGGTCTCTGTCCTTCTGGTCTCTGTCCTCTGGTCCTTCTGGTCTCTGTCCTTCTGGTCTCAGGTCTCTGTCCTTCTGGTCTCTGTCCTCTGGTCCTTCTGGTCTCTAGTCTCTGTCCTTCTGGTCTCTGTCCTTCTGGTCTCTGTCCTCTGGTCCTTCTGGTCTCTAGTCTCTGTCCTTCTGGTCTCTAGTCTCTGTCCTTCTGGTCTCTGTCCTCTGGTCCTTCTGGTCTCTGTCCTATGGTCCTTCAGGTCTCTGTCCTTCTGGTCTCTGTCCTCTGGTCCTTGTCCCTTCTGGTCTCTGTCCTCTGGTCCTTCTGGTCTCTGTCCTTCTGGTCTCTGGTCTCTGTCCTTCTGGTCTCTGGTCTCTGTCCCTCTGGTCTCTGTCCTCTGGTCCTTCTGGTCTCTGTCCTTCTGGTCTCTGTCCTCTGGTCCTTCTGGTCTCTGTCCTTCTGGTCTCAGGTCTCTGTCCTTCTGGTCTCAGGTCTCTGTCCTTCTGGTCTCTGTCCTATGGTCCTTCTGGTCTCAGGTCTCTGTCCTTCTGGTCTCTGTCCTCTGGTCCTTGTCCCTTCTGGTCTCTGTCCTCTGGTCCTTCTGGTCTCTGTCCTTCTGGTCTCTGTCCTTCTGGTCTCTGGTCTCTGTCCTCTGCCACCTGACATTAACAGAACCTCTAACCTTCCTCAGGGTTCTTGGCTCGGTGCTGAACAACGCTGGATATGGGATCAACATCGTTATAATAAACGGTGAGTGTTGGACGGAGAACCTGCGTCTCTCTGTCTTCATGAAGTGGCTGCAGGTAGATTCACAGGTGTCTTTCTTCAACAGGTAAAACAGGAGAAGTCACAAAGATCGCCAGCTTCGAAATGTACAGCGGCGGTACGTAGCAGCAGTGTGCTCCTGTGTGTCACATGATGTTAACACTGAAAGATTTTATGATGGACGCCATGTTTGTGTTGCAGATGTGAAACCTCTCATCGAGCTCCTGAAGAGCATCACGGACGGCTCCGTTGTGCTGATGGCGTCCTACGACGAGCCTTCAACAAAGTAAGTGTTTATTCTTTTACATCAAGAGTAATGACAGTTTCTAAATTCCCATTGCGTAACTTTGACCGCTGGATGAACCCAAAATAAACATTTTGCTGTGATTTACTTTCAATAAACGGATCAAACGGATGCTGATTTAACAACAACATGACGCTGGTTTGTTAAACATATGAATTCAAGCTTTGTCAGGTCTGTCAGAAAGATGACAAGCAAACAACTTTTAAAATGCTTGTTTTCTGAATGGAGTTTGGCTTGATCCGGGCTATGCTATGCTAACTGCTTTCATAGTAAAGTACAACGATATCTGGAATCAGACGCATATTTTGGGTGGACTCGCTGTTGTTGCCAGCGGTTTAGACATTAATGGTGATGGCGTCTGTGCTCCTGTTGAACAGGTTAAATGAAGATGCGAGGAAGCTGATTTCTGAGCTGGGGAGCTCTGCTGTCAAGTCGCTTGGCTTCAGGGATAACTGGGTGTTTGTTGGCGGGAAAGGAGCAGCGGTGCAGAGCAGCTTCGAGAAGGTAACGAGCTCATATTGGAATATTGATCCATCTGAACCTGTTCAACCCCAAACAACCCATCCTTAATTACACCACAAGAGGGAGTAACTGATTTGGTTACCTTCAGGTTCAAGAGTTGAATGGGGAAGAACTCTTTCCTGTGTTCAGCTGCATTATGTGGAATGGTTTACCGATGAGCATTAAGGAGATCAACCCTTTAGCTAGCTTTAAGTCCTCACTAAAAATATGGCTGTGTGGCCGATTGCAATACGCTAGTTTTTACTTGCATTGTAAAGGCTTATCTAATTTAATTAAAATTGAATCCGCTTATATAGCGTTTAGTAAAGTTCCTTGTCTGAATAGCTGAATGGTCCACTCGATCCATCAGTGAAATTCATGATGAGCAACCAAATATTTCCCCAAAGTTTCCAAACATACGAGATGTTAAGGATAAATACAGACTGACAACACTGGCATAACTGCTAGCTTAGCATATAGACTGGAAACAGGCTAACAGCTAGCTTAGCATAAAGACTGGAAACAGACTAACAGCTAGCTTAGCATATAGACTGGAAACAGGCTAACAGCTAGCTTAGCATATAGACTGGAAACAGACTAACAGCTAGCTTAGCATAAAGACTGGAAACAGACTAACAGCTAGCTTAGCATAAAGACTGGAAACAGGCTAACAGCTAGCTTAGCATATAGACTGGAAACAGGCTAACAGCTAGCTTAGCATATAGACTGGAAACAGGCTAACAGCTAGCTTAGCATATAGACTGGAAACAGGCTAACAGCTAGCTTAGCATATAGACTGGAAACAGGCTAACAGCTAGCTTAGCATAAAGACTGGAAACAGGCTAGCCTGGTTAGTCTGTAAAGAAAACAGTAAAATATCATCTTTACACTGTTTGCCCAGATGAAACGAAGCAGATGTAACGTGTTGAACAATGAGCTTTTAGAGGAGCTGGTAAGTGGATTGGGTTCCCTTTGTAAAGAGCCAGGCTAGCTGTTCCCTCCCTATTTCCAGCCTTTATGCTAAGCTAAGCTAACCAGCTGCTGAGTGTAGCTTCGTATTTAGTGTACAGACGTGAGAGTGGCATCGATCTGAACATCTGACTCTCAGAGAGGAAGAAGAGGATTCACTATATGTTGGACTATTCCTTCAGCTCCATCAAACAATTATTTTCATTATTGATTAATTTGACAATAAATTGATTGTGTGGTTACTAAATGTTCCAGAGCCTGAGGCGACGTATGACCGACAAATAACAGCATCAGATCTACAAACGTTCTTTAACTGATCAATTAATGGACGAAGCGTTGCAGTTTCTGGCTTCCTGTTGATGTTGAAGAATAATAATAATAATAATAATAATCCTTATTTGTAGAGCACTTTTCAAAAACAAGTTACAAAGTGCTTTAACAAGTGTAAAGAATAATACAAAAAAAAAAAGATAAGAGCATGAAAATTTAATATAAAATTAGTAAAATACAATAAAATAAAAGGGATAAAATAAAGTCAAATAAGATCGGGAAAGGCTCTCCTATAAAAGTATGT
>NC_060171.1:2340999-2341749 GCF_021292245.1 Micropterus dolomieu
CCAAACAACCCATCCTTAATTACACCACAAGAGGGAGTAACTGATTTGGTTACCTTCAGGTTCAAGAGTTGAATGGGGAAGAACTCTTTCCTGTGTTCTGCTGCATTATGTGGAATGGTTTACCGATGAGCATTAAGGAGATCAACCCTTTAGCTAGCTTTAAGTCCTCACTAAAAATATGGCTGTGTGGCCGATTGCAATACGCTAGTTTTTACTTGCATTGTAAAGGCTTATCTAATTTAATTAAAATTGAATCCGCTCATATAGCGTTTAGTAAAGTTCCCTGTAATAGCTGAATGGTCCACTCGATCCATCAGTGAAATTCATGATGAGCAACCAAATATTTCCCCACAGTTTCCAAACATACGAGATGTTAAGGATAAATACAGACCGACAACACTGGCATAACTGCTAGCTTAGCTTAGCATAAAGACTGGAAACCGGTGGAAACTGCTAGCTTTGCATAAAGACTAGAAACGGAGAGAAACAGCTAGCTTAGCATAAAGACCGGAAACGGGGGGGAAACATCTAGCTTAGCATAAAGACTGGAAACAGGCTAACAGCTAGCTTAGCATAAAGAGTGGAAATGAGGGGGAAACAGCTAGCTTAGCATACAGACTGGAAACAGGCTAACAGCTAGCTTAGCATAAAGACTGGAAATGGGGGGGAAACAGCTAGCTTAGCATAAAGACTGGAAACGGGGGGGAAACAGCTAGCTTAGCATAAAGACTGGAAACGGGGGGGGGGGGG
>NC_060171.1:2341769-2363443 GCF_021292245.1 Micropterus dolomieu
AGCTTAGCATAAAGACTGGGGGGGATCAGCTAGCTTAGCATAAAGACTGGTAACAGGCTAACAGCTAGCTTACCATAAAGACTGGAAACGGGGGGAAACGGCTATCTTAGCATAAAGACTGGAAACAGGCTAACAGCTAGCTTAGCATATAGACTGGAAACAGGCTAACAGCTAGCTTAGCATAAAGACTGGAAACAGGCTAACAGCTAGCCTGGTTAGTCTGTAAAGAAAACAGTAAAATATCATCTTTACACTGTTTGCCCAGATGAAACGAAGCAGATGTAACGTGTTGATCAATGAGCTTTTAGAGGAGCTGGTATGTGGATTGGGTTCCCTTTGTAAAGAGCCAGGCTAGCTGTTCCCCCCTATTTCCAGCCTTTATGCTAAGCTAAGCTAACCAGCTGCTGAGTGTAGCTTCGTATTTAGTGTACAGACGTGAGAGTGGCATCGATCTGAACATCTGACTCTCAGAGAGGAAGAAGAAGAGGATTCACTATATGTTGGACTATTCCTTCAGCTCCATCAAACAATTATTTTCATTATTGATTAATTTGACAATAAATTGATTGTGTGGTTACTAAATGTTCCAGAGCCTGAGGCGACGTATGACCGACAAATAACAGCATCAGATCTACAAACGTTCTTTAACTGATCAATTAATGGACGAAGCGTTGCAGTTTCTGGCTTCCTGTTGATGTTGAATCTGAGCCGTGTTTCTGTTCCAGCTCATAAAGAACGACAACGCTAAGAACAAATACCAGAACTGGCCCGAGATTATCGACCTGCAAGGATGCATCCCCAAATACCTGAACTGACCCGCCGCCTCAGCCCGAAGGAACGTTTCAACTTTTACAGCCAACTGCAGGAACAAGAAGCCGGAGAACCCGAACGTGTTTGTTCTATAAGAACACGAGACTCAGTAAACGTTTGACGGTATGAACCAAAGCCTGGTGTGTAAACTGATATCTGTTTGACCTGAGGAGGTACTGCGTCAGTACAGGTAAATACAGAGAATCCACCCGTTCTCTCTCTACACTCCTTCCTCCTCGGGCGAACGTTCGATGGTGACCTGAACAATGACAGAATCATACAGAAGAACTCAGGGACTCTCAGGCTACAGCCACACTGCTGTGTCTTCTTTTTAAAATGGAGTTTTAAAACAAAAACAATCTCCGTCCACAACAGCGTTTCAGCTGCGTATCAGATTTGATCTCTGTCTATAAGAAAACGACTGAAAACGCACATCACGTGACCGCTCACGTACACTGGGCGTGTGCGTGCCGGTGTAAACAGGAAGCGGATTGTCTACTGCGCACCTACAGAAGAAAGTTCTGCTACAGACGAATGAAGAGCAGCAGTGATTTCTAAAACTCTGTCAGTAGCGGCGTAGACAATCTGCTTCCTGTTTAAACGTACACGCACATGCTCAGTGTATGTGAACGGTCACATGATGTGCGTTTTCAGTCGTTTTAAAACAGACGGAGATCAGTTCTGATGGGCCGGTGTGGACGGAGATGGTCTCAGTTTAGTGTATGAAAGCAGGAATGTGGATGGAGCCTGAGGTTCTGGAAAACATTAGAGTCAAACTTCCCTACAGACGTTGTACATTCACATCAAGGACCCCCGAACTGACACAAATTAGACCCCGGACCTCCATCTGATTGTATTTTTGCTTTTAGATGTTTTATAACAGAAAGTGTATGAAACCTATGACCTAAATAATCACACACTCTGTCATTGTGTCACTTATGGATGGAATAATCGTGAACATACCCTGAGAACTACATTGTAAAAGCAGACACGGCTCGTTTCAGCTGCAGCCAACAAGAACCGAATCATTCAGGAGAACAGCGTCCCTGCAGCGACGTCCCAACTCCTGGATGTTCACGATCCTCTGCAGGAATTTGTCCTCTGCTGCTTTCAGTGGTTCTGTCTCTGCTCCTGAAGGCACACGTGTTTAAATCTGCTGTCAGGAAGTCGCCACAGCTGGAAAACCGCACAGAGCAGACGGCTTCTTCTTTTTACTGCCGTTAACATTTTCTTTTCCTTAAATATTGAGTTCCTGTCAATAACCCTTATTTTTATAATGTATTAATGTCTAAATAACGAGTCGAGGTTCACTGAAGAAAAAGGAGACTTTATTCCTGTGTTTACGTTGTGTTTTCTCACTTTGCTGCAAGTGTTGTCAAACAGGTGAAGATGAGCTCTCTGGGCCACCGTACTGATCTAAACTCCGCAGGCAGCTTCTGATTAATAATATAATAATAAAATCAACACATCTTAGAATGTGTGTGATTTGATAAATTACTTTGAACTAAAAGTGAAGCATTTTCACTGTTAGCAGTTTGGTAATCAGCGAGTAAAGCTTGAAGGAAATAAAACAGAACAGTATTTCTATGATGTGTGTCTGGACCCGGAGCTGCTCTTTATCTCCAGCGTGGATGTTAAATTCAGGATTAACTCTTAAAGGTTCAGTGTGGGAATACTTTTAATGATTATACTTCTGTACTTTTACTTAAGTACAGGACTTGAGTACTTTGAAACATGTAAAAAAAGAAGAACGTGCTCGTTGTTTCATGTTCTGTCCACAGAACCTCAGACATCTTCCAGATGAGCGTGTTTGTACTAATAAACAAGAAAGACACCTTTGCAGAGCTCAGCAGTCAGGTCGCAGGATTTAACAATAAAAAATCTAAAATGATTACTTCTTTACATTTTTTATTAAACTTTTGTTTAATCAGGCAAGTTAGTTAGGAACAAAAAATCATATATTCAACCACAGCCTGGCAAGAGGAAGAGAGATACACGGGAATAAAGAGTCTGTAAAATAAGATGGACACAGAGTTTTACTTTACTGTGAGTACTTTACTCTGCACTCACAGCCAGGTGTGTTAAATAGGTAGTGTCTAAATCACATGACCCGTAATCCCAGTCTGCATCTTTTCTCTTGCTTTTTTTTGTTTTTTTCAAGTGGAAACAGAAACGTGTTACACATAATTCTCTAATTCAAAAGTCATAAACATGATAAATCTAGAAAAACAAAAGTGAGTCACAAGAATTGCATCATTTCACATAAGTACGGCTGAAGGATCATTGTCACAGAAAGAAGTGAAACCCCGTGTTTCAGTAACTCCATGAGGCTCAATCGTGTTCAGCTCCAAAAAGTCTGTGAAGTTACCCTCCTCTCAGATTTGGGTCTCACTCTTTCAACGCCAGTAAATCTTCCTCCCTGTATGTACGGGACGTTTGCAGCTCGGGTTGTGACGTCAAACACCCGTCCCTGGCAACACACCCGGACTGTCACCTGAACAAACACGTTCATGCCTGACTTCTGTTCATCACATCCTCCTCATGGTTCCTGTTCACGCTCAGATGAATAAAAACACTCTCTGTTCAGACTCAGTCGTCTCAAATTAGTGGATTTATTACAGTTGTGGTTCCAAGCGTCAGCTTGATAACAGCTGATAATCTCACTGCCAAGGACAGAGAGACGGCCTGTAGGGCTGAGCAATAAAACAATAGTGATAATTATCTCAATATAATTTTCCTCAATAACAAATGTCCAATAAATTTTTGATTTTATTCATTTGAATCACAAATGAATCAGCACTTAATGTTCCTACTAAGATCTTAATCTTGTTGTGGAAAACCGATTTTACTTAATTTTCCTCGTGCATATTTGTTAAACATATATGTTCTGACCACAAAGTAAAAGTTTAAAACCGCATTAACTTTCACTCAGAAGCAAAAATCAGCCTTTAAACCTGAAAGAAATAATGATTTGACATTTATCCTGATAATTATCGATACCGATTTGATGTGAAATTTATTATCGTGATAACATTTTTGGCCGCATCGCCCAGCTGTATTAAACTGTCATGTCTCTAAGAACCAAACTCCAGTCAGAACGAAGCACCAACAAGCAAATCTGAAAGTAGTGAGACGCCTCAAGGTCTTCTTTTCTATTGTTTTTGTATTATTGTCTCTTGGGTATTATTGTCTTTACACTTGTTAAAGCACTTTGTAACTTGTTTTTGAAAAGTGCTCTACAAATAAAGATTATTATTATTATTATTCTATCTTCAGACTGCACTCTCTGAACCTCCTCCCACTTCTAACAGATGATTTAACAGGGATTTCAGTCATTTCACCGCACAGAAAGCTGTTTCCGCTGCTGGACCTGTTTCATGAAAAATAAACCAAAGTGTTGTTGTCTTAATCTACATATAGTAGATGTCATATTATTAATCACATCAGAGACCGTATACGGCAATGTTAGTTTAAGTACAACACTGGTCTTTGGTATAGTTTCTATTTTTATTTCATAAACTTCTAATTATCTATTTTTTAGTCTCTCTGTTTATCTGGACTTATATCTGTCTTTGTGCTGCTGCAACACCTGAATCTCTCCTCTGAGGATCAATAAAGGTTTCTTATCTTATTACCATGTATGATGATGTCTCAACTTCATGTTTACTGTGAGTGCGGCGGTGAGGGCTGGGTGTGGGTGCACGTCACTGAACATTTTATCACAAAGGTTTCCTTATACTTTGCATTGTCAACTTTGTAAATTTAATTTAATTTAATGTGAAACTTCATGTTGAAAGTGTATGAAGTTACTCCTCTCTGGTCACCTTATATTACAGTTTTGCTTTAATGGTAAAAACCGTGAGCCTCCAGTAAAATCCCTTTTAACTAATATTAAAGACAAAATTTTAACAGAAAATAAAATGCAGATTTTCTGATAATGAAAATAATAAACAGTTGCAGCTGCTATAATATTAAATTGATCTTTATTTACTCGTTTACTGTTATTTATGACGTACAGTTTATAACCCCAGTACAAACTGTAAAAAAATCACGTCACTTCCATGGATTTAGAATTTCATGTATTTAGAATTTGCTGAGTTAAAATCGAGTTTTAAATCAAGTTGTTGCTGGTTTTTCACTGATTTCCATGTCAGTTCAGCAGATCTTGCGGAGGAAAGCTGAGGCTTGTTTCTGCCCGAACATGTTTGTAGAAGGGCCTTAAACATCGTGTCTGATTGGCTATACCAACGGCCAATGACCATAAAGCGAAGGAGGCGGAGACCTGATTGGCTGCCCTCAGCGTCATGCCAGCCGGAAACAGAAAATAAGAACAAGCTGATTGGCGGAAGGAGTAAATAAAGTGTTAATGGCGGCGCCGTGTGTCAGTAAAAGTGTAGAAATGTGTTCTGTTTCATTCACTGTGGATTCGGTTTGACTCGGTTTGTCAGTACCGGATCTGAAATGGCCACGTTAGTTCTGGATAACGGAGCCTATACGGCGAAAATAGGATACAGTCAGGAGAAAGTCAGGTAAGTTCAGTTAGCACGTGAGCTAACGGTAAAGCTAATGATGATAAACAGCGCCCTGGTTCGGATGAAACCGAACTCCGTTCAAAAAGCGGCCGGTTTAATGTTTTCAGTGAGTTTTAATAAACAAACCGGCGATGCAGAACATGACTGAGGACGAGTGTGAAGCTTCAGGGCTCAAACTGAAATTCGGCACATAATGAACACACCAAGTGATGTTTAATACACCGTGTCATACAACATCAGAAGTCTGAGCGTGTTTATTAAACACATTTTATTTTCACCTTAAAGTCAATTTGGCTAACGTAAAATGGGAAAAAAAAAAAAAAAAGTAGTCAGTGGTAGTTTTTTCCTTTTAAATAAAAAGTGCTGAAGATTATTTTGAGCGTATGTTCCTCCTGGTGCTCAGTTAGGTTTACGTTGGATGTAATCAGTTAAAAGCTGTAATTTATCATCAACTGAAACACTGATGCTTGGTATCACAGTAGGAGCTCTATGATGAGGCACTAAATGTGATCTTTTCCCCTGTAAGATCCTTTTGTGTCACTGACACTTGTATTTAAATGTTATTGCTTGCTTGATAATAAAGGCAGCAGAGCGCCTGAAGTGTATTTACTGCCGCTCAGCTCAGATCCCGAAGTCTCAGTGTGACATCCTTCGTTTCTCTCTTTCTCCCTCAGCGTCATCCCAAATTGCCAGTTTCGCTCCAAGACGTCCAGATTAAAAACCTTCACAGCCAATCAGCTGGATGAGATCAAAGACCCTTCAGGTCTCTTTTACATCCTCCCCTTCCAGAAGGTGAGAGAGTGAAACCACGTGCGGAGTCTGCAGCCTTACAGAGATCCTCTCTCACTGGCTGTACTGTTCTTTGTCTTCAGGGTTATCTGGTCAACTGGGACGTCCAGAGGAAAGTGTGGGATCATCTGTTTGGAAAGGAGATGTTCAAGGTTTAGAGTTTGCTTCATTTTTGTCCACAATGTCTTTTCTTTACGAAAGGTGCTTTGGTTTGTTCTGTTTCACGCTCTCTGCTAATCTGATCTGATTTCATCCCGTCTGTGTGTTCTGGGTCCAGGTGGATTTCGCAGACACCAGCGTCATCATCACAGAGCCGTACTTCAACTTCACCTCCATTCAGGAGTCGATGAATGAGATCCTGTTTGAGGAGTACCAGTTCCAGTCGGCTCTCAGAATAAACGGTGAGACTTAGAGTCAGACTTTAAGTTGTGGTTATCTTCTGTACGTCTTCTTCTAGAATCTGACAGTGAAGTCGGTCTGAATGTGTTTTCTCTAGCGAGTTCTCTCAGCGCTCATCACTACTTCAGCACTAAACCTTCTGAGCTGTGCTGTTTGGTGGTGGACAGCGGATTCTCCTTCACCCACATCGCCCCCTACTGCCGCAGCAAGAAACTGAAGGAGGGGATCCGCAGGTCAGAGGACTGCAGCAGCATTAACAGTAAGAACAACAACAACAACGTGCTGATGAGCTGTTGGTTTATTCTGCCTTCCAGGATCAATGTTGGAGGGAAGCTGCTGACCAATCACCTGAAGGAGATCATTTCGTATCGGTACGTTCACCTCGCTCTCCTCTGCTCTGCTAGCTTGTTGTTTGGTTTGGTAAAAACCTTTGCTCTTTCTAGCAGTACGAGTTATTATCTCCTCTGGTAAAACGGAGGATACTTAAACCTGAGACGTGGTTCAGAATAATCTCTCTCTCTCTCCTCCTCGCAGCCAGCTACATGTCATGGATGAAACTCATGTAATCAACCAAGTGAAAGAAGATGTCTGCTACGTCTCCCAGCAGTTTTACAAGGACATGGAAATGGCACAGTAAGCCCAGATACACCACAGAAACACTCCGCAGAGCAGATGCGGTTCTGTGGATCAGATGTCCGTCGCTGAATCAGTCTGTTAGGTCAGATTAGACTTCTGTCCTCATCCTCTGTCCAAAGGCAAAACAATCCACCTACCAGCTCCTCTAAAGCTCCCTAATTAACACTTTACATCTGGTTTGTTTCATTTGGACAAAAAAGTGTCAATCAACTTTAATTTCTGTAAAACAGTTCACAGCCCGGCTTTAGTTGACTTAACTCACTGAACTCCCCCTGGCTATATACAGGACAGGCCTTTAATTCCTTAATGCCTTTATTAATTTTAAATAAATTACACTTTGGTGCTCATTGTGTCTGTAAAACAAACTGATTTAAACAATGAATTGTGCAGAATCTAACTGTGTTTAGCATGTCCAGGACGTCACCAAACCAGTAATGTAGGAGCCCATACTAATACCACGGTCAAAAACAAAACAATAAATCCCATCTACTTCAACATACGTTCATTTAATGAAAACATGTAATATTAACAACTAACAGCTGTGAAACTGTGAGAGGATGTCCAGGTGTGGCGCAGCAGCGATCAGCTGATGTTCCTGACGGAGCCTCCGGCTGCTTCAGGTGGAGCTGGTTTGATCGGCTGGACGTGCAGATTCTCTTTCCTCTGTTTGAGTCTTTGCTGTAGTTTAGTGACTTGTTTAAACAGACTTCTTTCTCGTTTTATTGTCACTGTCGTCTTTTCGGAGGTTTTGCGACTCACCACTAAAGGAAAAATCACTCGGAGATCTTTCAACTCAGTTTATTGATCGAAAGTTAACAAAATATTTTTCTGTTGTTCACTTTCAACACGTATCAAAAACTTTCCTTAAATTTGTTTCCCACAACTTATTTAGTCACTAAACTATTTCTCTCCTCCTCTCATTCAAATGCAAAAATACTACCAGTGAGGACGACCTAATCAGGATGAGGATCTGATAGTTTCCCAAAACTTTTATGTAACAGTTATTTGAAACAAGAAATAAATAAAATGGATCACCTTGTTTGTCCATAACAACAATAAAAATAACAGGTTGCCATTCGACTACTGTGGCTTCAACAGGTGGAGTTTTATGCAAGGTTTGGAATTTAGTACTCTGCTGCTATCGGTATCACTTCAAGGGTACTGGTTTTGGTTCTGGTATCATAAAATTTTAAACGATACCCAACCCTTCTCCCTAACTTGGACGTTGGACAGACGTTCGTCGTCACCTTTGGTGATTTTCAGGTGATCAAACTGAATCAGCTCTCCAACAGAACTGGGAGAAATCCAGGCTTGGAAACAGCCGTGAAACTAACTTCACCTGGTTTCTCAAATTCAGTACTTAGCAAGAAAAGTACTGACATGTTTTCAGGAGGCTAACTGGGACTAGAGGTGGGTGATATGGCCAAAAATCTCATCCTGATAAATGTCACTGTCAAACTGTCTTTCAAGTCAACAGGCTGATTTTTGCTTTTTGAAGAAACCAGATTGTTAATTGTGGTTCTAAACTTGTCTTTATGGTCAGAACATGACAAACACTTGCCAAACAGTGGATCACTTAACAAATCTGAGGAAGAACATTCAAAACAATTAAGATAAAGTCTTTAAAAAAATATATGCAGTCCCTTTTTCCTCAACAAAATAAATATCTGAATAGAAAAATTAAGTGCTGATTCGTTCTTGATTCAAATGAATCAAAAGTTCTCTGTTCTCACAGCCACCTTCACTCAGCTGCAGCTCCGTGTTCCAGTGTTTCACCAGTGAGTCGCTGATGAAGTGATTGACAGTTTTTTTGTGTGTGGTGTGTTATCAGGATGAAGGGGGAAGAAAACTCTGTGATGAGGGATTATGTTCTTCCAGATTTCAGCTCCATCAAAAAAGGCTTCTGCAAGGTGAGAAAACCTTTTTTTACAGAGGGAAACGTGTGTCTGTGCCGCCGTCCTCACTGGTCTTTCTGTCCACCAGCCACGAGAAGAGATGGTCTTAAGTGGAAAGTACAAGACAGGAGAGCAGATCTTGAGGTTGGCTAACGAGCGCTTTGCGGTTCCTGAGATGCTCTTCCACCCGTCAGACATCGGCATTCAGGAGATGGGCATCCCAGAGGCCATCGTGCACTCCATCCAGTCCCTGCCAGAAGGTCAGACCACACGCTTTTAACAGCTGTGATCTTAAAGAGGTCTCACTCACATGTAATAATTACAGAAGGAAACTTTTATCAAACGCTGCTGTTCTGTGTAAAATGTGTTTTCTTAATCTCCAAATAAATAACAGCTGATGTATCTCCTGTCTGTCCACCTTTAGTTTACATTTTCACCGGTACAGCGGTGGAAATAACACGTCTGTCTGTTTTCTGCCTGCAGACATGCAGCCACACTTCTACCAGAACATCGTCCTGACTGGAGGAAACATTTTGTTCCCCGGCTTCAGAGAGCGACTGGAGGCAGAGCTGCGATCACTCACCCCCGCCCACCTCCCCGTGTCAGTCCTACAGCCTGCAAAGTAAGTTCAGCCTGGTTTATAGCTGTACGTCATAACTTCCTGCGCACAAAGGAAGCTGCACTGCAGCTGCCCAACATCTGACACCTTTAACACGAGGCATGTTAAAGGGGATCGTTGCAGATTTTCCACCTCAGTGTGCCTCCAGGTGTTGGAGTTCTCCTGCACATATCTTTAAAGTAGTCTGGCACCTTGAGGGTCGCAGAGGGAGCCGTGTGACGTCTGATCAGTGTCCTCAGGTGACGTCAGTTGAGTCGGTGTCTGCTGAAGACTACAAGTTTGAAAAGTTAGAAAGAAGGTCAGCAGCCGTCTGCAGCTGCTGGTCATCTCCACGGCAGGCTGCTGGCTACATGAGCTGCTACTAGTATCACACCACAATCTCTCACACGACACTGAGGGAGAGCTGCATTGTGGGTAATGTAAGCGGCAGGTTTTGAGTTAATTGGTTAATCTGGTTCTGCTGCATTGATTTCCATCCTTGTTTTTAAAACCTGTTCATTGTGGCGCTGACAGAGTTGGTGATAAATCTGTGGAGGACTTTCAAGGAGAGAGACTCTTCCCCTTTTCACATCTGACAAAAGGTGTGTTTGAGATGACTGTGACCAACTTTTTACTGACCTGATGGTCAAACACAAGCTGCAGACTACTGTCCGTCAAGTCGGACATGTTCTCCTTTCCGTAGAGCGCGTGAGCCTAGAGCAACGGCTGATGTCGCAGGATCAGGCAAAAGGTGGTTCCCTCTCGGTGCAGCCGGAGCAAAGCAACTGCGGCCGCCTGACTCAGAAAACTGCAGCCAGGCAAACTAGAAGTTACCGGGACGTCACTCCAGTTTCTGTGACCACCGTCCCTTTTTTTCACAAAGTAAATCAACCAATGAAAACGGTTACTGTGTGGAAGATAATTAAAGCATGATGCATCATCTAAACTGTAAATCTGCAGCAGGACTCCACCATAAATCTGACCTGAGCTTCAGTCTGATTCTTTCCCACAGCCGTCTTCTAGGCACTGCGCACACAGTTTTGTCTGCGGGAAGGATATAAGATAATATCTCAGCTTAGTCCTGTTTGACTTATATAATATACGTGATATTAACATTTCTGCTTTCCCCGTCTTGTCCCGCAGTCCGATCTGTTATTCATGGGAAGGAGGGAAGCTGCTGTCCCACAACCCAGACTACGACGAGATGGTGGTGACACGAGAGGACTACGAAGAGAACGGACATTTTATTTGTGAAGAAAAGTTTGATATCTGACTGAAAGTTAAAAGATTATTCTGCTTCATCATCGACATGAAAACAAACCTGCATCTGAGGTGTGAGCAGAAAAAACCCCCCTGCCAGCTAAATTCTGATTCAATTAAAGGAGATTCAAACACATAAAATCAGAAACAAAATGTTTTTCTACAGCAGTTTTATTTTATTTCAGTCTGTTTTCAAGTGTGTCTGTGCCGACCAGTCAAAAAAAGTTTTGTTGTTGGTAAATTATGAAACTGCATCTTAAGGCTGCTTGTAATTCATGAGTAGGAGTTAATTAATGCAAAAAATATATTTCAACGCTCATTAACCTTTTTTAAATTACAGTTGTCTCATCTCTTGTTTTTGGCCGCATGCTGTTTTTTATCTGCCTTTTTTTAAAAGATGTTCTTCAGATTCACTTTCAGAAATCTACAAGAAACATTAAGTAATCTGGTCTGAAGCAAATTGGTTGAAACTCTTTTTATTTTATTTATAATAGTTGCACAAGAGCAGAGTTTTTCTGTGGCTGCGTCTTACAGGTACAAATATCTGGAGTCATTTTTCCCCAGTAGCTTACAGATGATTTGATCTAAAAGTCTTGAAGTTTCTCTGCAGGTGATTTTGTTGACAGTTTCAGTTCAGTCGTCTGGAGGTGTGTCTGCAGATGTTTTGGTGCGGTGGATTTCTTTCTAATGGCCAGAAGTATTTTAAAGACGCATTCTTCCTGAGCTTCAGTGGATCTCAGATTTTACACACGTACAAAGTGATGAATTATTGTTTATTCCAAATATTTTCATTATCTCTTTTAGGGCTCAATGATTTTGAAAAATCTAATTTATGATTAATTTTTACTTTTACTGCTTTTACTGATATCAGAGGGATTGATCGTTATTCAGCATGACAATATTTAATTTCAAAAGTTTTTTTGGCACCTTCACCAAATATTACGTCTACTGTGGTTTGAAAACTGAAGTAGGCCATATTGTGATTAATTGTTCAGCCCTAGTCTCTTTAGCAATATAAAAGTATACTGGGCCAAAAAAAATATATATTTTGGAGAACGACACAGGATGAAGGTTCACGGCCAAGTCCCACCTTTTTTTTATACAATAATATTGAGTTTCTTTGTCAGTTTAGTGTTAAGCTGTCGTAGAACATCTGCGCGTGGAGATAATTTATGTTAGCAGTAGCGGCAGACTTATGTTTTGATCACTTTGTCCTAAATTGTTAAACCAAAGTTCAGCTCTATTGACAGTTTAGTCACTAATGGTTCAAGTATTTATGGGTCAGTTACAGGATGAAATAAAAAAGTCATAAAAGTCATAACATATTTTGGTAAAATCTTGATAAAAGAAAACGGTTTAACACGACTGTTTACTATTTCTTATGTATCTAACGTGAATTTTCCTGCTGTAACTAACTTTCTGATAAACCTTATTAGTGTTTTTGGAGTTTTTAGTCAATTATAAAAAACTTATGCAACTTTTTCCTAGAATATTCTTTTATATTTTTTAAGCGCTTTCTACTGTATACCGAGCTCCTGGTTTCCTTTAGTGACATCTGGACTGAAAACTGAAGCTGGAACAAACAGTAATGGAAAGAGTGTTTCATGATGAAAGTATACTGGCCCAAATGAGGAAACCAATTCTTCCAGGATTGTTGAACAAAATGTTTAATGCCCAAAAATGACATAAGTAGAAGAGGCTGCACTAAATATGATGAGTTTCTTCTTATTAATGAATTTTAATAACTAATGTTTGTTATTAACGTTGAGATTTGGACTGTAGGTTGGACACTTGGGGCTCTGGGAAACTGTGAGGGCAGAATCTTTAAAAACCAAGCAATCAATCGATTAATGTAGAAAATAATCAGCAGATTGATCCTGAAGCTGTACTCTGATACTAAACACTATTTAATTTAGGAATAATAATCTAACGATAGAATATAAAACAGTACATCAGGCGCAGGGGAGGCTTTTACTTAAAAAGCTTTTAATTATGTAACATTTTCAAAGCAGTAATATTACTATACTTTTACTGAAGTAAATGATCCAGGTACTTTCTCTACCTCGGATCTACTCGGGCTCACTCGGGCCCACCGGTCCTTTGACCCGAAGCCCCTCGGTGTGGTTGTGGCGGGAAATAGAGCAGATATTCGACGCGCTAGCAAGTTAGCTTCAGTTTGTGTTGCAACCATTTAAGCCTGATTCAAAAAATAAATTAGTCGCTGGACTCGAGGATAGAGGTGGCCTTGATTTAAATAATTACCTAAAATTAAGTTGTGTCAGTCAGTTAATGATTTGTCAAACAGTAGCAGCATTATAGCGAGAGCCATTAGCAGCGAAGGCTAAGCTAACGTTAGCAGTTAGCTGGGTAACATTAGCCGGCATTAGCAAATACCCAGGTTGTGTTGTCTTGCTAGATTTTGTTTGAAGAATGGCAACAGCCAGAAGACAGATGAAGAAGAAACATCCAGAAGAGAAACCAGATAAAAAAGTGTTTGATTTTACTCAAGAGGATGAAAAGAAAGAGCTGAGCGGCTCAGAGGACGATGTTAGAGAACGTAAGTCTAACTAGCTGTTAGCTGTTAGCTTCTGATACCCGCTAATCCAAGAACATTAACTTTGAACTTCTGATCAATGTCACAAGATGAAACTCCGATAGTGGACAAGTTGGCCAAGAAGAGACCTGCAGCTGACTTTGAAGAGGAGGCCAGCTGTGCTGTCGGGTATTTCACATTAATACCGTTTTATTACAGCTTTATTTAGCTAAAATAACGTGCTGGGTAACCTAAAGTTACCATTCGACAGTTAAGGGGAAAGTTAAGGGAAACTCGTCCTTTTTTTCATTATAATAATAATAACAAAGGTTTTACAAATCAGAGACTGTGTTTTAAAGAAAATTTAGCTTCTCTGGAATAATTTTATCCAGATTTGACAGCTCTAGGCATAACGTCCGTGGATTATGATCTGGACCTGGTCCAGTGTAGTCTAATGTTATATGTAAAAAACAAACAAACAAACATACAATCCTAATTTTTGTATTTTCACAAAAAGAATAAAGGTTTCACAAGTCTGAAAGTGTGTTTTAAAAGATCACATGGTTAGACTCTCTGGAATAATCCAGTCCAGATTTGACAGCTCTAGGCATAGTGTTTTATGGTCTAGAGCTGGTCTAATGTGGTCTACATGTGGGGGGAAAAAACATAAATAATACCCTTTTTTTTTTTTGTATTTTCACAAATAGAATAAAGGTTTACAAATCTGAAACGCTGTTTTAAAGAAATCTTAGCCTCTCTGGGATAATTAAATCGGACGGAACTAGGGGTGGTGGCACAATGGATAAGACACATGCCTTTGGTGTGAGAGACCCAGGTTCAATTCCCCACTGTGACCCATTGTGCAAGACACTCAACCTAGTTGCTCCAGAGGCGTGCGACCTCTGACATGTATAGCAATTGTAAGTCAGCTAAATGAATAAATATAAAAACTAGGCATAGTGGCTTTTAATGTGGAACTGAGTTTCCCTTAACTTCTCCAGTGCCCGCCGAATCATAAACTGCAAATTGGAACCTAACTTAAGCTTCATTTCTCTTATCACACTTTCAGAAATGAGGTACAGTCCATGTTGGAGAAATTCGGAGGTAAGCAGCACTGTGCAGGTGTGTGCCTGTTTGATTTTCTCCTGACTGTAACATTAGGGTAATTAAGTAATAAAGCTTGACAGTGAAGGTTTAGTGGGGTTTTTAGTCTGATTTTAACCAAAATATTGGTGGTTTTATCCTTGTCCTTGTTAAGAAAATAGTAACACCTGTAAATATTAGCAGGCTATCATTAACATGTTGTTAAATTAGAAAACACTGTAGAAAAACGTGGGATCAGCATCAAACCTCGCATGTTGTATTGGTATTAAAAGAAGTGTGACCATATCCAGCTGTTGTCCTTAGTGCGACAGAAACATATGGATTGTTGTGGTATTTACCTCCAGCTGATATCAGTAAGGTGATGCAGGCTAAGAAGAAACGTCTGGAGTGTCTGACGAAGAACTACATGAAGGGAAGCCAACACAAACTGGAGCAGCTGTGGAACAACTACCACAGCCAGAGGTTTGACTTTCTCCTTCCTGAGACTTCAGGGAAACCACAAAACCTGATTCAGTTATTGATATCTGCAGCATGTTTAAAGACTGACAGTTAAAACGCCAGAATACATTAAACGTAAAATGAATTGAATGAATGATAGTTATGACATAATGAACATGAGCATTGGGTCAAAACGATTATGATTATTTAAAATGGTGTAAAGTGTGAAATGTGTGTGTCTGCAGGCAGAAGATGACTCAGCAGTACTCATCGCAGGTGTCCTCTGCGCTGCAGCAGTGGGAGGCTGAAGCCCAGCGAGCTGAGGAGCAGGAGGAGAAGCTCAATGTTAGTTCACTTCCTTGCTTCATTGGTTAGATAGCGCTACAGGTTTGATTGGGGCAGGATGATTATTCAAGTTCAGAGCCTCTAACTAAGCTCTAAGTCGTGCTCAGCTTCCAGACCGGAGTCTGAAGCTATATATATATAATATTAATGATTATGTGAAAGTTAGTAGCAGGGGTCATTCATTCAGCTGCAGCGATGTACCGAATATAGGGGGAACCCGTCTCTGTTATGTGCACGTCAACATAACTTTATCAATAAACATTTAGATAAAGTATTTTATGTTCATTACATTTATCTGACGCTTTTATCCAAAGCGACTTACAATTGCTCGGGTCGCACGCCTCTGGAGCAACTAAGAGTTAAGTGACTTGATCAGGGACACAATGGTGGTTGGGTCACAGTTGGGGATTGAACCCTGGTCTCTCACACCAAAGGCATGTGTTTTATCCACTGCTCCATCACCGCCCTACTTTTTGATATCTGTGAATTAAATCCTACCTTTAATTGTTGATCATATTTACTGGGCAAACCTTGTAAGTGGACTATAAAGGAAAAAATACGATAACAAAATAATCGTTCATTAATCATAATCAAGGTAAAGTGCTATATGTGGTCCAAATCAGATCCAGGTCTGCTTAGTTGAAATGTGACCTCAGTCAGATCGGAGTTCATGTGACTCTGACGTCACTTTAGAGCGACTGCCGCTGCCGCTGACTGACTGTGTGGGATTTTATACAGGTTTTCCAAAAAATGTGTCATATTTTCTTTTGAGGGTGTATGTAATGCCGTGTTACGTATATCCTTTTGTGGGTGGGAATAAGTGTTTGACGCAGCGACTTTGTCAGGTTAACCTCGGCTGGCTCCCAATTATATAAGAAATATCTAAAGTTGTTGTACATAAAAACCGCCACAACGTGCATGCTACTGTCCGAGCGGAAACGGTAGAGAGAGAGAGTAGTGGTGCATATGCATTGTACAGTGCCAGAAACGGTAATGAATGTAAAGAAAAGGACAGAAAGTTGTGAACATTTGTCATAAATGAGGAGAAAATGTTACCCGGGAAGGAAACCAGGAGATGAGAAATGGAAGTCTCATGAAAATCAGGAGGGTTTTCAAGTATGAGCTAACCGGAGCTAACCCCCGTGGCCTCTATCGTTACTTCTGTACGACAGCGTGCTGCGATGTCGTTTTCTTCTTCTGCACATGCGGGTCGCTTTCAGTCCGAGAACAGTTCACACTTCAGTCTGATGTAGGCCACATTACACAATAATGTGATCTCGGCAATAAATCTGAATCGTGCTTTAAGGAGAGTGAACGTAGCTAATATAGGGCAGAGGTGTCCTGATTTGAAGCCTCAGTTCGTATCCTGCCTCTACAGAACGAAAAGGTATTCAGCCAGGAGGAATGTTTCTGCCTCTTGCCCATCAAAATAAGAAATAGGCATGTTTTATCCATCTTTCTTTGCTTTGAATCACTTCATTACATCATGAGGAAATATATAAAGAACAATTAAGGAGTAAAAACAACATTCGTCATTTCACTTCACAGAGAAAAAAAAACAGTCAGTCCCATTCTTTACTAGTTTGTGGCATCATTGTGCAAATTCAATCAAATCAGACTTTATTGTCACGTGGACAGGAAACAGTTGTCACACAGTACAATGAAATTCTTACTGTGAATTCTCCCAGCATCATCAAACATTAAACACCCGAAAACATAAATAGCTGCAAAAAATATACAATAAATACTATGTAAACATGAGGACACGCAGTAAAAAGAAATAAACAAACAGGACATATAAAGACAAACAATGACCAGGTGGAAGAGACAGTCCACAGCAGAGAACAAGAAGCAAGAGGCAGACGGTCAGATCGAACCGTATAGACCTTTAAAAAGAGATAAAACAAACTGTGAAAAGGGAGAAACTACCTCGACACAGTTTCCTACATAATACTTATTGTAGCAGGAGATACGACATCTGAGGGGTGCATGTGTGTCAATGCAATGTTATAAAGAAGGATTGATTAAAACACTCATGATCTGTTATTATGAATAATTGTAAAAAACATTCAACGTTCACTCGCTGACAGCTTCTTGTTATTGATGAGTGTGAAGAATCTCTCAGAAAAGAGGGAGCGAGTTAGTTAGCTCTGACTTGACATCGACGCTGTTTCTTCTGTTTGTAGAATCTGTTCAGACAGCAGCAGAAAATCCTGCAGCAGGCCCGAGTGGTGCAGAACCAGAAGCTGAAGACTGTCCGAGAGCTGTACGAGCAGTTTGTGAAGGTGAGGGCTGTTTTCAGACGTCATGTTGTTCCCCTGACAACTGCAGAAAGAAATGGAGGTCTTCAGAAAACCATACGACAGAAACATCGTACATGTTCATGCTGTTTTTTAACTAACGGTGTAATTCCTGCCAGGATGGACAGTGTACGTAGAGTTTATTTTTAAAATGAAGACATGTAGTTATTAGATGTAGAACACATCGCAGACCTGCAAGGAGGAGGATCCTGTACTGGAGGTGGATGTGTTTGGCTCTGACTCTCCCGATTTTTCTCAGACAAAGAAGTCAAACTGAAGCTTTTTCTGTATTTTCTCCAGAACATGGAGGACATGGAGAACAGCCACGAGGCTTTCCTGCAGGGGGCGCAACAAGAGCTGAGGAAGGAGATGGCCACCCTGCAGAAGAAGATCCTCATGGACACGGTGAGTGCAGATGGTAGAGATAGGACTGATTCACATTGATGTTGATAGCTCTGGGGAAACTGGGTTATTACAGCACAGAGTCAGAAAAAACATCAAAGCTGTTGCACAGACACACAAAAGTAGGAACTTGTGAGTTGTTGATGACAACTGGTGTGTGGCTAAAGACTAAATTAACATACATTTAATAATAAAAACATGTCAAATAAGTCATCGCTCTCCATGTGAAAGAACATTTGAAAAGAAACCTGCTTTTCAGTTATTTACGTTCACACATCAAGCTCTGCATTTATTCCCTGATTTTAGGGAGGAGATCTTAATTAATTAACGGGACAGTTTCTTAGATGTAGCCCATCTTTAGTCTATAATTGAATTCTCCTGAGTGTTTTCACATATTCTATTTTACGTGTCCAAAAAATACGGAGCCAGGGTCGGGGTTAATAACCGAGGGGGAAAAATCCTCCATGAAAGTGTGAAATTTACAAGAAGAAAAATCAGAAATTCCCTGAAATTAAAGTCATAAAAAATCTAAACCACTCTGGTGTTTTCTTCTGAACACGCCCAATCCACGGTGAAGTCTCTAACCTGCATGATAATATAGTGATTGTGGGCTAAACTCAGGAGTATTTCCTCACTGCTGAATCCAATTGCAAACTTTCCAGTGCATGCATGATACACGGCAGACGTGTGTTTGATGTTGCAGCCTTACAAAGTGAAGTTTCTCTCATAAATGTGTGACTGTAATGTCAGAGAATATTCAAGTTTGTTAATTGTAGATTAATCTTGGAAATTAAATTTTCTCTCGGATTATTCCCCCTCTCCACTTGCTCCTTTTTTTCCTATTACAATGGACCATATGTGCAGTTGTATCCATATATAATATCAAATTACACATAAAAAAAGAGGCCGTAAAATACATACAGCTAACCATCATCTTATCAACCGTCGTAGTACCGTTTCACTCCAGTGTAGGCGGTGAGAGTTTGTCATCGTTGAGTTTGCCCGATAACACAGAGTTAATTCTGAGTAGGTTGAAATCCCTTCCTTGTGCTGGCCACTGGTGTCTGACAATGAGATTTCAGAGCGAGACTTCAGCTAACTGTTAAAAACAAAGGGGGTCACCTGGAGTCCCTCGTAGGGATCCTTTCCATGATGTTGTCAGACACCTGGAGTAACAGGCTGAGCCTGTCGGGGGGCAACAAGAAGCTCTTTCTGTGGATGTCATTTTGACGGCAATGAAGCTTCTACTGCACGGACTCAAACCTTCTTGAGTCATTTCAACACCAACATGTGTGGAAACAGGTTTAAAACTTTTTCCTGGCTCAGAATGGGCCTTTGGGGGGCGCCAGCTGCATGTGTAAAAAAAAAAAAAAAAAAGAGCGCTGTGGATGAGAGGAGGTGACTGCTGGAAGTCAAGACGTGTTTAAGTTTGTGTTCTGCTAAACAGTTATTTAATAAATGGCTATTAAAACACATTCAGATAATATTTGAAATGCCTTTTATTTTCAGTTCTGATCATTTTGGCGCTGGAGATTTTCCTTTGGCACTCGCTAAAACGTCTTTGGAAGGCGCCAAAAATTCTCTATGCAGGAAAAACCCAGAAACTGTCCCTTCAGTAGAATCATACAGTGAAAACAGTAATTCATAACACTCACACACAGAAACTCCAACAGGGGATATGATGTCAGAAGGTCATGTTGTCACTTCCTCTTGCACTCCACGTTAATGTTGTCAATGTTTGTTTCCACAGCAACAGCAGGAGATGGCCACGGTCCGTAAATCGCTTCAGTCCATGTTGTTCTAGCCTGCTTCTAACCACGGCGAACGAGCTGAGGATGCACTCTAGGTTGGCGTCGTTTACCTGCTGTGCCTTTTGTTTTTACACAGTTAATGTCTGTTACTTTTTCTACTTGTTTAATAAAAATATAAATTCATTGTTTAATTCTGCCTGTTAGTTCATGTGAGACGGAGCAGCTGATGTTGCTGCGTTTTGTTGTGCGTTAGAATAAGTTTGGAAAGTGGACATCTCCAAACCCCCCCAACAAGTTTCAGAGTTAGATTATAAATATGAAATATAAATATCTCCATTACAAAGACAAAGAGCTGATCAAATGTTCACACAGCAAAATCTGAGGAACCTGGGGAATCATCCGGCGAGAGAGCGTGAAGTAAATAAATGATTGTTTTTGTACAGCCCAGTCTGATTTATTCGTTGTTTTATTATTTCAAAGTGTTAGTAACGTCACTAGCTTTTCACACAGACATGTTCCGGTTCTGTTACTACCAACGTTCCCGGCTCAGAGGTGGATCAAATTGGAAAGCTCGACATGGCCTCTCTCTCTAAACCTTTTAGTCCTGTACGCACCAGCACGTACCTTCAGATCCTCGGGCAGGGGTCTTTTTTTCTGTTCCAGAGTCTGGACTGAAAACTAAAGGGGACAGTTTGCAGTCGGGCCACGAGGCTCTGGTACAGCAGGTCGGTTGAGTCAGTGAACTCTTTTAAGTGCCTTCTTAAAACATTCATATATCATGGTTATGTTCGCCAGTGTCAGTTGATCAATAGCAATATTGATAATTATCTTGTTTTACAGATATTCTTTGCTTGATAAAGATGTCCATGAGCTAAATGCCCCAGACACATCTGTGAAAAAGTTTGATTCTAGGAGGTCAATCGAGGTAAAATATGATGAACACGTTAATATCATGTTAACAGTGGAGTCACAGTGGGTTTCCCACGGGGTATTAAAAAGATCAGAAATCAAAATTTAAGGCCTTAAAAAGTCTTAAATTCGCTGAAGTTTGTGTTGTAGGTCTTAAGTAATTTTAAACACGTCCATGCTGGTGTTGTAGTTCTTTCTTTCGCTAGTCCAAATATAATTTGCTGTGTTACGACTACAAAGACTAACATGCAGCTGTCATGTTATTGCCGCAAGACTCTTTCAGATTGCACCACAGATCTATTATATATATATATACTGCTCAAAAAAATAAAGGGAACACAAAAATAACACATCCTAGATCAGAATGAATGAAATAATCTCATTAAATACTCCTTTCTTTACATAGTTGAATGTGCGGACAACAAAATCACACAAAAACTATCAACCCATGGAGGTCTGGATTTGGAGTCACACTCAAAATCAAAGTGGAAAACCAAACTACAGGCCGATCCAACTTTGATGTAATGTCTTTAAAACAAGTCAAAATGAGGCAAAAGTAGTGTGTGTGGCCTCCACGTGCCTATATGACCTCCCTACAACGCCTGGGCGTGCTCCTGATGAGGTGGACTAAAGCATCCGCCAACTCCTGGACAGTCTGGTGCAACGTGGCGTTGATGGATGGAGCGAGACATGATGTCCCAGATGTGCTCAGTTGGATTCAGGTCTGGGGAACGGGCGGGCCGGTCCATAGCATCAATGCCTTCCTCTTGCAGGAACTGCTGACACACTCCAGCCACATGAGGTCTAGCATTGTCTTGCATTAGGAGGAACCCAGGGCCAACCGCACCAGCATATGGTCTCACAAGGGGTCTGAGGATCTCATCTCGGTACCTAATGGCAGTCAGGCTACCTCTGGCGAGCACATGGAGGGCTGTGCGGCCCCCCAAAGAAATGCCACCCCACACCATTACTG
>NC_060171.1:2363543-2365838 GCF_021292245.1 Micropterus dolomieu
CCAACCGCACCAGCATATGGTCACACAAGGGGTCTGAGGATCTCATCTCGGTACCTAATGGCAGTCAGGCTACCTCTGGCGAGCACATGGAGGGCTGTGCGGCCCCCCAAAGAAATGCCACCCCACACCATTACTGACCCACCGCCAAACCGGTCACGCTGGAGGATGTTGCAGGCAGCAGAACGTTCTCCACGGCGTCTCCAGACTCTGTCACGTCTGTCACGTGTGCTCAGTGTGAACCTGCTTTCATCTGTGAAGAGCACAGGGCGCCAGTGGCGAATTTGCCAATCTTGGTGTTCTCTGGCAAACGCCAAACGTCCTGCACGGTGTTGGGCTGTAAGCACAACCCCCACCTGTGGACGTCGGGCCCTCGTACCACCCTCATGGAGTCTGTTTCTGACCGTTTGAGCAGACACATGCACATCTGTGGCCTGCTGGAGGTCATTTTGCAGGGCGCTGGCAGTGCTCCTCCTGCTCCTCCTTGCACAAAGGCGGAGGTAGCGGTCCTGCTGCTGGGTTGTCGCCCTCCTACGGCCTCCTCCACGTCTCCTGATGTACTGGCCTGTCTCCTGGTAGCGCCTCCGTGCTCTGGACTCTACGCTGACAGACACAGCAAACCTTGTTGCCACAGCTCGCATTGATGTGCCATCCTGGATGAGCTGCACTACCTGAGCCACTTGTGTGGGTTGTAGACTCCGTCTCATGCTACCACTAGAGTGAAAGCACCGCCAGCGTTCAAAAGTGACCAAGACATCAGCCAGGAAGCACAGGAACTGAGAAGTGGTCTGTGGTCACCACCTGCAGAATCACTCCTTTATTGGGGGTGTTTTGCTAATTGCCTATAATTTCCACCTGTTGTCTTTTCCATTTGCACAACAGCAAGTGAAATTGATTGTCAATCAGTGTTGCTTCCTAAGTGGACAGTTTGATTTCACAGAAGTGTGATTGACTTTGAGTTACACTGTGTTGTTTAAGTGTTCCCTTTATTTTTTTGAGCAGTGTATATATAAAAGCAAATTAGGGATGCAAACTACTCCTTTTAAGCTAATGAGGAGATTGTTCTTTTGGATTTTGATGTGAAATGCTTGCAACTATATAGAAGGGAGATGTGTGTTATGTTGCCTTTTTTTTTATGTTAATTTCTGCAATTGTATAAAGCAGTAAATTAAGACACAAAAGGCAAATATGAACAGTCCTATAAATATAGCCGCGATGATCGGGATCCAAGCGAGTCGCGAAAAACGCAGCATTTGACATTTTCAGCGGAGAAGATCAGACGCAGACTTGAGAGATTAAAGTGATGAAATAATTTGGACTTTCAGATAATTGATGGATTTTTAAGGCACCGCCGTGTGATCAGAGAGTGTCATTACCAGAGGTGGGACCAAGTCATAATTTTACAAGTCCGAGTCAAGTCTCAAGTCGAGTCCCAAGTCCAGACCGATCATGACTGGCAAGTCCGAGTCTTAAACTTTGAGTTAAATTGACCGAATTTAAAAACCATTTCAAAAGTTTTTTCTAGTTAAAAATAAAACAATGTATTGAATGAAGCATTAGCCTGTACAGAAAGAAGACAGAGGTCTGGTTTCACACAACAAATTTCATGAATTAAATGTTCATGTAGGGCTGCTAATTATTTTGGTCAATATTGAGATCACAATTATTTAACAGGATTACTCATTGCCTTAGGAAACATTAAACTATTGAAATGTAATACTTTCTTTTTAAAAACTAGGCTATTACAGCGCCTTGCGAAAGTATTCGGCCCCCTTGAACTTTGACCTTTTGCTACATTGCAGGTTTCAAACATAAAGATATAAAACTGTAATTTTTTGTGAAGAACCAACAACAAGTGGGACACAATCATGAAGTGGAACGAAATTTATTGGATATTTCAAACTTTTTTAACAAATTAAAAAACTGAAAAATTGGGCGTGCAAAATTATTCAGCCCCTTTACTTAATACTTTGTAGCGCCACCTTTTGCTGCGATTACAGCTGTAAGTCGCTTGGGGTACGTCAGTTTTGCACATCGAGAGTGAAATTTTTGCCCATTCCTCCTTGCAAAACAGCTCGAGCTCAGTGTCAAGTTGAATGGACAGCGTTTGTGAACAGCAGTTTTCAGTTCTTTCCACCGATTCTCGATTGGATTCAGGTCTGGACTTTGACTTGGCCATTCTAACACCTGGATATGTTTATTTGTGAACCATTCCAGTGTAGATTTTGCTTCATGTTTTGGATCATTGTCTTGTTGGAAGACAAATCTCCGTCCCAGTCTCAGGTCTTTTGCAGACTC
>NC_060171.1:2365858-2371127 GCF_021292245.1 Micropterus dolomieu
GACACAATCATGAAGTGGAACGAAATTTATTGGATATTTCAAACTTTTTTAACAAATTAAAAAACTGAAAAATTGGGCGTGCAAAATTATTCAGCCCCCTTAAGTTAATACTTTGTAGCGCCACCTTTTGCTGCGATTACAGCTGTAAGTCGCTTGGGGTACGTCAGTTTTGCACATCGAGAGTGAAATTTTTGCCCATTCCTCCTTGCAAAACAGCTCGAGCTCAGTGTCAAGTTGAATGGACAGCGTTTGTGAACAGCAGTTTTCAGTTCTTTCATCATGGGCCTCTTGGCTGCATCTCTGATCAGTCTTCTCCTTGTATGAGCTGGAAGTTTAGAGGGACGGCCGGGTCTTCGTAGATTTGCAGCGGTCTGATACTCCTTCCATTTCAATATTATCGCTTGCACAGTGCTCCTTGGGATGTTTAAAGCTTGGGAAATCTTTTTGTATCCAAATCCGGCTTTAAACTTCTCCACAACAGTATCTCGGACCTGCCTGGTGTGTTCCTTGTTCTTCATGATGCTCTCTGCGCTTTAAACGGACCTCTGAGACCATCACAGAGCAGGTGCATTCATACGGAGACTTGATTTCACACAGGTGGATTCTATTTATCATCATTAGTCATTTAGGTCAACATTGGATCATTCAGAGATCCTCACTGAACTTCTGGAGAGAGTTTGCTGCACTGAAAGTAAAGGGGCTGAATAATTTTGCACGCCCATTTTTTCAGTTTTTTATTTGTTAAAAATGTTTGAAATATCCAATAAATTTCGTTCCACTTCATAATTGTGTCGCACTTGTTGTTGATTCTTCACAAAAAATTACAGTTTTATATCTTTATGTTTGAAGCCTGAAATGTGGTCGAAAAGTTCAAGGGGGTCGAATACTTTTGCAAGGCACTGTATGTCATTGTCCATGCTGGTGTTTCATTGTTGACATTGTCCAATGTCCATTTTGTAGACATCACTCAATCCTAATTTGAACACATTTCTTTACTCTGCAGGTAAGTTTGTGACTACATTTCCTTTGTATGTTTATATATTTTTTGATGTTGTGATATAGGTCTTAAATTTTATTCATATTGGTCTTAAGAAAGGTCTTAAAAAGTCTTAAATTTGATGAGGTGAAACCTGCAGAAACCCTGAACCTGCTAGTATATCATGTTATTTTTCAGAGATCTAATGAATATAATTATAATAAAATACATTTAACAAATATATGAACATAAATAACAATGCGAAAGAACAGATTACAGCATGAAATCGCAACTTTATACCAGAGAAACTTTGCTTTCCAAACAGACACGTGTGAACTATGTAATATGTTAAATTTTGGATGATGATGATGATGATGATGAATTATAACTGAGATGATTCAACATGAAGTTTGAGTTTTCAATAAAAATATATTGAGTTGTTATTTTATCAACATTGAATATTTTACATTACTTACCCTCATTGCCACAAATACATGTAAGTACACTTATAAATACCACTGTGAGTGTTTTTCCTCTCTTTGTTCCTAAAATACGTGTTTTATTGTTAGTTTTCACTGATTGAGCTTAAAAAGAGAACATGACATGAAAACATAATATTCCATATTATCAGGTTTGGTATTTTATGCCTTTATTACATGATGTCCAAACACGTGGACAGTTAAATAATTAATTAATAATTAAATAAAACAGAATTTTGTTAAGAAAAAAAAAATTCTAATTTGAGCACATTTTTGAGTTATAAAAACAATCTTTAAAAAAAATCTAGAAACTCTTTTTAATAATTCCTGCATGAGTTAATCTGCTGATTATTTTCTCCATTAATTAATTGATTGATTGTCCTGTTAAAGTAGTGGGAAAATGCCTCACAGTGTGTGAAAGATATTCAGTTTACAGTGACATGAAACAGCCGCATGTAAATAATAAATGTAAGAAATTATTGTAGCTGCAATTACTTCATTTGTGGTTCTTCCTCCGTAAATAAGCGGGCTTATTGTTTAATATCTCTTGTCTCTCTCTTGTGCAGAAGAGGATTAGGGTCATGTGAAATTTTTTTTTGAGTTCTGAGTTTAAAGTCAGAATTCTGAGAAAAAAGTCAGAATTATGAGTTTAAAGTCAGAATTCTGAGAAAAAAAGTCAGAAATCTAAAATAAATTTCACATGTGGCCCTAATCCTCTTCCGCACTCTTGTTTATGTGAAAATAAAACTAAAAGTTTAAACTAAACTGGGGGGATTGTCGGTACTTTTCGGTGCGACACCGGAAGTGCCCTCTCTGTTGTTTCGACGTGCACTTCCTGTTGTGACTCCAGCGAAGAATCCTCCACAAACAGACGGTCCGCCAACAAACCGGGACAGGACGGCGCCGTTTGGGTAAAGTTAACAGATATTTCGCTTAGTCTGTTGTTTTAATTAGCGGCCGTGAAGTTTAATTGATTTTAAGTCGGGTTATCGGAGCGTTTGTCTGCAGCTGCTTGGGTTAGCTCTCTATGCTAACTCGGCTAACAGATGGACGTTTCACTGAGTTTGGTAACAAAACTGTTTTCACTTTGTTTCAGTTCCTGAACCTGTTGTTTTATTATACATGCGGATAAAATATGTTGGTTTTATCTGTGCAGTTGGTGCCTTTTGTTCGTTGTTAAAAAACTAAACAAATTAAATTATGTTTCTCAACACTGAATCTAAAACACGCATGTAAATTATTTATTGGTCTCTGAGGAAGCTTTCTTTAAACATTAACGTTTCTAAGAGGAAGATGGCTCCAGTTTATCACTCATTCTTTAGTTTTTCCCTCAAGAAAGTGTTTTTATTTTAAATAAGTTGTTGTTTAAAAAGTGTAATATTTGTCTCAAAGAATTGCAGGCATGTTGCAACACTTTTCAAACCTCAGCTTTATCAATGTTTTTTATCATGTAGTTTATTAAACAATTGGAAAAACGATGGACTAATCATAAATGACAATAATAGTGGTTTATCTTTAATTAAAAACCAACAGATGCGTTAGGTCCACTACAGACCAGGATGAAGGATCTGAAGGACTTTAATCTTTATATTTTAATGGTTCTGTAGTTTTTGGAAATATGGGGACAGGTAACTAGTTTTCAGTGTTCTGGGTAGTTCATTTAAATATCTTGCATTTGTCATGCATATTTATATATTTAAAGTCCTGAGGAGAGAAGTGGCAGCGATTCGGTGGAATAGTCCAGACACGGTAACATTAGCTGTTTGGTGGATCTTTCTCAGGTGAACTGTCCTGAGCACCTGGATGATTCGAGTCTGGATTCACGGTGATTACAGGATTTGGATCCAGGTGTGTTACGGTGCTGGAAGACGCCATGGACGAGACGTTTCCCGGCAGTCCCTGTTCGTCTGAGGCGGACAGTCCTGGAGGTCTGAACCGAGGCTGCCTCCTGGACCCAGCTGACGTCCTCTATCATGACCTCTCCATCATCGTCCCGGAAACACCCAGGTAACACGGCTCCTCGTCTCGCCTGTGGGTCACACTGAACGCAGAGAGCGCTATAGTCATAGGGGACGCTGGGGACACGTCCCCACCACTTTTTAAGCATAATTTGTTTAAAAATGTTCTAAAAAAACTCGACAAGACGGGTAAACTCAAAAACGTTTATTTGCACATTAGGAAAACAACCTCTAAATAAGATTATGAACCTGAAAATGCGCAGAATACCACCTCTTTAAATATTTCTTCAAAATAGTTTTAAATATCTTCTAGTCTTGTTCTTGTGAAGTATTGTATTGTGTAATTATTGTCTCTCACCCTAATCTGAGCCCTGATTTCTCCACCACTTAACACAAAGTGACGCTCTTGTGACGACACAGCAGCGGTGGAAGAAGTATTCAGATCATTTACTTAAGTAAAAGTAGTAATATCACAATGAGAAAATACTCAAAACTTAAAGTATTATCAGCCAAATGTACGTGAAGTAAAAGCTCACAGGGGCTGCTGGCAATGTAGAAATCACACTAACAACCAGTTTACATGGAGAAAGGTTGACCTGTCACACACACGCAGGGGTGCCCTTATTCACGACTGTATAAATATAACATATAACTACCCCTGTAGTGGGGGAGCAGCGAGCCGGGTGGCAGCAGCAGCAAAAACAAAGACATAATTCTTTAATTCCTGCAGGGTCCAATCTGATTGGCTCGTTCTCTCAGCAGTAACATGTTTCAGATGAAGCTTCATTAATGATTGAAACAGAAACATTCTTTGGGTTCTGCTGTAGATTTTATAGCGTGGCTGCTGTTTAAAGGAGAGCGGGTCCAGTTTGTCAGACGTCCTTCAGCTGCTTTATTCTCTGCAGTATAACTGTATATTTAACGTTAGCCAGTAACATGTTGTTTGAAACTAAATGAAACTGTTGAAAACATTGTTTGGACGGCGGACTGCGGAGGCTTTAATCAGCTGCTTCATTTCATTCAGAAAGTGAAAGTTAAGAGTCCAGAAAATTTGGGGTTTTCCTAAAACCATGTTTCATCTTGGCAGAAAGAGATCTGTTCTCACCAGCGTCGCCTCCAGCCAGGAAGTTACAAAAGGAGCTTCTCCACTTTCAGCAGGACGGAACAACTTACAGTTACAGCAGTTCAGATTATTACTGGGTCTTTTGCCTCACAGACCTTTTCAAACCTGCTCTGAGAAGAAAGAACAACTTGCATCTTTTTCGGTGTTTATGAAGATTCTCAGTTATCCAGGTCATAGTTATCCAACGAAGGTTAAAATCAAGGGCAACTGGACTTGGTTGAAGATACTGGAAGACGTTTCGTCCCTCATCCAAAGGACTTCTTCAGTTCTGACTGACTGGCAGTGAAACTCAGCTATCTAACCTCAGTGGGGTCGTTGGCCCGGGTCATCGATACCGCTGGTTCGTTAGTGTTCCTTGTTGCTGTGACGACAGTCGTTACAGTCGTTAAGACTACCTGAGGCCAAGACTGAACGACCATCGTTGGTATCTTCACCTGAGGCCAATAGGTTACGTTTGTTGAGTTTCCTGGGAAGTGATGAAAGGACAGCATTGTAAGTGGGGGATAAGTGGTGGCGTAGACCCCCTCCCCTGTTCAATGACGGCTTCTCAACCCGGGTGTAGTTGGCTTCCTTGACACCTCTTTCAAACCATCCATCTTCTCTGTCTAAAATGTGCACCTGGTGGTCCTCAAACGAGTGTCCTCTGTCCTTCAGATGTAAGTAGACTGCAGAGTCTTGACCTGAGGAGTTGGCCCTTCTGTGTTGAGCCATGCGTTTGTGTCGTGGTTGTTTA
>NC_060171.1:2371227-2379696 GCF_021292245.1 Micropterus dolomieu
AAAAAACATGTGTAATCTGTTATGTACATGGCCCTATAGCTATCACCTACAGCATGTACTTCAGAAATTCAAACAGGGGTCTGTGGAGTGATGCTACCCTGTGGGTGTTTGCGATTTATGTTTGCTAAACCTCACAGTCCAGTGCAATCTACTAAGAGTTACAAACAAGGACTATCTGGAAATTAAGCACACATCATTGAATGGCATTTTCTCGGACTCTCATCATCAAATCATTGTAACTGACCTCATAAACCCACCATGTTTTCCCAAACTCAGATGATTTGAAATCTAATTTAATCTAATCTCTAGGGCTCCAAGATTGCTATACATTCTACTTTAGTAAACCTCTATTCGGTGCTTTATAATGATGACATTATTTAACTGTAACATTTTGTTTTTACAATCAGTGGCACACTTATGTTCATATACAACAATTGGCAAAAAGCAAACTGCAGCCTGACTAGGCAAGGCAAGTTTATTTATATAGCACTTTTAAACAACAAGGCAATTCAAAGTCCATCCATCCTCAACTGCTTATCCTGTGTACAGAGTCGCAGGGGGCTGGTCGCAATCCCAGCTGACATTGGACGAAAGGCGTGGTACACCCTGGACAGGTCGCCAGTCCATCGCAGGGCCACACCTAGACAGACAACCACTCACACTCGCATTCACACCTAAGGGCAATTTAGAGACACCAATTAACCTAGCCTGCATGTCTTTGGATGGTGGGAGGAAGCCGGAGCACCCGGAGAGAACCCACACTGACACGGGGAGAACATGTAAACTCCAAACATAAAAGCAGCAGGTAAATTTAAAGTAGAAGCAGGATAAAACAGGACAGTAAAAGCTAAAGTTTAGTATTAATTAAGTTATTAATCTACAGCCTTAAATTTATTAAAGGCAGTGGTAAAAAGTAAAGTCTTCAGTCTTGATTTAAAAGAGTTGACACTTTCAGCCAACCTGCAGTTTGTTCCAGATATATGGAGCATGAAAACTAAATGCTGCTTTTCCAGGTTTAGTTTTGACTCTGGGGACAGAGAGCAGACCTGTTCCAGGTGACCAGAGAGGTTTGGATGGTTAATAATGTTGCAGAAGATGAGCAATATATTTTGGCCCTAAACCATTTAGTGCTTTAGAAATTCAATGATACCCTGTGGGTCCAATGAAGGTTAAAATCAAGGGGAACGGGACTTGGTTGAAGATACTGGAAGACGTTTCGTCCCTCATCCAAAGGACTTCTTCAGTTCTGACTGACTGGCAGGGAAACTCAGCTATTTAACCTCAGTGGGGTCGTTGGCCCGGGTCATCGATACCGCCAGTTTGTTAGTGTTCCTTGTTGCTGTGACGACAGTCGTTAAGACTTCCTGTGGCCAAGACTGAACGACCATCGTTGGTATCTTCACCTGAGGCCAATAGGTTACGTTTGTTGAGTTTCCTAGGAAGTGATGAAAGGACCGCATTGTAAGTGGGGGATAAGTGGTGGCGTAGACCCCCTCCCCTGTTCAATGACGGCTTCTCAACCCGGGTGTAGTTGGCTTCCTTGACACCTCTTTCAAACCATCCATCTTCTCTGTCTAAAATGTGCACCTGGTGGTCCTCAAACGAGTGTCCTCTGTCCTTCAGATGTAAGTAGACTGCAGAGTCTTGACCTGAGGAGTTGGCCCTTCTGTGTTGAGCCATGCGTTTGTGTAGTGGTTGTTTAGTCTCCCCAATATACAGGTCTGTGCATTCCTCACTGCATTGGACCGCATACACTAGATTGCTTTTCTTGTGTTTGGGTGTGCGGTCTTTGGGGTGTACCAGCATCTGTCTTAGTGTGTTCTTGGGTTGAAAAAACACAGGGATGTGGTGTTTGTTGAAAATCCTCCTGAGTTTCTCTGATACTCCAGACACGTATGGAATCACAATGTCGTTGCGTTTGACCTTCTTTTCCTCCCCTGTAGTTTTGTTCTTCTTGGATCTTGTGGCTGTTTTCACAAAGGTCCATTTAGGGTATCCACAGGCTGTAAGTGCCCCCTTCAGGTGGTTCTGTTCCTTCTCTAGAAGAAGTCACGTCATAGGATACCATGGTTTCATCTGGATCCAGTTTTAGTCCTCGAACTTTGTTTACAAAGTCGATAGAGTTTTGGACGTGGTGAGGCGTGTTTCCCACCAAAGGAGCTAAGATGGTAGAAATGTGTTTGGCAATGTTGTAGGTAACTGAGTTAATGCTGCTGATAATCGGCCTGAGAGGGGCTCCTTCTTTGTGTATCTTGGGTAGTCCATAAATGCATGGAACGGCTTCTCCAGGATACAAACGGTAATATTGTTCTTCCAGTATCTTCAACCAAGTCCAGTTGCCCTTGATTTTAACCTTCGTTGGATCTCTTTCGGTGTTTCAGGGTTTGTTCAACTGAGTTTATTTTCTTTGTGCAGAAGAGGAATTATGAAGATGTTTATAACAGTGATCTTTTATTAAATCTCTTAAAATGTTTCCTGTCAGACTTCGTAAGATCTCCATCCAGACTTGAATGATAAAGCTGTTAAATTCTGTGTTTGTTCCAGCCCACAGCTCGGCAAACGAAGGCGTCGCGTTCTCGCCACAGAGGAGCAGTTCAGTCCTGTAAGTCCTGATTTAGATCATCATATTGTTGCTGTCGTCAGCTGCGTCTGAGGCTGACCGCTGTGTTCCTCCGTCCTCAGCTGGCTGTCGCCGCCTCTCCGGGACGACAGGAACTCTCCACCGGCAGCGAACGAGCTTTTTCTCATAAATCCAAACGCAGGAGGCTGGCGGCGGCGATGGGGGAGCAGGGCGTCGGCTTTGTTCCAGCTTCATCTCTGAGGGCTTTTCCTCTGTGCACCTGGCTGGAGGCCCCGCTGTCCTGCTCCTCCTCCTCCTCCTCTTCCTCCTCCTCCTCCTACCTCACACCAGTATCAGAGGAGGAGGCTCTGACTGCAACGGGCTCCACGGTAGAAGCCAGTCCTGCGTATGTCAGCCAGAGGAGAGAAAGCCCGACTTCAGCGGCGGCTTCGCCCTCACCGCCGCCATCCTCTGACTCTCTGTCCTTCCTGACTGCAGAGGAGAGGAGATGGTTGAACCACGAGCAAGGAAACACCTCAGCAGGTGAGGAGACGGTGGAGATAATTCTGTATCAGCTCACAGCCAGTAAAGTTTCTGCAACACATTGGCCCTCATTTATCAATCTTCCGTTGAAACGGGCGTATTTTTGAGCGTGAGATTATGCTGACACTGTTCTCAGCGCCTGATTTATCAATGAGAGCGTACCCTGGCATTTCAGGTGTACGCACCACCTGGTGTTGATAAATGCGGCGGCTGAAAACGTGTGTAATTTGAATGAAACGCCCCCAATTATTAAAACTTCAGGAGGCCGAGCCCACAACTTCACGGCAGGGACTGACGAAATATGGCAAGAAATACATGGTTTGGAGCAGGAAATCCACAAATTAAGACTTAAGAAACAAAATATTATGTTGTTTTGACAGATTTAAATAAAGATTAAATGTTTAGTTTCACTACTAGAGCCCATCCCCGGCATAAATGTTCAAAAATATTGTGCATTTTAATATTACAAAATTTTTCTTTTGGAAACAATTTAATACTTTTTTTATTGGATGATTTAAACTGGACACATTTTTGACAAAATGTTCAACGCGCTTAAAACTGGACACGAGCAGTAAGATGAGCCATAAACGGTTCACTGACCCAGGACTCGCACATGAACCGGGATCAGCGTGCACCAGAGTCCGCCTTTAGCGGGTGCTCGCTGTTGCTGTCATAATATAAAGTTTGTCTGTAGCAGCCTCACCTAAAGGTCGTGGGGCTGTGTCCATTTCGGCAGACGGTGTCAGAGCTTCAAGCCATCAGCTTATGCTCTTCGTTGTTTGTATGCAGTATTTATTTACCGTACAACATTTTTCGCCTTTTCATTTGAAGGTACACATTTTTTTTAAAAGCAAACCCAAATAAAAGGCACCTAAAGCTACGATAAAATAGTCCAAATACAAATCAAAGCATGTTTTCACTGCTCAAATATTATATAGGCTGTATAAAGTCCGTGTTGCTCAAATATAAACACCAAAATTAATGTTTCAAACGTTTTTTCTGTTACAGTGGGTCATAATATATCATGTATTTTAGTTTGTCAGTGCGTTTTGTGCTGTTAGGAATTGTTTTTCTGTGCATTTCTGCACTAACTCAAAACTTGCGTACATGTACAGCACCTCCTGAGCTGGCGTAGGATTTGAGCGTGCCGTACGCCAACGTCCATATTGATAAATCTCAAAGTCATCGTGGTTTTGGGTGTACGCTGGAAATTTGGTGTACGCACTTTTCCATTGTCACCAGCAGCTCAGAGGAGCTCATGGAGGCAAACATCACATTCCTCCTCCTCACAGAGGAGAACACAGACATGAAACAAGTTTTAAGATTCAGCGTGGCGAACACTCAAGGGCGCCAAACTGGGACTGATTACCCAGGATCCCGATGGGGGGAGGGCCTGGAATGAAAACACTAACCCTTTTGTTCTCAGTGTTTTAATTCTAAACAGGAAGTCTCATAACTCAATTGGCAGAATAAATGTTCAGATACTGAACGTAGTACCCCCCCCCCCCCCCCCCCCCCCCCCGACTGTCTGTCCTCAGGAAAACTAAATCAAGGTACCAAAAAAGAAAGAAAGCAAAGTGAAGGAAAACAGCTGCTCATTAATTTCATAAGCACAATCACAACTAACCGATAAATAATAGTTTAAGCTAATATCTGCAGTTTAGATTGAAGGCACGAGTCTAGCTTGATGCATATTTGCACAGCAGGCTAGAATATAAATTATTATCAGCATCATAAAAACTTTCTGAAGTCTTTGAACCACTTAGTTACACTCTTGGACACAAAGATGGATGAAATGAAGTGAAGTATTGTTCCTGCAAATGAAACACGACTCCAGTGAAGTCTTGCTCAGATGTCATTATGCTGCATAGTGAACATTTTCTCAGTGTCGGGGGACAGTAAGGTGTTATTTCCAGCTTTGTCTGATACCTTGGGGCTGCATGTCGAAGCGTCCTTGGGCAGGATACCGAACCCCGAAAACCTCGAACCCCGAATCCACCAGTGTGTGAATGGTGAATGCGATGTAGTGTAAAAGCGCTGAGTGGTCACAAAAACTGGAAAGGCGCTATAGAAATACGGAGCATTTACTTGCTTAATGATCAAGGAATTAGCAAAATACAGACATTTTGAAATGTGTGTTTCTCTACTTGAACAAAGTGAAACAATTTTGGCACACGACCTGCAGGAGGAACTGCACACGAGTGTATTACAGAAAGAGTATAATGTTTAGTTAATAGTTTACTGTTAGTATAACAATAATATATTAAATACTACATTCATTAGAATGTCATATAAGGGTGTACTTTTTTACTGCTTATTGAATCCAGTTACAGCGGTTTCATTTTTGTGGGTTTTAAAAAAAAATTGTGCATCGGTCTTTAATTTGGGTCAATAATAGGGGGTGGAAAATAATAGATTTATAGAAGCATCGCGATGCTGTGATTCTGAATCGATTCAGAAATGTCAATAATCGATTATCTAGAGGTTAATTTGGTAACGTAATGTTGACGGAACGAAAAAGGCAGAACTCAGAAGTGCAGCTCACGTGTGGTTCTTGCTGTTCAGCACAGACAGGCAGCTGTTGAATGAGTGAGTGCAGCTGCTAAACTTTACACATGATCAATAAAATCAACGCACAACTAACGTTAATGATTTTCCCCCGCACGCTGTGCAGCACGGCGGCGCTTAGCGAGCGTCCTCTGCTCCTTCTTCAGAGGACAGCTACGTGACAGGCGGCGGTAGGAAAAGATGAGCGCTACGCTTCAGTCTGGCTGTAAATGTGCAGTGCAGGTCACAGCGTGTCCGTTAATCAAAGTCTGTCTGTTGTTTTCCGACGGCTGGATAAGTGAAGGCGGTTAGCGCTAAGGTTAGCTAACGTCTCCTCTTCGGACTGCCGTCTGGAAGCTGAGCAGGAAGCTTTTTAGCTGCTAGTTCAAGTTCGTAGGACACAATGAACCAAATGCCGTTTCTCAAGGCTCACGGTGCTCAATACTGGATTAGAATAATTAACTTTCAGGACACAAACATGTAACCACACTAGACGGGACAAGAACAGGAACAGAGCATCAGAAATAAAAACAGCAGCAGCAGAGGTCAGTAATAACTCTCATCTGCATTTCATCACTACCTACTTGTTTGGATTTTTGTTAAATACTTTGCTTTAAAAGTACCAAGTGGTCACACAGTGAGAAAAATACATCTTTATCCAATTAGTTTTACAGCCGCATCATAGCCACCCTCAAGGTGACGCATCGACGAATCGAATCGTTGACCTGATAATCGTAATCGAACCGTGTGACTCAGTGAAGATGCACACCCCTAGTCAGTAATCATTTTGTTCAATTTGCTGCAGCACATCAGACCCGTTTTAATGTCCCGCCCCATCACGGCTGTGATTGGTCGGCTCTGTGAAAAACAGGCAGCGATACAGCGAACGTAAAATGGCAGCGAGCCAAATCTTCCTGATCTTCTGTCTGACCTTCAGCTGCCGCCGACGTCTCTCTGTCTCCGTCACAGAGCGGCTCGGTGCTCCGGTGGCGAAGCCGACTATGTTTTGAACAATTACAAAGTAATTGTACACAGTGTTGAGAAAAGTGGGTTGGAACTGTGTAGAAATCACAGATTATTATTATTATTATTACTATTACGTGTTTAAATGTGGTACGAACGGTTCAGTAGTGACTCCTCTGATCACCGCCACAGTTTAATGTGCTCAGTTATTAACATGTTTCAAGAGATGTGAGAGAGGAAGGGGCCCCACAGAGACTGCTTGTACATAGGGCCCAGAGTTTTGTGCGACGCAGCTGCGTACACTTCCCGAAGATATATCTCCATAAACATCTAGAAGTGAGCTCAGAAACCAGAGACGCTGCAGAAGCTCCTGAGAATCTTCATGTTTTGACGTTTCCTTCAGTGTCGCAGTTGGCTCTACATGCATGCTAACGGCTAACAGCTAATTCAGCTGCTGTTGAAGGGGCCAGTTCGACTAAATTTAAACACATACAGGCTAAAAACAGATTCAGAACAGTTGTAGCTCACAGCTGACTCAGTAGATTTTAGCAAAAAACTCAAATGAATTTATAATTTTTCATTAATTAATCATCCATTTTCTGCTGCTTGTCCAGGTTAAAGTACTGAATGATGTAATGGAAGTACAAATAAAGAAGTGTAGGTCGTATTGGCGCTGCTGGTTTTCCTGAGCGGGTGTATGAAATATATCCAGGTATTAAATTACATTAAAGTTAAATTAAATCAGCTCCAGGCCTCACAGGGAACAGCCAGTTTCAGTTCTTTGGTTCTGATCCGTCGTTTCTTCTGCAGCTGCGCCGGAGCAGATCGTCATCAGCGACGATGAGGAGGCCGTGGTTCGCTCGGCGCAGGTGGAGGAAGACGAGGCGTTTGCTCGAAGCCTGCAGGTAGGATCCTTCACCTGCAGACGCAGCGTGCAGCGTGCGGCGTGGGAAAGTGTTCACGATGCTCTTTGTCCACTCAGGCCCAGTTTGACCAAGAGGAGGCGCACAGCGCACACCAGCACCACCTTCATCACAGGAGCCATCTTCTTCATCAGCGGAGCCTTCATGGGGTGAGAGAGCCTCTCTTGTTTCTCGTTAACTGTGTTTGCTGCATTCACGGTGAGTTACAGTGCGACTCTGTCTGCAGTGCCACCCCTACATGGAGCCCAGCTGGATGCCTCACCTGCTGGCTGCCGTCTCTCCCCTGGTCGGCTTTGAAGACGGTAAGAACAGGAACGCAGCACAGCTCGATCTCAGCCCCGGGTAATCTGGCGGTTAGCGCGGTAACAGTAGGCGTGGTTTGCATTGTCAAACTGAATCCAGCTAACTCCGTCACCAGCGATGAAACAACTAGAGATAAATTACAGACTGTTCATGTATTGAATGGTTATTGCTGAAAAATGGCGACCGTGAAAAAGGAGGCGAAACAGACCGAAGTTTATTAATGGACGCTGATTTCCCCACGTTGGTTATTTTACAGACTCTTATTAACGGACACACTGTGACCTTCGCCGTACATTTACTGCCAGACTTACTCGCTTTCACCGTCACTGTCTACCACACGATCTCTCACGTTCACGTTTTGCTACGTTTTGTCTGCCCCTGGTGTGTGTACACAGATCTGATTGGTCAGCGCAGAAGACGTGGGCGGGGCAGAAGGAGGAACGGCCTGCCAGAGTTTTCAGAAGACCTGCAGGGAAATGACTATGAGGTGAGGAGGAGGAGGAGCGGGGGGGAGGAGGAGGAGGGGCGGGGGGGAGGAGGAGGAGGGAGGGAGGGAGGGAGAAGGAGGAGGAGGGAGGGAGGAAGAGGAAAGAGGGAGGGAGGAGGAGGGAGGAGGGAGGGGGGAGGAGG
>NC_060171.1:2379796-2395026 GCF_021292245.1 Micropterus dolomieu
AGAAGGGAGGAGGGAAGGAAGGAGGAGAGAGAGGGAAGGAGGGGGGAGGAGGAGGGAGAGAGACCTGCAGGTTCATCTGCATCAGAAAACCAAATACTGTTTTTTATTTTCCTGCGTCTTCAAACCAAAATACAGTTTAGTCACTTTTCCCTTCGTGAGCCGCGTATGTCCAGCTGCAGCCTGCAGACCGTGACGGAAGTTGAACTTCCAAATATGTTTTGTCCCAGATGACGTTCATCTCGGCTCACATGAAGGATCCTAATGCAAACCGTTTTATTCTTTAGGAGCCAACAACAGAACTTTAAATACACTTCTGAGAAGTTTTTAGGCGAGAAATCAACTGTGTAGATTTCTAATATCGGCAGTTTCAAGAAAATTGACAGCGAATCGAAAATGCGTTCAAACGTTTTCGCAGTTGAGAAGCTCCGCAAGCTGCAGTTAACGTTACCGGAGGCTGCACAGCAACACAATGGAGGTTAACCCTGTCTGCTAGCAGGAGACCGCTGTAGGGTTAACCGGTCGACATGCATACAGTCAATAACTTTAGGCTCAAACCCTGTCTGGGGTAAGAGGAATATACTGTCAGGAATAGCTAGCTAGCTCCGGTTAGCTCCCCCAGGCTCAGTCACACAGACCGCTGCAGCCAACACAGCAGACCAGCAACAGCTGATAATGTTCGTACCGCTGTTATTCTGTCAATAAATTCTCAGTAATGTAAAGTTTTAACCTAAATCGAGACACATCTGGCTCGTGATGCAACATTACAGAATATTCTTGGTTTGTGAAACTTAAAATCACTTTGGAAGAAATAAAACAACAGTATGAATTGAAACATTATTATCATTAGGCTGTTATAAATAAGTATTTGCAGGAATTATAGTATAAATATACTATATTAATAATATATAAGTATAGTAAATATTAACACATAACGTACTCTGATTACTACGTTGACACTTGACACCTCTTTTTTTAACGGCTTTTTTTTATTTAACAACTATGCGTGGGCGCCGAGCGGTCGAGATAATCGCCGTTTATCGTTTTGTGCGCGGTGGCTTCTGGGACAACCCATATATTGAAGTACAACTTCGGTCACGTTTGTCTGGTTTTTATATACAGTCTATGGTTTGTCTGCGGGCTGCAGCTGGACCCTTCTCCTCTGAGCGCTGAACTACTTCCTGTAGTTCTGCAGTTCTACTTCCTGTAGTTCTGCAGTTCTACTTCCTGTAGTTCTGCAGTTCTACTTCCTGTAGTTCTGCAGTTCTACTTCCTGTAGTTCTGTCGTTGTACTTCCTGTAGTTCTGCAGTTCTACTTCCTGTAGTTCTGCAGTTCTACTTCCTGTAGTTCTGTCGTTGTACTTCCTGTAGTTCTGCCGTTGTACTTCCTGTAGTTCTTTACAGAGTTAATATTTCGCCTGATGGTGTCGTCGTGCCCATCTGCTCGTCTTTCAGGCTCTCCTGGAGTTCGAGGAGCGTCAGGGTTCTGTCGTGTCCAAGAAGTTAAGTCGGAGGGAAATCCAGCGGTTTCCCACCAAAGCCTTCCAATCTGCGAGCAACGCCGGGAACACTCAGTGAGTCATCTCCCCCCCCCCCCCATTATTTTCTGCTGCTGACCTGCCTGACTCTCCTCTGCTGATTGACAGGTGTCAGATCTGTTTCTGCGACTACGCTGAAGGGGAGAAGCTCAGGATGCTGCCCTGCTTCCACAACTACCACGTCCAGTGTATCGACCGCTGGTTAAAGGTAACGGCTCGCGCACACAGCTAGGTGTCATTTTAACAGGCTGATAACTTTGTCTAGAGAACAACAGGCTTAAAACTAAATGTGAACAGCCGACTGATAAGCTTTTTCAGCGGTGCTGGTTAAATGTACACCTTAAGTAGGAACTCCGACTTCAGGTGGCGTTCATGGTACTTTTTCTTGCTGGAGGTCTGAAATTTCCCAGTTGCCTGGAACGCAGCATCAGTCAGTCTTCTGCTCCTTTTGCTCCTTTTGTTTTAGTAGAAAACATCAGGCACAAACTTTCATTTAAATCCAAAGCGAAGCTCCTCAAAGTGTCGTGTTCAGGATCAACACTTAATCACTTCCTCTGCAGCGGGTTCAACAACTGATCGTTTGTGTTTTCTGATCATTATAAACTCAAACTTTAAAGTCGAGTTTAAAGTCGTCTCCTTGAGATTTAAACGTTTATCCAGTCTCTGACGTTGTGGAGAGAATAATCTGATCCCAGCTGTTTCCTGACAGGATAACGCCACCTGCCCCATCTGCAGAGCCAACCTGGCCGACGGAGACGCCCTCGCCCCCCCGCACCTCTGACCTCGGCGCCTCCTCCGGCCGGACAGCACCCCCTTCAGTCTTTCTGCCGTTTGTGTTTGATGAAGGACAACTCGTCTTTTTTGTTCTTTTTTTTTTTTTTTATACTTTTATTTTGTGTCTCAGAACGAAATCGACTCTTCAGGAATAAAACTTTAAAACAGTGAGGCTGCTTTTGATTTCTGTTTCGAGGACGTCCGCCGCAGCTGCTGTTTAACGAGAAATAAAGGTGAAGGTTTCCTCCTCCTGTGTTTGTCTCAATTTGTCACCACGACGTTTCTGACTTTTACTCCCCGTAGCGTTTCTTCATGGCTCTGTATCTCCTCAGGTAGTGCAGCAGCGCCTCCAGCTCTCTGACCACGTACTCGCCCCGGGCGATCATCTCGCAGGCCCTCATTTCAGCCTCTGTCTGAAACAAGCTGTAGATGTTCCTGTCTCTTCTCTGATATTTCCTATTTTTCAGAGTCATTTCCTTTCAATGTTGATTATTCATTATGGCATCTGTGCGCTCGGTGTTGGAGGACAGATGACAGAAAACTCGGCGCACTTTCACCTGCCACCGTCTTCTGTAACACGCATTTTGGCCGTTTCACCGATGCGGAGGCAATGGTGCCAGAAGTCTGGAGCTGAGGAGCGATGCCATCAGCGGTGCTGAAACGGTGAGTTGTGCACTCAGAGGATTTATTCACACTAGCGAACTAACGTTAGTTGACAAAGTAAAAACGTTGATTAGTTAACATGACGTCTTGTCTGTGTGTGAGTGAGTTTTACATCCTAGTAATTAATTAATTTCAATTCGAGAGGCAGGTTTGAATCCAGCCATGGGCTCTCTGTGTGGAGTTTGCATTTTCTTCCTGTGTTCATGTGTGTTTCGGTGTAAAATGTTATATTTCTAAATGTGTACTGAGTTTTGTAGATGTGTAAGATAATTAGTTTTATAAAGGGAGCAGTAACGGCTTTGGCCAAGCAAGAGGCAAAGAAGTGATGAGCAGCTGCACGATCGTAGGTCGTAGCTACTCTGATGATGAAAACCTATATACTGTATCAAACGTTTGGTAAATTTTCAATAATGAGCACCACAAGTGTTTGTCTTCTCTGCTTGGTTTTGTCAACTAGCAGCTCATTAATATGGAGGTCCTGAACGCTCAGCGCACTGAAACTTAAGAAGATGTATTATACAAGCATATTATCTAACACATCTCAGACTGAACATCACCAGAGACAGAACATTATAAGCTTCGTAAAGGTCGATCTTAGGCAGGTCAGGTGGTTGTTCCGTTTGGCTTTTGTTATAATTACATTTTCTTCTTTACAGAAAGGACCTGAATCTGTGGAGGCCAGCCATTATTAAACTCTGAGATGTGATGGTGAACCACGTTCAGAACATCCATGAACACAGCACGCTGGAACCAGTTAGGACATACCTTATATAGACCTTGATTCGTGGTGTCTTCAGTGGAGCTGGTTGGTGCCTGGTTTAATTTGATTTCAGTGCCTATTTTGTAGGTAAATTTCCCAGATTGTGCAAAGAATTAGAATAATTTTAAAAAATGGAAATGCATCACACCATAATTTGTACTGAAGTAAATCACAGCTAATTCTGTAGAGTAAAGATTCTATTTTGAAACAGGAGATTAAGAGTAAAAACACATGAACAAGACATTTTACAAATTACAAAACACAGTACTAGCTTCATGAAGATATAATTTATTGCAGGACTGTTTTACTGGACTGCAGCAGTTTTAGCTTTAGGTGTACCTTATTAACAGAAACTAGTAAATCTACATGGATATTCTTGCGCAAACAAAAGCGAATGCCACTTATTAGTCACAAGGTGGCAGCGTTGGCTCACAATACAAGAAGAATTGTCTTTTCTTCTGGGTTTTTTCACACATGTACAACTTGTGAACTGCACGATCTGCTTTTTCTACAGGTTTCTCTCGGTAGCTCTGCATTTCAACCACGATGGAAGCTGAGAGGTTCCTGTGATGGTGTGTTAGATTTTATAAAGATGTTTTTCCTTTTTAACACAGGACATAAATGTGAAACCAGCGCAGAAGTCTTGGTTCACAGTTTTCAGGTGAGGATCAATTAAACAATCAAACAATTAATATTATCCTCGGCCAAAGACATACTCGGTCACATTTGTCTATTTGTAAGATCTGTGTGTATTTTCATGTGGAGCGAGTAAATGTTATGTAAAATATTTTTTTAGTAATAAAATCTTTAGAATTGTACAGCTTTGGTTTGCTCTCGAGTCTTTTCTAGTTTAAAATGTTGTTTTATTTTGACCACACCCATTTGGTGCATCCGCACATTTTAAAAAGTTCCAATCTTGTGTTTGTGTTATTGTTAATTGCAATTTATAAATATTAGAATACATTATTAGTTTTATATAAAACATGTTTAACCATTAATGCACTATGCATCTGTTCAAAATGATTGCAACCGCATAAAATGTGATTCATTTTATTGACAACCTAATGAGGCTGTATAAAATGTGTAAATACCCCGTTCTTCAGGACTCGACACATAAAGGTTTACATGCAGAAGATCAAGTATACAGTTGTATTATAAGTGTAGACAAAATAGCACAGTTCAACAGAGTAAAATACCCCCCCGCGCGTAAAGTAAGCGCACCATAAAACGTAGTGGGACCATCAACTGATAACTTACGTATGTAAGTTATCAGTTGAAAAAAAAGGCGAGAGTATGAGGATTGTCTAGGTGCTGCGTCTTTTGAGTTTGAGAGAAACATATACATAATCAACTAGTTATTATAGTTCTGATTTTCAGGCTTAAATAACTTCCAGTTAATACCACCCACTTAGATTAAGCCCCGCCCATTCTCAGTATGGTGTTCTTGCTCACCCCTGCTAATTATACACTGCAGATAAGTCATATATTCAAATTCCAACCAAAATATAGACACTTCTGTGGTAAATTAGACTAGTGCCACCGGTGGAAAGGGTTCCAGACAACGGCCTTAAGGCCCTTTCAGAAAGGAGGTGACATCTTTGACTGCGGCGGGCACAATCGCACCAGCAAGCTACCCTGCCCCGTCACAAGTCATTGAAGATAATAGCACAGTGGTGCTGTTGTTGTGGTCTGTCTTCAAGGCCCTTTACAGATTTTAGAAATTTAGAATTTAAATCCCTTAACTTGAAATGGAAAGTAGTATTAATTTGGTTAAGTTGCTTTAACTTGAAACTATGAGTTAGAATAATAATAATAATTTAACTAACATTGGGACAACTAGAACACTGTAGTTATATCCACTTTATGAACTTAAATTTATGAGTTGAAACAAAGGCAATCTTCAAGTTGAGTTATCTGAACTTAAAAATGTGAGTTGAAGGGGTGTAGAATTGTATGTTTGTTAGACAAGTGAAAGCAAGTTTCCTTCAATGGACAATGTAATATAGATAGTTGTTTTAACTCACAGTATTAAGTTCAAACAACAAATTATCACTAATGAAACAAATTGTATAACGTAACATAATGAGTTGAAACAAAGCTTTTCTTAAAGTTGAGTTTACTCACATTTTTAAGGCAGCAATTGAACTTAAGTTTTTAAGTTGAACCACCTAGATAATTTTTTACAGTGTAAGGATCTTGGCTATAGAGAGAAAATTAATACAGATAATATTCTGAAAATGATTTTGAATACATGGCTGCAGAGGGATTTGTCTATATTTGGCAGAATTATAAATAGAAGCTATATCAAGACTTATTTACCCATTTTATTCAATGGCTTGCTTCTTGTAGTTCAATACTATTACTAGCACAATATTTACTGCTGGTGACTTGTACATGCAAGTCTGCACACAGTATGCAGTTCATTATTTGATGCAAGATTAAAAGCCACCATAAAAAATGTCCTTAAGGCAATCTTTTACAGTCTCATTGTATTTTTATTGTAAAATTAAGACATAAAATTCTCTTAACATTAATGAAAGACAAAAGCCTCCCTGTCAGTCAGATCTGCTGGCCATAAACCAGGGTCAGCGTCCTCTTTACGACTTCTGTCTTCTTCCACTATGGATCTCTCATTCGCATCATCGCTGTAACTTTCTTTCCCTTCTTTCTTTGCTTCCACATATATATATAAATATATATTAAAATATGACATATACCAATATATGACACCAACACTTCAGAACAAGTGACCAAATAAATTAACGGCCATAATTCAATCTAAATGAACTTATTAAACTGGATTATTTTAATATAGTCTGTAACTTACATGAAGGCTGAGGTAAGCTGCTGTCCAGCATCCAGTACAGACAGAAGGTTGTTTTTATTTAATTTCATAATGGTCAATATGTGAGAAAATAATTTGTCATTAATAAATATTTCATTTTCTTTTTGTTTTGGTAAAACGAGCAAGAGAGACAGAGAAATCCCCACAGCTTCCCTGGAATGTATTTCTTGTGCATCTACTGACTGCAACTAAAACACCATCACTGATGAGTGCGCTGAGGTAAACCATTTCATGCAGATACAGGGGGGTGGTCGGACAATATGGATGTTTACTTCTTGGTCAGTGGGGATATTTAACTTTTATTGCCAAAAACAAAGAGATCATTCATTTTATTATTATATTTGAAATACTCAGTGATGATGATTTATATAATGTATAATATAATATAATTGTATATTAGTTTTACCTATTTTTGGGGCCCCTGTCAGTCAGGGGCCCTTTGGAATTGTCCTAACTATTCACCCCTATATGGCGCCCCTGCACACAGATAATGCCTAACCTTCCCACACTGTCTATTGAAGCATGCTCTTTTTTGGATGAGAAATGTAATAAGTTTTTAAGATCTTCTCTAACCAAGAAATGTTTTCCATCGCCTCTAAAAAGAAAATATATATTGCAGAAATACACTAAGATAATTAGATGTGAATACCTCGTGTCCGTGCACCACCTAAAGCTAAAGAAGTACATTTTAAAACAATGAATGATATTTATCCCCGCAAAAGAATTTTTACGACTAAGATTTAACGTTGAATCTAAGAAGTAGAAAGAATTGAACATATTTCTAAATTATTTTACTATTACATAGTAATCTGACCACACCAGCCTTGATTTATAGTCATGTTAGATTGGGCTTTATAATGGAGGACAGAAAACTGGAACTTTTATACAACAACCTGATAATTCTAGCGAAATATTTTTTACACAAATGCAAATTCTTAAAAAAACACACGCCACATTTCACTGTTTTTCTGAAAGAGCCGTCTCTTTATTTAAATTCAATGAAGATAGTTAATCTAAGAACACTATATTACTTTATACACTTTTGTCTGATTTGTTATTTAATTGGACCCCAACCATAGATTTAAATGGATATTTAGTTTTTTATTTCTTTCCATTAATGTTTTGATCATTTGTTTGTTCTTTATCTTCTTGCTGTTTGTGACGTCTATAATTACTTTTAATTTTTTGGTTTTTTTACTTAGTCCTGAACAGGTGTGAGAGCAGATGTCTTCAGGACAGGTAAGAGTGGATTAACAGCTGCTAGCAGGTGTGTAACGTGCTGAAACTGGACCACGTGTTCATGTTAAGACCAGCAAAGTCCAGTTTTGTTCGGTTTTTATATAAATATTATCTCTCACAGTATTATGACTAGGGATGGGCTCCTTTTTATATACGGCAGCACCGCAAATCTGTGTTAAAAGTAATTTCCGTTTAATACCGAGTTTCGGTGCCATCATTAGAAACATTATATTTCCTATTCATCGCGTTTCAAGTTAAATCAGATTTAACGCTCGAGAAATAAAGTTACATTATAAAGACCTGCTAGTCTCGATAAGCTCGGACCTTTTTATTGATATTGGTGTTGTGAGAAATTTTGGAACCGGGTCTCGATCCCCATCCCTAATTATAACATCATTTCAGGGGTAGCGTATTCTGATAAAATATTTAATATCCCCTATCAAATAAAGCTCCCACTACAGAATCATTTTATATTGCACCACTACTCACTCCGGTACGGAGATGGGGAGCATGTTGAAATATTATATTACGCCATCTTTATTTAAGATATCAGGGGCAGCGTCTTCTGATAGACTAATAATGATTTTATATATTTTTTGATGTCCGTGGAAACAAACCACGCTTGTGGGTCGTACGCATGCGCAGAACCGCTAAGTAGCACATCTGGATAGGTAGCATAAATCGACAGAACACGTGGATGTGGCGTCTCTTGCTGATGCTTCAGAAATGCGTGCGTGGAAGCTACTGCGCTACTCGGTCAATAAAAGAGCTTCGTTACTGAAAAGCTGTTTGATTCAGAAAACAGCGACGCTGCCACCAAACTACTGAGAAATGTAGTTAAACTAGTAACGGCGCTACAGCCCAACATTACCATCAACTTCGGTAAATCTGCCAATATTCAAGTTCTACGCAGTTAATTTCTCGACTCAGAAGTGCATTATATAAATATATAAATCTGTCTAAATCACTCTCACCACTTTAATGAGGGTGTTCTCTCATAGTGAGATATTTGATAGGGAAATGTCAGCAGTGTCACAATAAGTCACCTGTTATAAATGACACAAACAGGCGTCCTGGGGTTTTTTGCAATGTTATTTATTTTTTATTCTTTAGACAAAATGTTTCTCATGATAAAAACATGATACAGGCACACAGGAAGCCGCCGGCTGCTGATGAACATCCATCTAAACGTGCAAACTACTACGACACCGTCACCCTCAGACAAACCAGAGTTCAAAATCTGTTGTTTTTTTTTTTAAATGACACCACAAGATGTTTGACGGACTTGTTTCATCAGTCTGTTCGTTCTTCAGCTTCACTCGCATCTGAGACGCTGCCTTCGTCCACGGCTCCAGGAGGCGTCGCTGCCGTTCAGCCGCTCGGACTGAAGAGAGAGCGGTTGTGTTCGGCCTCTTCGTGCAGCAGCAACCACAACAGGAAGGCAAAGTTCTGACCCCAGACTCTGTTGCCCCAGGTTGAGACCCTCTTTGCCAGAACCACCTCTAATCTAAACGTCAGCTTGCTGAGGGAGGAGGCGCTGCCTGAGAGGCTCAACTCGGGGCCCGATGGGTCCTCTCTGGATCAGTAGTTGGTCCTCAGCCTGCGGTTCTCCTCCTTCAGCCTCTCGATCTCCTCCACCAGAGACTCGTTCACAGAGTATCTCTCCATCAGGCAGTGCATCTCGTTCTGAAACAACATGGACACAACAGGGTCTGGATCAGAGGAGCAGGCGTTTCATTTCTGTCAGACTCACAATGCAAATTAATATTTAATAAAAGGTTCCTAATCCCTGCCGCCTACATTACCCACAATGCAGAGTTCAGAAATTTAAAAGGGAACGCCCCCTTAATAGGGGTGGGAATTACCAGAGGCCCCATGACAAGCTACATCACGACGATACAATATCACCATACCATATTTTTGCGATTTTAAACATATTGCAATTGGCTAGAGGGTTTTTTTAAATAAAGCACTTAAATGCTAATTTCTAATGACTTTTGAAAACAGAATGTACATATCAGTGTGGCTGAAAGAGGGTCTTTGTAGTGAGATGGAGAACAGACTGGAGAGGGGAGATTATGAAAACTCTGCAGCACAGTCAGAGAGACAGAGTATAATATAAAAACTAGAACAAAACTCCACTTACTACCTACCATAAAAACTATCCTACTGCATATAACCTGCTAGTTAATGTAGCCACAGCACAAATGTATGAAGTTATATCCTGATGTTACACCTGTGAGCTGATACTTCCTGTGTCTCACTTTGCCCCCGACTCTCCCTGCAACACGTTTGTGAACACAGAACTGTCTTCAGTGCAAACTCTGACATGCCGTTGGCCTGAAGTCTTTTTACTACGTGAGTTTTAGAATTTACTATTCATAAAACTTACAAGCTTGTCCTCCACTGTTATTTCTGCTCCTCCTCCTGTGACCTCTGACCTCCTTCTCTTAAAATACTGCAGGATGCTCATCTCTGTGTGACAATCTTGGCTACTTAAAAACCGGCTTCGTGTCCATAAACAGTTTATAAGGCCCAGGATGGTCACAGACGGGGGCGAACAAATGGCCCAGGAGTTTGTCCCTGGTTCAGCCCCCTCTCCAGTAAAGTATCTGTGGGGGCTCTGGGTCTTTAGAGACCTTTTTATTCTTGCAAATTTTATGCGAGTAGAGAATAACTAAATGAGCTGTTAAAATACTAAAACACCTCTTTAACTCTGCTAAAGTAAAGAAATCAACTCAGCTGAGTCCTTGAATACAATAAATAAATAAGCCATATCATCATCAGCATCAGTCGTACCATAAACTGGTGCTTTGTACTCAGCGGGCTTTGACTATCTCTTCCCCTGCTGCCTGTCTCATGTTCATATCAGTGCCAGTACTGAAGCAGGTAGAGTACTCAAAATAAAAGTCCAATTACTCCATCTACTATATATTTAAATATATATTTCATCTGCTGTGCAACAGGTAATTTCTGGGGAATGCAATTTGCTGTGCTTGTTTATAATCTGTATTTTAGCCATTTCTGTTTAATTCAATTATTTTTCCTTTTTTAAATCTCCATGAATGTGTTGAAAAGATCACTTTAAAATATCGGTTTGCTGCCCAGCCGCTATTGTTGCCTCTATCTTTTATTATGGACATGTAGCCAACCAAACCGCATGCGTAAAGCCCAACAGGACTGTTTTATCCACCATATTTTCTCTCTCTGTGCATCTCAAATATGATTGTTTCCTGAATAAATAACAGCTGGTAGCTGCTGAGTGAAGCCATGATTAGTTTCACCGGCGATATTCTGTTTATGGACTCACCGTTGTCGCTATAAAACAAATAGTAACCAATGTGAAAGAAACCTGCTAATGTCCATCAAAAGAACAACAGGGTAGTGTTAATATATCAGAATGAATCCAGTGATCATCTGACTTAGATGTTACAGTACGCTTTTAATACGGCGTTAACGGAAAGTGAAAGTATTTCACTTGCCGGCTTGTTAAAGAGCGACGCAGGCTGCAGTGTCGTGGTGCGCGCTCACTGGATTTCAGTTGTATTATTGGAACAATAAAGCCTTAAACTGAAAAGGTGTTTGCCCGATTTTCTAAATGTTTGCATCTGCCCAGATGCTGTGTGACTGTGACAAGCGCCCGACGCCAGAGCTGATCTGCGTAACTGCGCTCAGCCTGGATGAGCTCATTTTGGTTAATGAAGCAAAATGCAGATTCCAGACGGAGAAGTTATGAATGGAAACTATAGCGAAATTAAAAGTAGATAAAATGCCCACATCTCAAAAACTAAAAGAGGTACACAGTTCAAAATGACTTGTGGAGTGTTAGGAACTATTTTGTTCATCTTTCTACATTTAGAAATATTTCGGATCAATGTTTTATAAACTTTTTATGAGAGAACATGCCCGATTTTTGTATATTTTTTCAAAATTTCAATACTTTTATCCATTATTATGCTTTATTGACTTGCATAATCTTTTAGCAGAGGTTGTACAGATTTTATGGATATGCGGCATTTGAAGAGCGGAGCCTGACATCACTAACTCTTGGACTCTAAACAGGAAGAAGAGAAAAGGTCAGAGTTCGTACCAGCTGGATGTAAAACTGTCGGATCATCTCCACCTGCAGGTTGACGATGTCTCTGTGACAGGCGTCCCTAAGGAGAGGAAGGAAAACACAGAGACCGTTAGCTTCCTACGCGTCTCCGTCTGTCCCCCTTCAGTCAGTTCATATTCAGCTCTTTGTGGTCCAAGCCAACGGGCGTTCCCACCTTAAGTCCTCCAGAGTCTCGTGGATCATGTTCTGGATGAAGTGGATCTGCAGGGAGGTGAAAGGAGCGGCTCCGGCCTGTCCGACCACCTCCGCGATGTTCTGGGAGAGAGAGGAGGAGACGGCCGCCAACAGAGCCGGACCTGGAGGTGCAGACACAACAAAGACCTCAGACCTGCAGCTGTACTAGACACACTGCTGTTCTTGGCCCACTTCCATCTTACCTACAGGACTTATTCCTACTCTCTGTCCCTAAAGTCCAGACTGAGGTGGGAAAGGGGGGACCTGGATCATCAGAGCTCGACCTGGAGGCAGCACATCTGGCTGCAGATGTTCTGACTGATCCATGTGGCCCCTGTTTGGTCCCTGATGCTGATGACTTACCTTTGATATTTTATCATCCTGTCATTTTTTATTTATTATTTTTGCCTAAAAAGGAGTCAAGAAACTCAAAGTAAGAACTAACTACAGCGCACCGTTTCACACAGACAATTATTACTGTCGCACATCACGCCAACGCTGTGGACAAGTGAAGACGATACCAGAACCAAAACCAGTACCCTTGAAGTGATACCGATAGCAGCAGAGTACTAAATTCTAAACCTTGCATAAAATTCCACCTGTTGAAGCCACAGTAGTCGAATGGCAACCTGTTATTATTTTTATTGTTGTTATGGACAAACAAGGTGATCCATTTTATTTTTTTCTTGTTTCAAATAACTGTTACATAAAAGTTTTGGGAAACTATCAGATCCTCATCCTGATTAGGTCGTCCTCACTGGTAGTATTTTAGGAGGAAAGACTACAGCTTGGAGTTTTTTTGCATTTGAATGAGAGGAGGAGAGAAATAGTTTAGTGACCAAATAAGTTGTGAGAAACGAATTTAAGGAAAGTTTTTGATACGTGTTGAAAGTGAACGGAAAAATGATGGTGAGTGGCAAACCTCCGAAAACACGACAGTCACAAGGATAAAACCAGAAATAAGTCTGTTTAAACAAGTCACTAAACTACAGTAAAGACTCAGACAGAGAAAAATATTTGGTAGACTATTAAGTTGTTACGCACGGATCAGGTAAAGCAACAGTGAATGCAGATGTTTGTTTCAGTTGTTTGACGGGCTGCGTCATTAATAAGCCGACGTGTGGCTCAACTCCTGCAGTGATGATGGATCGCGGGTGCAAATATACGGAAAAAAGACGAGTTCTCAGTCTTTTAGGCGACTTTATAAAACATACTGCTGATGAGAAAATGGAGCAGACGGGCGGGGGGGGGGCAGCCGGGGTGTTTACCTGAGTAGTAGTACCTAGTAGACCCCTTTCCTGTATAAACTACACTTAGAACAGGCCGATATTGTAAGCTGGTATGTATGTGGGCTAAAAAATATTTTCCTAAATGGATTAATGTTAATAAAATAGATTAGAGTCTCAAAAAGTGAACATGTAAACAATTGCACATCATTAAATATTTGCTTTTTCAGCCGTCTGTAAACAAAATAAGCATGTGTGTTTCACTTTACACATAATCTGCCGTAATTTCAATGTAGCACATTCACATCTAGTTCATCTCTTTACCAGCACTCTTCTAACCATTTAACCACCATCAGTTTAAATCAAGCCGTCTATGATACGGTGATCTAATACAGCACGACTCTCTACAACGAGGACCTGCAGCTTTGAGATTTCATTTAACTAACGTTATAACCACAACCAGAGCCGTTACGGCTCCGAAAGCGTTTCACATCTACAACGTCACACAAAGAGCAGCTACAGGAAATCGTGATAGTTTCTTATTCAGCTCACATTTCACATTTAATTTCAGACACGCCGACTAACTGCAGACAGGCCGCTCACAGATATATGTAGAATACTTCAGAAACTATAGTTTAATGGCTCATTACGACGTTAGCGCTCCTCCACTGATAAACACGGCATTAGCTTTGTGCCTAGTTTAGCAACGGGCAGCGTTAGCTGCTGTAACGTTACGTGATTTTAGAGAATATTTAGAAGTGATGAACTAGAGACAAATGTGGGCTGTTCACTAGAACAGTCACTGTTTCAGAGTAAATGTACAGTTATGTCTGTCAGCAGCTTCACCTACCGTATCATTAAAGTGCTGTGAGCTGGTAGGAAGTCCGAGAGGGTTAGCAAGTCATGAATGTTTTCAGGAGAGGAGAAGTGACTGTTTTTATTATAATTAACGGGACAAAAGACCGACTCACCGCTCACACAGCCCTCTGCTGTTTCTACATGCTCTGGTAAACTCCGGTCAGCTGATTGTTTTCTTCTGTGGTTTTTGTGGTGAGGCAGTGTTGTTAAGAGGGGAGCTGCAGCTGGTCGCCCTCTGGTGGGCAAACTATGCAACACTGAGTCATATATCTGCTGTTATAAACGGCAGATTCCAATTAAATGCAATTAACTCATATCGGCCGATAATATTGGCTGGCCGATATATCGGTCGGGCTGTAACTTATTTATAATATGTATACATACATTTATACACACACACACACACACACACAAATAATAATAAAAAGAGGATAGATATATCAATATTACCCCTTTGATTATTAACATCACAGATAAATTTCTGGAGCCAAAATGAACTATATATAACACAGAACAGAGCAGGGAGAAGTGATTTCATATATTGTGCACACATGTGAAGTCCTGTCTTAGGGGCGTAACGAAATCTACCCATCTTGACCACATACTGGTGAATTTACATTTGATGATGTAAGGTTTGGCCCCATGATGGAAGGAGGAGACATGGACATGAGTTCTTCACCTGGTGCTTCAATTTATTTTTAAACCAGATGCGTGGAAAGTGCAGTTGTGCAAGTGAGGTATTGTAAAAATATATCAAAAATTAACAAAAACAAACAACGAGAAAAGTATATACTATTCAAATTATCATTACAAACTGAGATTACGCAAAACAAAACCTATATCAGCCCTGACTATTGGGCTCCAGCACATGTGCACTTCCAGGCCCAAGCTGTTCTCCCCAGGGGGCCTCTGCCTCCTTCCTTTATACCAGAAGCCCCTCCTACAAGACAAACCAAAGTTAATTGACAATCAATTAAACAGCATTATGTTATCTCAACCATCAAACACATCTCTGGCTACATCACCACACAACAAATCA
>NC_060171.1:2395046-2410491 GCF_021292245.1 Micropterus dolomieu
TTTAGAAGTGATGAACTAGAGACAAATGTGGGCTGTTCACTAGAACAGTCACTGTTTCAGAGTAAATGTACAGTTATGTCTGTCAGCAGCTTCACCTACCGTATCATTAAAGTGCTGTGAGCTGGTAGGAAGTCCGGGAGGGTTAGCAAGTCATGAATGTTTTCAGGAGAGGAGAAGTGACTGTTTTTATTATAATTAACGGGACAAAAGACCGACTCACCGCTCACACAGCCCTCTGCTGTTTCTACATGCTCTGGTAAACTCCGGTCAGCTGATTGTTTTCTTCTGTGGTTTTTGTGGTGAGGCAGTGTTGTTAAGAGGGGAGCTGCAGCTGGTCGCCCTCTGGTGGGCAAACTATGCAACACCCATGACATGAGTGAAGGATTGACTCTAGGTTTCTTTTTTATTTGGTCATACATCTGCTGTTATAAACTGTCAATGACGATTAAATGCAATTAGCTCATATCGGTATAAATCGGTTGGGCTCTAGTAAATAAACATGTACAAAGAAAAAAAAAAAACTTCCAATAAATGTTTTTGAAGTGCGTAAATAAGTCCCAAATTGTAACCCTGGGTCAAAAGTGCGCATGTGTAGGCGTAGCGTAGATGTGTGCGGTGGCAGAAGAGGAACACTTGCTGAAGAGACGGTGAACCACACAAAGAATATTTTATCGTTTTTTAAAAAGCCAGCTACTTCGCCGTGCACAAAAACACACCTGATTCGACTATAGGCAGGACTTGACCATTCTGTCAATCCTTAGTCGGGACAGCCCTAAACTGCTGTATTGTCTCTAAGTGTCTCTCAAACCAATCAGCTACTGTTTATTCCTGCAATGATTCGAGTCAGTATTAGTGAAGTGGAGCGGTAACCATGTCCCGGTGGGAATCAAACCTCCGGCTCTGGCGGTGCTTTACCTGTTGCGGTGGTGGGTGGAGCTCCCTGGACAGGTGAGTCGCTGCTCAGCTGAGCTTGAATACCGTTGGGTCTCCAGAGGCTGGGTTCTAGAGTGGAGAAGGACGGGGCCGGCTGGCTGCGATTGGTCTGCTGGGGTGGTGTGGGCGTGGCCTGACACTCGCCCTCCAGGCCGGAGCTGCTGCCGGCCTGGTCCGACTGTCAATCGACAGAAAGGATTTGTGTTAAAACAAAAACAAACAGCTGACGTTCGTGCTGTGTTGGACCGGATCTGGAGGTCAGACCTTTCTGGAGTCACATGGTTCAGCTGCTACAGCCGAGCCCGGCTCCTCCTCTCTGATTGATGGTGGGGTCTGAAAGACAGACAGCGGGGAGTAGCAGCGCCCTCCAGAGGCTAGCAGGGACGTTCCCAGGGGGGTCTTACGGTGAGAGTTGGCACCTGAATAAAAGTCTGCGTGAGTTCACAACAAAGATCAGTGTTTACGAGCCGTCAGTAACCAGGTGAGCGTTTCTACAGTAGGCCGATGCCCAAAACCTCACGGAAACAAGAAACCTGGGTTCAGTACTCGGTGTCAGAAACCCGTACCTGGAGAAAGCGGGTTTCTCTGATCCCCTACCCCCGGGTACTGATGTGCAGGACAAAGATGGCGGAGCGGGCGGGTCAAAGCAGAGAAACTAATGTAAAGTGCAAATAAATCAGATTAGTAAAAAGGAAGCCTGACCGTCTCTGACGGGGGAGAACATGTCCAGACTGTCCCGCCCGGTGAGCTGCTGACCCTCCCCGTCTCTGGACAGCATCTCCAGACTGGTAACTATGGAAACACCGCATCAACGTTAGTCCACAACCGGCAGCATCATTCAGACCAGCTGCTGTTTAAGTTAGAGACTTTTTTTACCGTGTGTTCTCCCAAACTGGGCGTCTCCGGTCGTCCCCTGGGTCCTAGAGTCTGGACGACAAGGACAGGAAAGAGAGCTGAAGGTTAGACTGCGCTCAAAGACACGACTAACAAAAGTCGTAGTTACAACTTTGACATAAACAACCTTTGGAAACGTTCTCACGCGGAGGAGTAAAAACAAGCCGTCTGATTCCTCAGATGTGACATCATGGTCAATTTTGAGATTTCGGGCTACTTTAGCTGCGTTTCCACCAAAGGGACCGGTGTCTAAATTTAGTTCAAGGGTCTTTATTTTTCCCCCAAAAGTCCCTGCTTGGGGGGGGGGGGGGGGGGGGGGGGGTTGTACTTTCCGGCCCCTCTTTTCCACCATTGTTTGCAACCCAATAAATCACAACCAACAGTCAGAGAGCCACACGAGTCTCGCTGATGTCCTTTGATGTCCTTTATATTTGTGTCTCTTTCTCTGAGCTGGAGTTCTTTTGAGAACTTGATGGTTTTATCCAGTTTGTTATTAAATGTGTAACGAACTTTATCGCGTGTCTCTTCATTATTCTCCCACACAGAAAGCTGTTTTTAATGGTCAAGCCTGTAGTTTTCATCATATTCCAGTCAAATCTGATGTTCATTTATAAATGTTGCTCATGGATAGTGGTCGCTTTCATGACTTGATACAGATAAGTACAGATTTGAGGAGGTAGCGAAGGCGCCATCTGAGGTCTGACCTTCTCGAACAGGAGAGAAGAAGTCCAGACTGTTTCGTCCGACGCAGCTGAACTTCTCCACAGCAGGAAGCTGCTCCGTCCCCTGCTGGCCTTCAGCCTCCCGGGACATCACCTCCGCACCAGCGCCCCCTGCTGGACACAACACCGGGCTCACTGTAGACTCGATATCAAACTAAACACGGCCATCACAACTCTGAAAACTCCAATATGGGCAGTCATGATGACAAAGTTTTGCTGAGCGATCTAACATGTAAAGGGTTTTCCCCTCATACAGATGGAGAGTCTGAGGACAGGGGGTGTTGGGCGCCGTGCAGAGTGTATAAATATTATGTGGCTGGATAAATAAAATTAACCTGATGTCTTTAAATGTCTTATTTCGTCTGACCAAAGATCTGAAACAGAAAGATGTTCAGTTACAGTGAAACAAATCCTGCCATGTAAGAAGGTGGGACCTGAGAACGTGGATCATTTTATTTTAATTTCTCCGTCCATCTAATGAAAGTGTAATGTGACCAATGAGATGGGCCCACCTGTGCTCGTCAAGTGTCTGGGGGGGGTGGGGCCTGTGCTGGGGGCGGGGTCCGGCTGGCTGTTAAGCAGCTTGGTTGAGGATCTCTTCATACTGGAAGTCTTGGAGGAGCCCAGTTTACTGGACTGGAGACAGAGAGAGAACAAATGAACAGATGATGTAAATGGCATTTACAGGGTTCCACAGTAACGCTGTGGTTGTGTACCGTCCTCTGCGCAGCTTTAAATCCCCGTTTCAGAATCAGAGCGTTTGACCTGCCCGACGTCGTTGACTTGTTGCTCATTGTTCTTTTTGCGCTTCTGCCCTGGGTCAGTGGGCTGCGACGTGAAATGGTTTTTCTTTTGTCTGTTTTCATTGTTGATATAAAATCAGGAGTCTGCACAGGGTGTTTTATTCTGAAAATTCTTTGTGCAATTTCTGTGTGTGACTTCCTCCCTGGTTCATCTGCTCTGAGCAGTTTGACTCAGCTTCAGACAGACAGACTCGCCGCGAAACGGAGCGCTGCTTCTGAAGCGCGCTGCGTCCGGTGGACCCACAAGCCTCGTCTAAGATGGCTGCCATCAGCTCCGCCAGAAATTAGAATCGTAGGGGTCATTTCATATTTTCGATTCTTTACAGCTCCTATAGAAAGCTGCATTATGGGGTGTTTGTAGTTCATCAGCAGTCTGGAGTTAGTCCAGTGTGTCCTGCTGCCAGAGAAATAAACTCCTGACGAACAGAGTCTATACGGAAATATCAGTTTCACACAATATGAAGACGAGGACACAAACAAAAACTGAAGAAGTTAACAGTCAGAGAGTTTACTGGGAGAAACTCGGTCAGTCAGAAGGTTTGATGATGATCAATTTTACTTAAGTGGAGTGTGTGTGTGTGACTTCTGTGTATTCAGTAAACATCCTATCAGAGTGTAACGCAATATGTTCTGCAGCATTGGTGCCCGTGTGTACTGATGAGGCCTCTTTACAGATCTAACCAGTCAGTCCTGTACTCGGTCTGTGGTACCTTGTGTCTGCTGCTGCTCTGGAAGCGCAGGCAGGTGACGGAGGTTTTATGTGCCACGGTGATCCTGGTGGGGGTGCTGGAGTTCCTCAGGTCGTAGTGGTAGATCTTCCCCTGAGTGGACCCGACTACCAGACCAGTACCGTCCGGAGTGAAGTCTACCGAGGTCAGAGGACTGTCCACCCGGATCGACCTCAGGACACTGGAGACACACAGTATATAGCTGATAATGTACAGAAAACTTCCAAAACACCGACATAAAATTTAACTGACTAATACACTGAGGTGGAATTCAGTCAGTCACTGTCAACATGCTCACTTCTAAAAAGGAAGTAAGTGGGACACGAGCAGCTGTTTTGGATAGACACATCCAACTGAAAGGTAGCGGGACTTCAACACGTGGAAGAAGAAGACGACGACGAGCACAGCTGCAGTGAAAGCTCCACCGTCGTGTTTGGAAGCAGGGTGAAGTTTAACAATCATCGGTTCTCCCAGCTCTGTTGGACAGCTGATTCAGGAAGACGTTTTACTAGTTTGGGATGAACTCAAAAATCACCAAAGATGATGATGCAGTTTGCAGCGCTAAGAACTAGGGCTGAGCGATTAATTGCATTTGCGATATTATCGTGATGTGATAAAAGGAGATTTTCTAATCACCAAGGCTGCGATTACGCTCTGGTCACATGACACCCAAGCGGAAAGCAGTCTGCAGACGAAGCATCGTTACGCTGTACCTTGCCTGACAGAAGCTGACACGACAGAAACTTAAGTGGCACACAGGGAATGAAATCGTCGGGCCGTCCGCCGCTTTGACGGACAGGAAAAATGCACAAAAGAGACAGACAGACGCGTGTAGTAAGGTAAGCGTATGGTGGCGATCGGCACTTGCGGCACACACACAGCCACCAGTGAAGCTCAGGATTTGAGCTTTCAAACTAAACTAACAGGTCCGAAAGAGGCGCAGTCTGTCCACGAGAGGCGTCACTTAGTTAGAGGTTCAGTTCAGTTCTGCCATCAACTCTATCAAACCCACTAACCTGGTGTGTAAACTGTGTGAGTGCTGAGTAATACAGAAAGCAGACGTGGTGGATTTAAATGATTACAGATTAGAGCCGAGACGATTGGTTGATTCATTTAGTCAGTTCCAGATGAATGGGCTACTTATGATCCTACTCTCATAATCATTTTTATATCAGGCATTAGTCAAGCAAACAAGTCAATAAATGTGAGGCTTTGCAGTTTTAACTTTCATATCGGACGTGAAATGAATCTCTTTGTGTTCTGGACTGTTGGCCAGACATTAAATATGTCACACTGGACATATTTAATGTCTGTTTGTCAGTATTTTCAGACATTTTTTGGACAACATGCCTATCGAGAAACTAATTGGTAGATTAATGACAAAATAAATCCTTAGTTGCAGCCGTACTCTGGATTATACAAACATGCAGGGATTCAGTCACCAAGTGAGATTAATCTGCCCTCAGCCATCTTATCCAAAGCTACAGACGTTCACTGTAGAATAAGTACTGTAGTGTTAGTAGTGCACCGAATGTTCAGCAACAGAAATTAATATGCTGAAAATAGCAAACAAAGCACTTTCTGTGTTCGGCCTAATGAGTCAAAAGACTGAAGAAATTAATAAAACAGTTTTGTTGACACGTCAGCAGTGTGGAAGCATTTTAAAGTGTTGCTGTTCTGCTGAACTGTCTCCCAGCACATCCTTAGAAAAGAACCGCTTTCAGTGTTTCTGTCTCTCGTCCGTGAGAAGGAGATTAAACTAGCCGCACCTAAATGTGGAGTGCACACGTATTCCAGCCTTTACGGTAAGTGAAGCGGCCCAGAGCGAGCTGACAGGCAGGTTAGAGACTTTATCCTGTCAGTTTGTCTCTTTAGTATGAAGAGAGGCTGTGAAGTCTTCATGTTACGCCGGACGAGAACCACATACAACATTATTTATCAAACCGGGTCGGACTGGATGGATTTAGCGCGACGAGGAAACACGTGACGTCGTAAAAGTATAAGTGGGTCTGACGAGGCTACGCACGTACTTGTTTGGTGTTCGGCAAATTATATTCAGGTTTGGCTTAGGCCAAGAATTTTCATTTCGGTGCATTCTTAAGTATTAGTACTGCAGTATTAGTACTCACATCTTGCTGGCCGTGTCGAAGCAGATGATCTTCTTGTCCAGACCGACACTGACCACCAGCAGTTCACTGGCGGGGGAGAAGGCCAGGCCGGAGCCCGGGGCTTTGTGGGCGCCGTCGAACACATGGAGCTCCTTCTGGGTGTTGGCGTCCCACAGGACCACCGTGCCGCTGTCAGAAACACTCCCAAGCAGCGAGCGCTTCAGCGTGGACAGCCTCAGGTCATGGATGGGCTGAAGATAAAACAGTTCTGTCAGTTTCCATGAAAAACCGCGACAGGAAAATGTTTTAACAACAAACATCAGAAGCAAGAAGGCAAAGAAGTGGAGAGAAAAGTTGATTACTCAGTAGAGTTTTAGGATTTGAACATTTTGAATGTTTGGCTCTGGGAACGTGTCACGGGCGTTTTCTCTTTTCTGCCATTTAACAGCCAAGATGAATCCAGCTTTAACGCACTGAGGCATGTGAGCTGGAGTGCGTCTTTACCACCACTACATCTACTATAATCCATGTTATCTGGATTAAAGCATTTCTACAGGTGAAATAGTTTCAGTTCTCTCGTTTTCACTGTGGAGGAGGCCGTGTGAAAGACGCAGTTTAAAGCACGCTACATTTACAAAGCAGACAGTCCCACCTGGTCGCTGCCGTGTCCGAAGGCTTTGCCGGACAGGTTGGTGGTCAGACTGTGGAGGACCAGGTCTCCGCTGGTGGAACCGGAGACGACACAGCTGTCATTGGCATTAAAGGACACGCAGGTCACCTCTTCTTTATGGTCCTGCAGAGAGCCAGAGAGACACAGGGAGGCTGTAACATCAAGATTCACCTCAAACATTTATGAGATCCTCAACAGTCCAGACGAAAACACAACACTAACTTATAACAAAGTTTACACGAGGTTTCGCTACCGTCACGTCCTCTGTGAGGTCTTACCTTGAGGGAGCGGTGAAGTCTCTTTGTCTTCAGGTCCCAGATGTGAACACAGTGATCCAGACCTCCACTGACCAGGAACTGAGACGACGAGCTCAGACACGCACGGGTTTGTTTTTTCTGAACAGACAAAGAGCCGAGGTGAGGAGGACTAAACTACTGTTTCTACACGTCCACTGCAGCGATGATGAGAACACAGGAAGAACAAGTCGAGCGCTCACCCCGTCAGCCAGTTCCACCACAGGAACAGGACTGGACTTGAGGCTGGAAACCACCAGCTTGTCTCCGCTGCTGCTGGCGCTGACCAGGTACTGGTCTGAAAGAACTGGTCAAGGCTGCTTCATCTGTCACTGCAGAACGTTCTGGACCACGATCACACAGGACTGATGCTCGTTTTACATTAAACATTAATTCACAGTTATGTTGGATTCACAGCTGGATTTGCCTGCTTGGCATCTAAACTAGCTCCCGAAACAGAAGGCTGACACAGAGTCTTTCTACTGTAGTAATCTAGACGGACACGCAAACCAAATCAGCGTGTGAGGAAAACAACCACAGACAGAAAAACCTTTTCAGCTAAAATACAAATCTGGTTCCAGCTTCTCAGATGTGAGAATTGTTTTTTTTTTCTTCGTCTTATCTGATTATAAACTGAAAATCTTTACGTTTTTTTTTTAATGTAAAACCTACTGACTGATCTCCAGTTGATACTCTGGTAGCACGTTAGCGTTCCGCCACTAGGTGGCCACCCTGAGCTGATGAACACAGCGGTGTGTTTTGACCGGTCAGGATACTGTTGGAGCTCCAGCAGGCCTGGGCGACAGGGTGGCTGACGCTGTGTGGGTTAAACTGCTCCAGCGGCGCCATGGAAACCGCATCCCAGATCTTCACACAGTCTCCTGTCGAAACCAGACGGGTTAACTCCTCCATGGCGATGCCTGGAGACAAACAAACACGTTGATGTAACTGATCAGTTGGCTCCATCTGCAGAAGTCTGAGTGTCTCTGTTGTTGGGTTTGTGCTGCTGTTTGGACAAAAGAAGTCATTTGAAGTCTTTGTTTCTGTCTGTGCTTACATGTGCTGTTTTTGTAATGTCTTTTAGGTGTCGTGTGGTTGAGACACCTGGGAGACATCAGTTCTCCATCAGGGGCCCAACAACCTGCCGGGGACTGCAGATGGAAATGAGCCTGTGTGGCTAAATCTGGAACATTTTCCATAATGGACATAAAGTCCTCATGTTGTTGATTAATTTGCAAACTCTCTTTTTAAATTAATAAACTACAAAAGAAGCCGGCGACTGTTTTTCTCTCACACGTTTCAAAAACTGAAATTACATTTCACGCAGGGAGAAAAAAGGAAAACAGATAGATGGAAGAGAATCTACTGCCATCTTTTGTAGAAGGTGACTTATTTGTCTGTACCAATCTCCTACTTCCTCATAAAATAAGGCAGCCCTTCCAACACATTCATTCATATTTCCATGGGATGAATGTAGATTTCTGTATCCTGAATGTCCATCAAAACAATATCATGAAGTGCACTGACACAAACAGACGTGCTGTCAGATCTGGCTGCTACCTTATATATCAAGACAAATAGCTTAGAGGATTGATAAACACAATAGATGAATAGAGGACAAAAATCATAAATCACACAACATATGGCCCAGCAATCGGTCCAAAAGACAACAATTTCATACTTCAATAATACAGATGTAAACTAACAATGAAATTTATAACATTTCTAGAAATAAAAAGGGGGGAATCATCACCATAACTGTTAAAAGCTCCACATTATTATATACACAACAGGTACTTTTAAAACTTTAAATACATTTTCCTGATTATACTTAAATACTAACATTTTCAATGCAGTACTTTTACATGTACATAAGTACTAGCTTTACTTGTACAAACTGTTGGAGTTTAATTTATAACAAAACATCATATTTTATAAAATCTGACTTTGTGAAGTAGCTGAAGCTGTCAGATAAATGTTAGTGAAGTAAAAAGTAAAACATCATCCTCTGAGGTGGAGCAGAAGGAGAAAGTGGCATGAAAATATATTTGAACTTTTACTGAAGTAACAATTTCAATGCCGTACTTTTACTTTTAAAGGATCTGAATACTTCATAAAACATCTGCTTCTCCTCACAGAAGCGTTTTACAGCACAAACATCTTCACCATCTTCAACAGCTGATCGTTTATTATCAGGTTCACTGACGTTCAGCAACAAGTTCTTTTCGATCAGTTACCGGAGACTGTCGACAGCTGACACTCGGCTGTTTTCGGTAAAGTAAAAGCGGCTGGATAAACTTTTAATACAGCAACAACCAGCTCACTTGTCCGTGTTTCACTAAAAAAAAGCATTTAGTTAAAGTAGATAAACTGTCAGTTAGCATCAAGCTAAGCTAAAGTTAGCTTCAGCTAACAGAACATTAGCCAGAAGTTAGCGGGTTTTAAAGTTACCGAACTGCATTAAAACCTGACTCAACAACACGGAACCGGCGGTAACTTGATGAAAACATTCACATGTTTAAGGCTTTTCTGTTAAACGTGTCGTACGTACCGCGAAAGGTAAATTAATAGCTGATCGATTTTTCGTTGTTTTTGATCCGTCTGCAGTCAATAAACCGCCACTACGGAGACCCGGGAGGGACAAACAGCACACACTTCGCGTTTTAGTTTCGGCAGTGTGTGAGCGCCCCCCACAGGTCACAGGTCAAAGTTCTCACAGACAAACTGCAGAACTGCCTTGGAGATGGATTCATGTTTTTCTCAATTGTTTACACACAAATTCTGGAGCAATGAATGCCAACATTGGAAACAGAGGCAGAGCCAGTACGAGGACGGGGACGGGGACATTGTTTTGAATGTAAAGTTTCATTTTGCAGGAGAATTGAGGGGTTTTGCTGTGTGTGTGTGTGTTTTTTGATTTGTGTGTAGAGTTCTGAGAATATGAGGCATTCTTTCAGAAAATGTGTGTAAACAATCGAGGAAAAACTGTAATGTTTCTCACTGTGTCCAAACCAAACAAAGATGCCGCTTTTTAACTTAAGACAAACAGAACTTTGCTTTTACAAGTAAATAGTATATTTATTTTATTTAAGGAATATTTAAGTAGTTAGTAGAAGCAATTTTAACATTTTATAATAAAGCCTTTGCTTTATAATTACATTTCTGTTAATACTGTAAAAATACACTACATATCCACACTGCTTTATATTTAATATTTATTTCTTTGTAATATTTTCTACTTACTATTATTATTTCTGTCATTTTTTTATAGGGTACCATTTGGCCTTCATAACTTAGGATAAATAAATAGTTGATTTACCGATATTTTAAAGTTATATAACTTTATGAAAAACATATTGGTCGAGCCCAGGCACATTTATTGAATTAATAAGAGATATTTTAACTACATGTTACGCTTGACACGCATAAAATATCCACCCTGTTAAGGACTTAGACATAACAATTTAAAAGTGTTTTCAGGGTATGATTGCTACTAAAATTACATTTTTATAGAAATCATATGTCCCTCACTCTTATTAGATATTTGGTTTCAATAAAATAATTTTTAAAAAGCATAGGCAAGCCTATATTGAGTAAAACAAGCACACATTATGAAAAAGGGATGTATTTTTCCACTTTTTTTCTCAAGAAAAGTGAATTGTGATAAGAATTACTCAATGGCTCTCGCCTGTGTAGTCAATCCCTTCCATGTCTTTGTGTAAATAAAAATATACACTTAATATTTGGTAATTTCAAGAAACTATGAAGGAAAATCACCAGTATACACTCTATACATGTCCACCCTGTTAGTGCCTGTGTGAGCTTAATGGCTAACATGACCTTCAATACTAGATGAGGATGGTACAACAGGGTGGACACGTTACGTACTTAATAAAAATGTCAAAAGCAGATAGTAAGAGGGCGAGAAAATCCATCCATCCATCGTCAACCGCTTGTGTACAGGGTCACATCCCAGCTGACATCAGAGAACCCACGCAGACACAAAGGCAAGGGCTAACCACTGCACCACCGTGCCACCCGGCTAGAAAATCACACAGCTAAATTTCCCTCCACTGTTCAGGTCACCTAATGAGAGTGATGTCAGTAAAAGTTTTCCACTTAAAGGGACAGTTAATGCAACTCAACAGGGTGGACAGGAGGCGCTGGGGACAAACATAAAACCCTATTTTTTTTGTACAGAAGTTAACCATTTTGATAAAAACATCTGATTAAATACATTTTGAACAGGAAAATTAGATAATAATGAAATATTTGGAAATACATATGTTTTTATAAGTTTTTTGTAGATCACTGGGGACATGGCAAAATCCCATAGTACCTCTTAAACCAAAGCTTTTAAAATGTAAATAAAACAACTTAGAAGCCAATCCCATTGTAATCATAATTAATAACAATTAACCTTACATAAAAAAACCTAATGTAACTAATTTAGATAAAATACAACATGATTTGTATAGGGGACGCAAAGGCACCACATAAATGTTTTTTAAAACTTGTATTTCTTTAATGCCTCAATAGCAATTTCTAACAAAGAATTTCCCCTTGGGGATCAATAAAGTATTTCTGATTCTCATTTACGTTCATCAAACTAACCAATAGCAGAATCAGTGTCACCTGTATGTGAACTGCTCAATAAGTAAAAACATGCTGCAATACAACTACAATATAAAACCAAAACAATTACAGATCAGAGATTCAGATATACCGGTGAATAATCAAGTCGTGTTGGCTTCATTTCAGAACTTTCTGAAAAACTGGGCATTTGTTTAAAAAAAAGAACAGTTAAATATATTAATCCAGCTAAGAAATGATTGGCTGGCAGACATGAGCAGCTTCTCCGATACTGATGTACCTGTCTGCGTCAGCGGTCTGCTGTGAAACCACATTATATTTACTCATTTAGCTGCTGCTTTTATCCAAATCGCCTAACATTGCTATACATGTCAGAGGTCGCACGCCTCCGGAGCAACGAGGGGTTAAGTGTCTTGTTTAGGGACACACTGGTGAATGTTGCGGTTGGAATCAAACCCAGGTCTGCCACACCAAGGGGATGTGTCTTATCCACTGTTCCATCACCACCCTACATGAAGCTAATCTGCAGAGATTCTTTCATTAGGAGACATTTTAATAATAGAAACCAGGGTGCAGCTGTGTAAATGAGCTTTATGAGTGGGATCAGAGGAACATGTCAGTAAAGGCTTTCTGATTTAAAGGGGAAGTGATCTGTGATCATCATTCAGACTCATGCAGTAATACTGCATCACACGTGTGACCTGGCAGGAGGAGGAAGAAGGCCTTCAGTGTGAAAAAAGGGGGACGTGTAAAGATCACATGGATGAGTCATTAGAGGTGGACGGCTCTTTGTACTTTAAGATATGACAGTAAGACAACTCACTGTTTTCAAATATGTTTGTTCTTGTTCTCATTATTCCTTCTTCTTCATTTTTGTCCCTGCTGAAACTGTCCGTGTAGTAAAAACTGTAGGACCAAAAGTCACCAAATTCCACCCACTACTCAGGCACGTATCACTCACTGACCTCATGGTGGCGCTGTAATAACCAAGTTTCCACAATTATCTCGAAAACGTCTTGGCTTAGAGCAGTGTTTCAAACTTTTTCTGTCATGCGCCCCCTCGTTGGAAGAAAACCCTTTGTTTTGGACAGGAAACACACAGCTGTGAGAAAACTTTAACTCTGGAGTGTTTGTCTTTGTATCAGTCAGGCAGGAGAACTGGACAGAGATGTCTATCTTTGTGATACTGGGAGTGCTGGTCTGCATAGCGGCACCAGGTAAAGAACACAGTCTAATAACAGTACGAACATGATTCCTGAGTGATTGTCATTGTATGATGTGCAGTGTTGGGCAAGTTACTTCCAAAATGTGTATTTAGTGAGTAATTAGTTCTATAACAATATTACTGTCTCTGAACTATAATGCTTTACACTACCTCTGCGTTACTTTGAGTTCCTTCCACGGCTTTTTAATGGGCGCATTATTCTTTTTTACATATTTCCCTGTTGCTTTTATGTTTTATGTAAAGCACTTTGAATTACCTTGTTGTTAAATTGTGCTATACAAATAAACTTGCCTTGACTTGATAATCAGTAAAATGCTGTGGGTTCTAGTGATGTGCAGAGTTATATCTGCGGATCGGGTGTGTCTTTGCATAAAAATGAACCTTCTGATTAAAACAATCTCACCCATCGGATTTCAGGAACAGGTAACAACGTTACTCTTTTACCCTTGAATTTGTTTTTCTGCTGCAGAAATGTTTCTGGGTGTAGGTGAATTATTTTTAATAAAAACAAAAACACCACTTCATTTCAGGTTAAAATGTGTTGTAAAGCGCATTACTGCAATTACTGCAATTACTGCTATTACTGCTATTACAATATTGAATGTCAGTGTTTCCTCAATGGCCACATGGTGTAGGCAATGAGGAATGACGGGATTTGTGTGGCTCTTAAACTGAAATTTCAAAACTCCACTTTTCAGAAAACACACCCATTTGAGAAAGTCTGAGTTCATTCAGTTTTAGAACAATGGATTTTGAGTGGAAAGCTTCATTTTGATCTGAAAATAGGACGTTTGGGGAGTTGGGTGAGAAGTTGCGGCTTTGTGTTTAGAGTTTGAGGAAAAAGAGGCATAATTTCAAGAAATGTGTTTAAGCAATTGAGAAAAACTGTAAAGTACCAAACAGAGTAACATGAGTACATGTTCTGCAGAGTCAGTCTGGACCTGTGGTGGACTGAAGCAGCCTGTTTTGTTGTTGTGTTCCAGGTTCAGAGAGTCCCCCTGCTGGGATCTCGCTCTGCCAGGTGAAGACAGTCGTGTTCTCTGTTGGTCTGATCATCATGGTGTCCGCCATCGTCAGCCTTCACCTCATGGAGAAGCTCAAGAGGAAAAAATAAAAACACGTATATCTCCACCAACCGATCTTACACCCTGCATATCACACGCTATATTTGGCCACAAGCAGCACCATCAGCTGTTTGTATAAATAAGTGGGATTTTTTGGATTATGCAAGTGCAAGCTCGCAGGGGGGGGACAACCCTCCCTCCCCCATATAATATTTTGAAAGCCTGTGGTGTATGAAATGTTAGTATGTGCTTTAACAGCTTCCCTTACTTAGCCCATTACTACAGGCACTGCCACGTCATAAAAGGACTTTAACTGCAGCATGGGCAGGCTGCAACTAACAATTATTTTCATTGTTGACTAATCTGTCGACTATCTTCTTGAATAATCAATTAGTTGTTTGGTCTATAAAATGTCTTATTTATATAAATGTTTCAGTTCATAACCCAAAGATATTCAGTTTACTGTCGCAGAGGAGAAAGGAAACAGGATGTGATAATATTCAGCACATACAGTCCCCTAAAAGTGTTGGAACAGTGAGGCCACTTCCTTTGTTTTTGTTGTTCACTGAAGACATTTGGGTTTAAGATCAAAAGATGAGACAAGAGTTCAGAATTTCAGCTCTCATTTCCTGGTTTTCACCTCTAGATGTGTGAAACAACTCAGGACAAACCACCGTTTGTTTTAGACCACAGCGTTCTTCGGTGAGCAAAAGTAAAGGAACAAATCATCTTAAATTTAATAACATTTAATATTTGGTGGCAGAACCTTTGCTTGCAGTAACTGCCTCAAGCCTGCGACCCATCGACATCACCAAACTGTTGCATTCTTCATTTGTGAAGCTATTCCAGGTTTTTACCGCAGCTTCTTTCACTTCTTGTTTGTTTCGGGGTGTTTCTCCCTTCAGTCTCCTCTTAAGGAGGTGAAATGCAGCTCTGTTGGGTTCAGGTCAGCTGATTGACTTGGTCGGTCTAAAACCTTCCACTTTTTCCCCTGATGAAGTCCTTTGTTTTGTTTTGTGTGCTTTGGCTCGTTGTCCTGCTGCATGATAAACTTCCTCCCCGTTAGTTTCAGTGCATTTCTCTGTAAACACTTCTGACTTCATTCTGCTGCGACCATCATCAGTTCCATCATCAATAAATATTAATGAGCCTGTTCCAGAAGCAGCCATGCAGCCCAGGCCGTGACATCACCTCCACCGTGCTTCACAGATGAGCTCGTACGCTCTGGATCATCAGCAGTTCCTTTCTTTCTCCACACTTTGGCCTTTCCATCACTTTGCTACAGATTAATCTTGGTCTCATCCGTCCATCAGATTGTGTTCCAGGACTTTTGCGGCTCATCTCTGTTCTTCTCTGCAAATTTCACTCTGGCCTTGTGATTCTTGCTGCTGATGAGTGGTTTGCATCTTGTG
>NC_060171.1:2410591-2420313 GCF_021292245.1 Micropterus dolomieu
TGCAGTAACTGCCTCAATCCTGCGACCCATCGACATCACCAAACTGTTGCATTCTTCATTTGTGAAGCTATTCCAGGTTTTTACCGCAGCTTCTTTCAGTTCTTGTTTGTTTCGGTGTGTTTCTCCCTTCAGTCTCCTCTTAAGGAGGTGAAATGCAGCTCTGTTGGGTTCAGGTCAGCTGATTGACTTGGTCGGTCTAAAACCTTCCACTTTTTCCCCTGATGAAGTCCTTTGTTTTGTTTTGTGTGGTTGGCTCGTTGTCCTGCTGCATGATAAACTTCCTCCCCGTTAGTTTCAGTGCATTTCTCTGTAAACACTTCTGACTTCATTCTGCTGCGACCATCATCAGTTCCATCATCAATAAATATTAATGAGCCTGTTCCAGAAGCAGCCATGCAGCCCAGGCCGTGACATCACCTCCACCGTGCTTCACAGATGAGCTCGTACGCTCTGGATCATCAGCAGTTCTTTTCTTTCTCCACACTTTGGCCTTTCCATCACTTTGCTACAGATTAATCTTGGTCTCATCCGTCCATCAGATTGTGTTCCAGGACTTTTGCGGCTCATCTCTGTGCTTCTCTGCAAATTTCACTCTGGCCTTGTGATTCTTGCTGCTGATGAGTGGTTTGCATCTTGTGGTGTGGCCTCTATATTTCTGCTCTCTGAGTCTTCTTCCAACAGTGGATTGTGATACCTTCACCCTGCACTGTGGAGGTCGTTGCTGATGTCACTTCCTGATGGTTTGGGCGTTTTCTTCACAGCTCTCACCATATTTCTGTCATCAACTACTGTAGATTTCCTTGGCCGACCTGTTGGACGTCTGTTGCTCAGTGCACCAGTAGTTTCTTTTTCAGGACGTTCCTAATTGTGGTGCTTGCTGTGCCCGATGTTTGTCCAGTGGCTCTGCTCTATTTTCCTTCTTTTCTCAACTTTTCTCAGCTTGACGATGGCTTGTTTTTCTCCCATAGAAACCCAAATGTCTTCAGTGAACAACAAAAACAAAGGAATTTGCCTTCCCGTTCCAATACTTTTGGAGGGGCCTGTATACCGTATATTATCACATACAGTTCAGTATGGGGTTGAATCTGTTCAGTATTTTGTTTTGTCATTTTTATTTTGAGGAAGCTCAACCCAAATCTGACTTTCTACATATTTTAGTCCATGTGTGTTAAAGATGCATACCGATATCCACGAATAAGAAACAGTTAAAAAAAACAAATTAACTTTGATTCAGTATCCAAATATTTAAATATACTGCAAAGATGAGATGTTTCCCAAAGCTGGCTCATCAAGAAGTATTTCAAGTTGATATAATTGGGAGGGAAATGTTTTAATGTGTGCTTCACTCTGACAACGAGAGAAAGAATTTTATGATTCTTCTTCATATTTAATTTTTCTTTATTTTTACCCTTTAAGAAATCATCTCGTAACATAATCTTGCTTGATTTAAAATTGCAGAATGCATTGCTAAAGTCGTCTTATAAACTTATGTTGCTGTGTGGTTACTAAAACGCATGAATTACCATTATAAAAAATGTTGTGTAATCATGTTTGAACAGCTATAAAATAAAAAGTGAAAATCACTATCTCATCTGAGTTAAAAACAGCTCAGACAGCAGCACGCCTGTCTTACCAAAGACACGCTAAGAAGCCTTTGCTTTAAATCAGCTATATAATTAAAAGAAAATGAATAGAAATGCTTAAATATGTTGAAAGTAGTAAGAATTATGTTTTAAGAATGTACGGAGAGCTTATGATGAAATCAGCTCCATGAAAATGTGTGTGATGTTAACTTGTCATGATAAATACCTGAAAACTATTCAGGATGCTGAATTACAAATAGTTTAATTAACAAATATGTGTCTTACACGACAAAGAGTATCAGTAAATATTAAGTGTATTACTGGTATTAATTGGTTTAAAAAGATTTTATTTAGTTTGATTTGATGAGCTTTTGTTTTAATGTGAAACTGTGGAATGATATTTCACTTTTGACTTTATTGATACCGTTGTTTATTTTAAATATATTGCTTTCATACCTGATTTAATCATCTTATTTAGTATTTTAACCATTAATTGACTCTTTAATCTTTAATCTGCTCACTGTTTTTGAGTAACTTTGACTTTATTATTATTCATTTGTCACCTAACTGCCTGATTTAAGCATTTGTTTTGTAATATATTGTTTAATGCACTGTTTAATAAAGTCTATATCAGGACTGTATTTGCAGAAGTAGGCAGGCAGCAGTCTGCTGTGTTCATCAGTACCGTATTCGGTGTGATATGGATAACGGGCTACTTCACACGCTTTGCCTGAATGGACGCCGTCGTGCAACTATCCAATCACAGGAGGGCATGTCTACATGGAAACTAGAGATCAACCAAACCCAGCAAGCGTGGATCATGCAAAGTAGAGTCACATCCTGTCTGTATCTATACAAGTTGTAGTTTTTAGGAGCGAGGCTGTTGTTTTTCCTTGTGCTAGACCTCTTCTGTTGTGTATTTTAATAAAGATGAACATTTATTCCTGAAAACTTACTGGTCACTACTTAAAAGCTACGAGTAGCCTACTGGTTTATTAGTTACTAGTAGCTATTCCTGCTTCACTAGTAACAATTAGCAGTACTTTATTTATTAGTTACTACTAAATAAAAAATAAGCACTAGTATCTAAATAATAGATGTTAGTAAAATGGAGATGGTTACGAGTAACTATCCAACGGTTAATAAAGTTTTTTTATAAGCCTACTGTTGCGCAACGTTTTATTTTTAGCTCGGATCAAACATCTCACCGACCGCTTGACATTCGAATAATCAATAAATAGGAAAGAAAGGATATTCTGGATTACACGATGACACTTGTTGCCATGGACACCAACACATCGGCGGCCTGGACACAGCCTCGTCCGGTCGGCTGGCTCGCCTTTATCATACAGATGCTCCCAAACAGGGGTAGAGGCGTGTCTCTCGTTCACTCGCCCTGTCGTGCTCGCACACCGCTCACAGGCGCAGGCGTGGCGCTGCTGTCGCTGAGCGTGTGTGGCTGAGCGAGAGAGAGCGAGCGGCAGGAGTACAGCTGAGCAGGGACCACGCCAGCGTCTTTTCTCAATTCACTGCAATGGGAGCGCCGCGTTTTCAGAACTGAGCGCTTTTTCCCCCCCTGGTCACCGAGAGTTGAAAAATGGCGCGCTCCTCGCTGTCACTTTTTCTCTGCCGTCCAATCACAGCGCAGGAGCGGGCGGGACAAACACCACACCGAGCACATCCGATCTTGAACCACTCGCTGAGGTGTTTCCTCGCCCGCAAAATCTCTTGAACCCGTCTGTCCTCATGTTTCGCATCTTACCCCGTGTGGAAAATGACTTTTCCCTAAAACTTACATTTGATTAAATACAAAATATGTCAACTGTAGTTATTTAATATTACATTATATTATGTTACCCAAAGCATGGCCTTCTTAAAGATGCTAAAAATCAATAAAATGTTCTTCAATGATGTTCTTGGGCATGGGGGGGGGGGGGGGGGGGGGGGGGGGGGGGGGCATCTACTTCACACCACCCTACAACTGGTGGATAGGCGTCTGTGAAACCTGGCCAGAAAGCATCTCTGGTGTTAGCTGTGAGCTACGTTCCCAGTAGTCAGAGATCTAATGTCGATAATACTGCTGGTTAAACCTTCGTCTGCAGATTTGGGTCAGGGATCCAGGTTCTAAACTAAAAGTTTCTTGCACACTGTTGGTATTCTGATTTTGTATTAGACACACAGGTTTACCTCTGTTTGGCCAAGTGACAACAGTTAAGAGGTTTCTTCTTCTTTTGTTTGTAGTCAGTAATCCCTCATCTAGGAGGGATCTCATTAGGTTATACTGAGTTCTTTGGTTCTGTTCTGACTTTTGTTTATCCTCTCTGTTTAATAAAAACATTTCCACTTTACCAAATCCATCTGGTTTATGCTTACGTCTCCTCTGACGTAAGCGTAACGGACTAAAGCTCCTCCTGCATGTGTTGTTTAGCGGCTTCAGGTTATCATGTTGTAAATGTCAGGCGGTTTTCACCTACGCTACATCAGCGCCGGATGAGTTCAGAGAAAGAGGAGCGACTGTGTTTTTGACTGTGTTGAAAGTCAAACCGTCAGGATCTCTAAATACCTGGTTTATCGTGATCCCTTTCCAAGCACGCTCAGCTCTTCTGCTCAAATAAAGTTAAATTTGCAATTTTTCCACCATGTTGGACCCCGATTAGCAGCTGTATTTATGTGATTATACACTTGTGTTGGTGAAAGTTCTATATAAATAAACTTTGCTTGACATTCAGAGTGTCAATCTTATATAAATACCAAACCTCTCTGCCTGTAATAGGTCTCAAACAAATCTGGAGTAAATGTAAATAACTGTCACGTTGTTTTGGTTTTCTTTTACACATAATTCTATAATTTTTTTATAACTTGCATCTGTTTATTCCATATTTATATATTTTTAAAAATCGATTTATGTCAACCGTATGTCTGTGTCCAGCACCGGATCACCAAAGCAAATTCCTCACACGTGTAAAATACTTCTAAATAAAGATCTTCCTGATTCTGATTTGCTCGTTTGCTAGAGGACAGTTGTTGTTCTTCTCTTCACTGTGCGAGCTGAAAAACTTTTTTTTTAAGGCAACAGTTCAACATTTAGCTAAATCCTCTCCTTCTCTGGTTTGTTTCATCTGGTCAAACAACACGTGGCTTTCTGGGGTTGTGTGTTCAGGACCGTTTCTTGGCTCTGAGCTGGGCAATAAAACACTAATGATAATTATAAAAACAAAATAACAAATGTCCATTAAATATGATTTAATTCATTTGAATCTTGACCAAATCAGTACCTAAATTTTCTATTAAGATCTTAATTTTGTTGAGGGAAAAACAACTTTTTTTATTTGTTAAAGAAATAATGATTTGACATTAATCTTGATAATTATCACTATCATATTATGTGAATTGTTTACGGTAGTAACATTTTTAGCCGTATATCGCCCAGCCCTTTTTCACGCTTGCAGTTTCCAGTCTTTATGCTAAGCTAAACAGCTGCTGGCTGTAGCTTCCTATTTACAGACATGAGAGGCATCTGTTGGTTTAAATCAAGAACGCGTGGGATGTTGGCTTCTCAGCGCTTGTTGCAACAGATACTTTTAGTTTTGAGGTGAAAGACCAGCTGTAGCTGTGTGAAGTGGCCCTGAACTGTGAACCATCATCATCATCAGCTGAGATAACCAGACGGGACAGGAAGCCTCTTCTCCACCGAGTACAGATAAAAACAGAACAGACATTTATTGTGCCAGAATCTACTGTACATATTCAGAAACATAATGTAGTGTACCATGTCGTCCTTAGATACTGAATTACAGCAGCATGTAGTGAGTCATATAAAAAAGGCTAAATGGAATGCTTTGTTCAGTAATACTGATTTGTACCATATAAGGAGGAGGAATGCAGTCTTATCAACATCGAGCCCACGCTCCGCAGAGCGAGGCAACATCAGAGGTATCACACCGCCGGAGGACCAAACTGCTCTATGGCAAGTACCTAGGTTCATCTGCGACGGTCCACCTGAACAGGTGACCGCACAGGAAGTCATTAACTCATGTAAGACCCGGTCGGGTGGAGTCTGTCACTGCGTCTCCGTGCGGGAATCTAAAGAAGCTCCGTCCATCGACACAAAGGGTTAACAGGAAGTGGAAGGTGCGTGTCACGCAGTGCTTTTGGTGGGCAGCTCCGTGCTGTTGTGTCGCGTCTTGCGCGACGTGCCGTCGTCTCGCGGCCGAGCCTTCTGCAGGTTGGACATGGCGGCGGTGCGCTCGATGTCGATGAGGGCGTAGAGCTCGGTGCGGCGGGTGGGGGTGGAGGGAGGCAGCGGGGAGGTGGGGGTGCGGGGCGTGTGGGGGTTGCTGCCGTCTGAAGCGCCCTTGTTCCCGGCGCTGTTGTCCATCTCCACCTCGATGTAGTTGAGGGTTTTGGGCGGCTCCGGGTGGCCCGGCAGCGGCGGCCGGCGGAAGTCGAAGTTGAAGATGGTGGGTCCGTCTGTGCGGCGACGGGCCGTGTCGGGCCGGTGGGCGCTCAGTGGCGCCGTCACGTTCTCGGTGTTGACGTAGTTGTGCGATGACTCGAGGGCGGCGGAGAGAGGGTGGGAGTAGGAGTGGTGCAGCACGCCGTGGTGGGGGTGGTGGTTGTAGCCGTTGAGCGACGGCGTCTTCAGGCCGCTGGAGCCGTTCTCCTCCTCCTCCGAGCTCGGCTTCCTCGCCTCCCACACCGGCGGCAGCGCCGGCAGGTTCTCGTAGTCCAGCAGGGCGGTGCGCCGCTGGGCCGAGTTATTGACATTCTGCAGGTCCGGGGTGAGCGGGGGCGGGCGGTGTCGGCGAGGAGCTGTGGAAGGGTTGGAGGAGGAGCCATTGGAGAGCGGGGGAGTGGGCTCGGCCTCTGTGTGGCCGTTAGTCTCTCGGGGCTCCTCGGTCTCCTTGGCCTCCTGCTGCCTCTTCTCCTTCTCCATCAGCTGCCTCTGAACGGGGGTGGGGCCCAGCACGAAGCGCACCCCCTGAGGCTCCAGCAGCACCTGGGGCTCCGGCTGGGCGGGCGGCGGCGGCGGCGGCTCTGTGCGGGCCCTCGGAGGAGGCGGCGGGGTCGGAGGACACTGAGACTGGGGAGAGGTGGGACTCTCCAGAGGCGTGATCATGGTCAGCGGGCTGGGCTGGTCCTCCAGGAGCCCCGTGGTGTTCACGTAGGTGTGAACCTGCACGAGGATAATGACATCATCATTACATCAGACTCGTCTTTAATTTGTTCTCATGTGGACAGATTTCTACCACAAACGCTCAACAGTTCATCAGTAATCAGGAAATAATCCTGAGGACAGACGAACTCTTACCGCTTCATCAGCCACCAGCAGAGGATGCGTGGACTCCTCTCCCACAGAGGGCAGGCGGGTGCTGGCCACAGACGGGTGGCGGGTGGAGGGGTGAGACGGAGCCTCGCCCACCGACGGGATCCGGGTCACGCCGTTTGGCACGGTGGGCACCGAGTAGCCCAGAGCTGAGGATCCAACACACACAGCAACACAGAGGTTAGCGTGAGGACAGAATACACATACATCACTAACACGGTTTGTTTTTAGTCAAATGAAGCCGACTAAACAATACATAAAAATCTTTCTGTGCGAGTCTTCAGCTGCTCTTTGTTCTACCTTCCACCTTCAAATACCCTACAGCTGTTCTGTCTGATTCACCTGCCCAGGTGACAGCTCTCACTCTCTCTTCTCTCTCTGTGTGTTTGGGATCTTTGTCTCCTGCCAGGCGTCATCTATAAAGGTCATCTATCGTTTAAATGTTTGAGTCTGATTCTACTTCTGGACTCTGGGTTCTGGTTCCTTCACCACAGATCTTCTTGCTCCTCTTCCCCTTCATGTCTCTAAAGTGAAAGAATCTGGGGCGTCACTGTAGCTGGGAGAGCGCGACACGATGAACACGGTGAAGCGTTCCTTCAGATTCACGCCGTGTTGAACGCTTCGTCATGTTGGAGCTGCTTCCTCCCTCGCACCAAACCTCCTGACTGCAGCTGGTGCAGTTTTTTAGTGAAGCTAAGCCAAACTTTGCAGCGTCCGCTACTGTCCAGGACCAGAACCAGAAGGACTCTCTTCTTCATGCTTTGTTGACGTAACACATGAGGTGACGTTAGGTCGGCGTAGCAGCTCCTGGCAGATAAGAGACCCTTTGACGGACAGTAAAATGCTCACTGCAGTTCAGTCAGGAGCTGAGATTTGCAGGAAGTTAGGAACCGAGAAGCAGAATCCGACGAGTCTTAATGAACCCACGGCTCTTAGAAACTTGGCAACGGTTCCACCTGGCGTCATTCCTGGAGGAGCCGTCTGTTACTGGTCGTACGGCTCGTCTTGGTCCTCCTGAATCTGCTGCATCCGGGACCCTCTGAGATCTTTATGCAGTCTCACAATCTGGCTTCTTATGCTGCGTTAGAGACCATAAGGCCAAACCAGAGGACGCTGTGGTCACACGCTCTCTTATGACCGTCCTCATGCAGCTGGACATCACAGGTGTACGCACGCGTGCCGCGCCGTCTGTTTTTAACTGTACATAAGATCAATACTCTTAACATTTTGACGATGTGACACTACACCTGTAGGGGCGTGCGTGTGCTTACCTGCAGGAGTGTGTGCTGCCTGGTGGTTGGGCTCCAGCACCGCCTCCTCCACCACGCTGATGCTGTGGCTGTGCATCACCTCCTGCAGCATGTTGAAGATCTCTTCAGCTCGAGAACACTTGAAGGCAAAAATACCTGAAAACGCACAACAATCTGTGCTCACTGATCAGCCAGACAACAAACACGCTCGTGTTTCTGTGGTGACAAATATTTTCAGGTTTAAGTCACAACTTCTTGGTTGAGACATTTAACTCTAACGCTGTGAATGAATGATAAACTGAGTGGGCTCATCTGTTGCTGTGATAGTGCTAACATCAGCGTTCACTTCAGGCTCAAAACATTCAGCTGTTCAAACTCCCCGTCCACACTGCTCCGTTTTGGTTTACAAACGGAGAATTAAAACGAATACGATCTCCGTCCACGCCAGCGTTAAAACGACTGAAAACACATCTAGTGGCAGTTCAGGTACGCCGGGCAAGTGTGTGCCGGTGTAAACACGCAGCAGATTGTCTGCTCTGTACTTGGCAAAAGAATAAAGAAATGCAGACGAAGAATCACCAGATTCTTTTTGCACGGACCAATAACGAGCTGGGACTGTTACTGAATGTTACAGACTGGGAGTTGTTGTAAACGGCGACATGCACGCCTAAGTGTAAGCTGTAAGTGTTATTTGCACGGTGCAGAATATTTTAATAAAAATACCAAAACTAAAACTCTGTCGGCAGCATCGTGTTTCTGCTTTGCATACCTTGTAAGAGCCAATCAGAGAGCCGAATGTCTGCGTCATCGTTTCTATAATCCTCCGTTTTGGCCCGTCTGCACTAAAACGCCCTCCAGAGTTTCGAAACCCAAAATGGGGTCGGCAGCGTTTCCAAACTTCTCCGCTTTTGCAGTTTTAGTCTGGACGACAGGAGCAGACGTAGCAAAAGGTCTCCGTTTTAATTCGAAAACGCAGCAGTGTGGACGGGGCCTCTTTATTCTTTTTAATCCGCCTGGACTGTTCACATCAGTGAGGCCCTTACAGTCTCCACGTTACTCATGTAAATCTAAATCGGCACAGCTCGAAATCTTAGGGCGCTTTCACACCTGCCTCACTGAGTTCGGCTGAATCGCACTAGAGTTCGTTTTCCCCCTTCGGTGCGGTTCGTTTGGGCAGGTGTGAACGCAGCAATCGCACTCGGGTGTGCACCGAAAGCGGACCAAACAAGCTTACCGAGACGTCCTTGAAGAGGTGGTCGGGCATGTGGGGAGAGAAAAATAATATTAATTAAAAAAATATATATATATCAATATTCGAATCCCAAAATTGCGAACCAAATGTGCACCTAACGATCGAATATTCGGGTCCATCCCTAGTTCAGTCTAACTGTAATAAATCGCCCTTCATGAAGTTTTAATGTTCCGTTTGTCACTAAGGAGGAACCTGCAGCTGTTTCTAGAAGCTGCGGACCTAACGAGCTGCCTCTCCGTTAAAAACCTCAACCTTAATCCGTATAACTATATAGAGGGCACTGTTTCACACGGACGATTATTACTGTCGCA
>NC_060171.1:2420413-2427979 GCF_021292245.1 Micropterus dolomieu
CGGGGGGGGGGCGGGGGGTGGGGGGCGGCCAAGGGGGGGGGGGGGGGGGGGGGGGCGTGTGGGGGTTGCTGCCGTCTGAAGCGCCCTTGTTCCCGGCGCTGTTGTCCATCTCCACCTCGATGTAGTTGAGGGTTTTGGGCGGCTCCGGGTGGCCCGGCAGCGGCGGCCGGCGGAAGTCGAAGTTGAAGATGGTGGGTCCGTCTGTGCGGCGACGGGCCGTGTCGGGCCGGTGGGCGCTCAGTGGCGCCGTCACGTTCTCGGTGTTGACGTAGTTGTGCGATGACTCGAGGGCGGCGGAGAGAGGGTGGGAGTAGGAGTGGTGCAGCACGCCGTGGTGGGGGTGGTGGTTGTAGCCGTTGAGCGACGGCGTCTTCAGGCCGCTGGAGCCGTTCTCCTCCTCCTCCGAGCTCGGCTTCCTCGCCTCCCACACCGGCGGCAGCGCCGGCAGGTTCTCGTAGTCCAGCAGGGCGGTGCGCCGCTGGGCCGAGTTATTGACATTCTGCAGGTCCGGGGTGAGCGGGGGCGGGCGGTGTCGGCGAGGAGCTGTGGAAGGGTTGGAGGAGGAGCCATTGGAGAGCGGGGGAGTGGGCTCGGCCTCTGTGTGGCCGTTAGTCTCTCGGGGCTCCTCGGTCTCCTTGGCCTCCTGCTGCCTCTTCTCCTTCTCCATCAGCTGCCTCTGAACGGGGGTGGGGCCCAGCACGAAGCGCACCCCCTGAGGCTCCAGCAGCACCTGGGGCTCCGGCTGGGCGGGCGGCGGCGGCGGCGGCTCTGTGCGGGCCCTCGGAGGAGGCGGCGGGGTCGGAGGACACTGAGACTGGGGAGAGGTGGGACTCTCCAGAGGCGTGATCATGGTCAGCGGGCTGGGCTGGTCCTCCAGGAGCCCCGTGGTGTTCACGTAGGTGTGAACCTGCACGAGGATAATGACATCATCATTACATCAGACTCGTCTTTAATTTGTTCTCATGTGGACAGATTTCTACCACAAACGCTCAACAGTTCATCAGTAATCAGGAAATAATCCTGAGGACAGACGAACTCTTACCGCTTCATCAGCCACCAGCAGAGGATGCGTGGACTCCTCTCCCACAGAGGGCAGGCGGGTGCTGGCCACAGACGGGTGGCGGGTGGAGGGGTGAGACGGAGCCTCGCCCACCGACGGGATCCGGGTCACGCCGTTTGGCACGGTGGGCACCGAGTAGCCCAGAGCTGAGGATCCAACACACACAGCAACACAGAGGTTAGCGTGAGGACAGAATACACATACATCACTAACACGGTTTGTTTTTAGTCAAATGAAGCCGACTAAACAATACATAAAAATCTTTCTGTGCGAGTCTTCAGCTGCTCTTTGTTCTACCTTCCACCTTCAAATACCCTACAGCTGTTCTGTCTGATTCACCTGCCCAGGTGACAGCTCTCACTCTCTCTTCTCTCTCTGTGTGTTTGGGATCTTTGTCTCCTGCCAGGCGTCATCTATAAAGGTCATCTATCGTTTAAATGTTTGAGTCTGATTCTACTTCTGGACTCTGGGTTCTGGTTCCTTCACCACAGATCTTCTTGCTCCTCTTCCCCTTCATGTCTCTAAAGTGAAAGAATCTGGGGCGTCACTGTAGCTGGGAGAGCGCGACACGATGAACACGGTGAAGCGTTCCTTCAGATTCACGCCGTGTTGAACGCTTCGTCATGTTGGAGCTGCTTCCTCCCTCGCACCAAACCTCCTGACTGCAGCTGGTGCAGTTTTTTAGTGAAGCTAAGCCAAACTTTGCAGCGTCCGCTACTGTCCAGGACCAGAACCAGAAGGACTCTCTTCTTCATGCTTTGTTGACGTAACACATGAGGTGACGTTAGGTCGGCGTAGCAGCTCCTGGCAGATAAGAGACCCTTTGACGGACAGTAAAATGCTCACTGCAGTTCAGTCAGGAGCTGAGATTTGCAGGAAGTTAGGAACCGAGAAGCAGAATCCGACGAGTCTTAATGAACCCACGGCTCTTAGAAACTTGGCAACGGTTCCACCTGGCGTCATTCCTGGAGGAGCCGTCTGTTACTGGTCGTACGGCTCGTCTTGGTCCTCCTGAATCTGCTGCATCCGGGACCCTCTGAGATCTTTATGCAGTCTCACAATCTGGCTTCTTATGCTGCGTTAGAGACCATAAGGCCAAACCAGAGGACGCTGTGGTCACACGCTCTCTTATGACCGTCCTCATGCAGCTGGACATCACAGGTGTACGCACGCGTGCCGCGCCGTCTGTTTTTAACTGTACATAAGATCAATACTCTTAACATTTTGACGATGTGACACTACACCTGTAGGGGCGTGCGTGTGCTTACCTGCAGGAGTGTGTGCTGCCTGGTGGTTGGGCTCCAGCACCGCCTCCTCCACCACGCTGATGCTGTGGCTGTGCATCACCTCCTGCAGCATGTTGAAGATCTCTTCAGCTCGAGAACACTTGAAGGCAAAAATACCTGAAAACGCACAACAATCTGTGCTCACTGATCAGCCAGACAACAAACACGCTCGTGTTTCTGTGGTGACAAATATTTTCAGGTTTAAGTCACAACTTCTTGGTTGAGACATTTAACTCTAACGCTGTGAATGAATGATAAACTGAGTGGGCTCATCTGTTGCTGTGATAGTGCTAACATCAGCGTTCACTTCAGGCTCAAAACATTCAGCTGTTCAAACTCCCCGTCCACACTGCTCCGTTTTGGTTTACAAACGGAGAATTAAAACGAATACGATCTCCGTCCACGCCAGCGTTAAAACGACTGAAAACACATCTAGTGGCAGTTCAGGTACGCCGGGCAAGTGTGTGCCGGTGTAAACACGCAGCAGATTGTCTGCTCTGTACTTGGCAAAAGAATAAAGAAATGCAGACGAAGAATCACCAGATTCTTTTTGCACGGACCAATAACGAGCTGGGACTGTTACTGAATGTTACAGACTGGGAGTTGTTGTAAACGGCGACATGCACGCCTAAGTGTAAGCTGTAAGTGTTATTTGCACGGTGCAGAATATTTTAATAAAAATACCAAAACTAAAACTCTGTCGGCAGCATCGTGTTTCTGCTTTGCATACCTTGTAAGAGCCAATCAGAGAGCCGAATGTCTGCGTCATCGTTTCTATAATCCTCCGTTTTGGCCCGTCTGCACTAAAACGCCCTCCAGAGTTTCGAAACCCAAAATGGGGTCGGCAGCGTTTCCAAACTTCTCCGCTTTTGCAGTTTTAGTCTGGACGACAGGAGCAGACGTAGCAAAAGGTCTCCGTTTTAATTCGAAAACGCAGCAGTGTGGACGGGGCCTCTTTATTCTTTTTAATCCGCCTGGACTGTTCACATCAGTGAGGCCCTTACAGTCTCCACGTTACTCATGTAAATCTAAATCGGCACAGCTCGAAATCTTAGGGCGCTTTCACACCTGCCTCACTGAGTTCGGCTGAATCGCACTAGAGTTCGTTTTCCCCCTTCGGTGCGGTTCGTTTGGGCAGGTGTGAACGCAGCAATCGCACTCGGGTGTGCACCGAAAGCGGACCAAACAAGCTTACCGAGACGTCCTTGAAGAGGTGGTCGGGCATGTGGGGAGAGAAAAATAATATTAATTAAAAAAATATATATATATCAATATTCGAATCCCAAAATTGCGAACCAAATGTGCACCTAACGATCGAATATTCGGGTCCATCCCTAGTTCAGTCTAACTGTAATAAATCGCCCTTCATGAAGTTTTAATGTTCCGTTTGTCACTAAGGAGGAACCTGCAGCTGTTTCTAGAAGCTGCGGACCTAACGAGCTGCCTCTCCGTTAAAAACCTCAACCTTAATCCGTATAACTATATAGAGGGCACTGTTTCACACGGACGATTATTACTGTCGCACAACATGAACAAGTGAAGATGACGTGATTTGATGCCGCGGATTGCAAAGTAGAGGTAGAGACAAGAAAGAGAGAAAGACCGGAAGTGTCCAAACTCTGAGACGTGCGTTTATGTTGTCGTCCTCAGAGTGGTTAGTACGCGAGTTTGGGTTGGAACGTTACAGAGATCCAAGTTACACAGCTGATCCTGGTACCGGCGGCGGCAAGATATAGGATTTCTTCATCCACTTACTCCATGAATCGATGGAATAATCTGTAGAAAACTCGATTATAAAGCCAGCGCCTGGAGCTGGCTCACCTGAACACGGCCCGTCAGCGTGACGTGTGACTTTAATACATATTAACTTTTAGTTTTACTTTAATTTCCATAATAAACAAACAACAGTTTGGTACCTTGACCCGTCTGGCAGCGCCGGCCGCTCTCAAACGAGAAGAGGTTGGAGTCGTAACCATAGCGCCGCAGGCACAGGTACGGCCACCTGACGTCGTCACGGCGATGGGTGTGGAGGACGAGCTCGGCATCGGTCAGCTCCATCACACCTGAACCCAACTCGTTCCCATCGTCGTCCACGTTGATCACCTGAACAGATCCACACAGTGAGGGGCAGGCACACACGCAAACACACACACACAAACACACGCACACAAACACACGCACACTGTGGACTACAGATGTTGCAATGGCAATAAATTGTGAGACAGGAAGGACGGCTGATCGTCCTCGCAGTGACAGACCACATGTAACAGCACCTGCACAGGACCACGCCAGGTACTGATCGTTACCCCCCCTTAGTTCGGGGGCTGTGTATTAAATTAATTGCTAACAAATTTAATAATTGATTCGTTCATGACGTCACCAGGCCGTAGCGACACCATCGGCTTAACGGATTAAAGTGATGTGAACAGTAAAGTTACTAAAACATCAGCGATAGCATTAACACCTTCACAACATAAAAACCTCCAGAGTGTGGGAGCACTTGACAGAAGTTGACCTCACCTGGCCTGAAAGCACCTCAGTTACGCCGTAGCATCTGGGGAGGAGGCACAAAACGCTGTGGCGCTCTGTGTGATGAAGACTCGTCTCGGAAAGCTAGTTAGCGAGCTAGCTTCACGTAACGAGCTGCGACGTTTTCCCCACGGTCAATGAATTGTTAATGGCGGTTAGCGTAGCAAATAATTATTATACTGTTCACTTTGCAGATGTGCCCTGACTTTACAATCCTAAAACGATGCACGTTTACAGCCGGACACCGTGTTGATGCCGAGTGCACAAGATGAGAAAACACCGGACAGTTTCATACTTTCTTGAAAAATATGAAGAGAAAAAAGTTCCCATGTCTCTGCGTGAGGCGGCGGCTGATCCGCCCCAGACTCCCTTAAAAAAAAAAAATAAACTGTTGGCTACGGGGATATTATATAAACTTTTGAAAAGCTGTCTACTACAAAATCATTATTATTGGTCCTCTCTTGTAAATTGTGACACATGAAGTTATTCCTTTCTTTGTATAAATATAGTGTCAGTTTGTCCCGGTGTGTCGAAGTACCGATGTGTACACTGCTCCGTCACTAGCAGATCAGCTGCTGCACAGGCACTTATTTCTTACTGCATTTACCTCGTCCATGAAATGACTTGATTTCAGTGGAACTTTCTGTTGCTGCAGCAGAAACGTTCATTAAAAAAAATACTTTTGAAAGCAGTATTCATTTTATTGTCTTGTCTGTTACCTGGCCTCTAAAATCATTAAATGGATGAATCGAGGAGTCAGCTTCGACTGAAGGTGAGAATAAGAGAAGCTCGTGCAGGGATGAAGCTCTCTGAGTGACGGGGAGTTGGGAAACGAGCAGAGTCATCAGAGAATAATCCAGGGTGTGGGCGGACAGACTGGGAGCTCGCTGTCAAGGCAGGCCGGGGCAGGAACTCACCTTAAATTTGCTTTGATGATTATCTGGAATTGACTCTTTCTCTGGACAGCTTAGACAGCTACCCATGGCTTCTTCAGAGCACCATCTGATGTCTGGGAGACAAGGACACGTCTGATGAGCGGGACTGTAACGCTGATATTAAAGTGAGGGGAGTGTGCGAAGGCTTCCTCACCTAGATCCTGCCTCCAGTAGCCCTGGTTCCATCCTCAGAGCCTGGGGGACTCTCATGCTGGAGTTGATCAGCAGACATGAACAGCAGCTCTGTGCAGACAGAAGGTCAATAATACAGAGGTTTAAACAGCACTGTGAGGACGTCCCTCTGCTGAAGACTAACCCTCCGGGACTTTTTACATTTACATTTATTCATTTATCTGATGCTTTTATCCAAAGCGACTACAATTGCTCTACATGTCAGAGGTCGCACGCCTCTGGAGCAACGAGGGGTTGAGTGTCTTGAGTGTCAGGGACACATTGGTGGATGGGTCACAGTGGGAATTGAAACCAGGTCTCCAACATAAAAGGCATGTGTCTTATCCACCATCAGCCCCCCTACCTAAGTACAGTAAGTTATGTGACTTCTGAATTTAAAATCTCTGCACTGTAAGATTTTCCGCCGTCTGTGTGTCCGTCCGTCCGTCCGTCTTTCCGTCCGCCTACCGTCTGTCTTTTTGTCCGTCAGTCTGTCTGTCCGCTCTCTGTCTGTCTGCCCGTCCACCTACCGTCTGTTTTTTTGTTCGGCCGTCTGTCCGTCCGTCTGTCTGTCTGCCCGTCTGTCTGCCGTCTGCCCGTCTGTCTGCCCGTCTGTCTGCCCGTCCGTCCGTCTTTCCGTCCGCCTACCGTCTGTCTTTTTGTCCGTCAGTCTGTCCGTCTACCTGTCCGTCCGCTCTCTGTCTGTCTGCCCGTCATCTGTCTGCCCGTCTGTCTGTCTGCCCGTCTGCCCGTCCGTCCGTCTTTCCGTCCGCCTACCGTCTGTCTTTTTGTCCGTCAGTCTGTCCGTCTACCTGTCCGTCCGCTCTCTGTCTGTCTGCCCGTCATCTGTCTGCCCGTCTGTCTGTCTGCCCGTCAGTCCGTCCGTCTGTCTTTCCGTCCGCCTACAGTCTGTTTTTTTGTTCGGCCGTCTGTCCGTCCGCAGTCTGTCCGTCCGTCCGCCCGTCATCTGTCTGCCCGTCGTCCGTCTGCCCGTCTGTCTGCCCGTCTGTCTGTCGTCTGTCTGCCCGTCATCTGTCTGCCCGTCTGTCTGTCTGCCCGTCATCTGTCTGCCCGTCATCTGTCTGCCCGTCATCTGTCTGCCCGTCTGCCCGTCATCTGTCTGCCCGTCTGTCTGTCATCTGTCTGCCCGTCTGTCTGTCATCTGTCTGCCCGTCTGTCTGTCATCTGTCTGCCCGTCGTCTGTCTGCCCGTCGTCTGTCTGCCCGCCTGTCGTCTGTCTGCCCGTCTGCCCGTCGTCTGTCTGCCCGCCTGTCCGTCATCTGTCTGCCCGCCTGTCCGTCATCTGTCTGCCCGCCTGTCCGTCATCTGTCTGCCCGCCTGTCTGTCATCTGTCTGCCCGCCTGTCTGTCATCTGTCTGCCCGCCTGTCTGTCATCTGTCTGCCCGCCTGTCATCTGTCTGCCCGCCTGTCTGTCATCTGTCTGCCCGCCTGTCTGTCATCTGTCTGCCCGCCTGTCATCTGTCTGCCCGTCATCTGTCTGCCTGTCATCTGTCTGCCCGTCTGCCTGTCATCTGTCTGCCCGTCTGCCTGTCATCTGTCTGCCCGTCTGCCTGTCATCTGTCTG
>NC_060171.1:2428079-2445550 GCF_021292245.1 Micropterus dolomieu
GTCTGCCCGTCTGTCTGTCTGTCCTCTGTCTGTCTGCCCGTCATCTGTCTGCCCGTCTGCCCGTCTGTCTGTCCTCTGTCTGTCTGCCCGTCTGTCTGTCGTCTGTCTGCCCGTCTGTCTGTCATCTGTCTGCCCGTCATCTGTCTGCCCGTCTGCCCGTCTGTCTGTCTGTCCTCTGTCTGTCTGCCCGTCATCTGTCTGCCCGTCTGCCCGTCTGTCTGTCCTCTGTCTGTCTGCCCGTCTGCCCGTCATCTGTCTGCCCGTCTGCCTGTCATCTGTCTGCCCGTCTGTCTGTCATCTGTCTGCCCGTCGTCTGTCTGCCCGCCTGTCATCTGTCTGTCTGTCATCTGTCTGCCCGTCGTCTGTCTGCCCGCCTGTCTGTCATCTGTCTGCCCGCCTGTCTGTCATCTGTCTGCCCGCCTGTCTGTCATCTGTCTGCCCGCCTGTCTGTCATCTGTCTGCCCGCCTGTCTGTCATCTGTCTGTCATCTGTCTGTCATCTGTCTGTCATCTGTCTGCCCGCCTGTCTGTCATCTGTCTGTCATCTGTCTGCCCGCCTGTCATCTGTCTGCCCGTCTGCCCGTCATCTGTCTGCCCGTCTGCCTGTCATCTGTCTGCCCGTCTGCCTGTCATCTGTCTGCCCGTCTGCCTGTCATCTGTCTGCCCGTCTGCCTGTCATCTGTCTGCCCGTCTGCCTGTCATCTGTCTGCCCGTCTGCCCGTCATCTGTCTGCCCGTCATCTGTCTGCCCGTCTGCCTGTCAGCCCGTCATCTGTCTGCCCGTCTGCCTGTCATCTGTCTGCCCGTCTGTCCTCTGTCTGTCTGCCCGTCTGCCTGTCATCTGTCTGTCTGCCCGTCTGCCTGTCATCTGTCTGTCTGCCCGTCTGCCTGTCATCTGTCTGCCCGTCATCTGTCTGCCCGTCATCTGTCTGCCCGTCATCTGTCTGCCCGTCATCTGTCTGCCCGTCTGTCTGTCATCTGTCTGCCCGTCATCTGTCTGCCCGTCTGCCTGTCTGCCCGTCTGCCTGTCATCTGTCTGCCCGTCATCTGTCTGCCCGTCTGCCTGTCATCTGTCTGCCCGTCATCTGTCTGCCCGTCATCTGTCTGCCCGTCATCTGTCTGCCCGTCTGTCTGTCTGTCCTCTGTCTGTCTGCCCGTCATCTGTCTGCCCGTCTGCCCGTCTGTCTGTCCTCTGTCTGTCTGCCCGTCTGTCTGTCATCTGTCTGCCCGTCTGTCTGTCGTCTGTCCATTTAACTACTGAAACTTAGCGCCTGTGGATTTTTTATTGCATTACTATTATTGCAACATTGATTGTTTTAATAATCGATTAATCAACGTACATAATGTCACAGCTTCCACATGCTGTTTCTAAGTGATGTTAGTCTTTTAAACACGGCTCGCTGTCTCGTCTGTGCGCTACGTCCAGGGTCTGAAATTAACACCCGCCAAGCGCCAAATGCGGGTAGATTTTATGTTTGGCGAGTAAATTTCAAAAGGCTATCCGCCACACTGGCGGGTGAATGTTCATACCAAAATAGTAATGTAATAATCAGTGTTTTCCCTACAATGTATTCATCAGCACCGCTGCAAAATCTTTCCATGATCAGTAATATCACGACATTCACTGAGACGCGCCAGGCCGCCCGTTTTTCCAAGGGCGCCTCTGTTCATGGTTGCATAGCAACGTCGGCCACGTGAGTGCTTGTGGAAAGGAGAGAGCGCGGTACGAACTGCAAAGTCACCGATCTGCAGCTAGCTGCCGCTCATTAGCTGTTATGTGGCGACATTTACCAGGAGTGAGCCAACCTTTAAAACGAAAACCCACAGACGAAAAGGGCGACGAATTACATAAAAAAAGAAAGTTTTGTGAGAAATGGAGGTTTGGAGAGAACGGAGTTTCAAGAGGCTGGCTACAATATGATTCTGACGCGGTCGTGATGAGCTGTTCTGTGTGTCGCCAGTATGCTAAAGATAAAAACAGAAACAACTCATTTGTCATCGGAAATAAAACGATGAAACTTGAGAACATTCGTGACCATGAACACAGTAAGTGTCACACTGCCTGCGTGTCTGTGTCTCTGGCTCAATCTGAGCCTCTACTCTCGAAAACTTCTGTGACAGCGCTAATGGCAATGTGAGAGCAGACCAGCAACAAGATGAAGCTACTGTTTAGGACTGTACATGCCATTGGCAAGAAGGCCAGGCCACTTTCTGACTTCGAGTGGATGTGCGAGTAAGTGAAACTTGTTTGCTAGACTAACATTTTATATGAAGCTATGATAGGGTGACCATCAGTCCTGTTTTCCCAGGACATGTCCTGTTTTCACGTCCTGTCCTGGCTGTTTTTTTTTAGTCTGATACATTGTCAGATCTCCTTATGGTCCCGCTGTCCTCTCCAGAGATCAGGGAGTATGATCCAAGCAAAGCTGTGATGCTGTGGCACCAAAACTCTGTTAGGAGTAGGAGGCCAGAATTCATGGACCATGCAAAAAGTGTAATTGCGGTAGAGAGTGAGTCGTCGGATGACTATGAGGTTTAAGTTCTGATAGTTTTACAAAACCTTCAAATGTACTGTTATGAGCGCTAGTTCCACCTCTTCCATGTCTTACTATTTGTTGCTCTGTTTTGACTTCTATGTACACTTATTCATTAAAAATACCATATCAATTAAATGTACTGAAATTAATGTATATGTGATTTGGCCGGTAAAAAATATGCTTGGCTGGTGGATTTTTTCATCTACCAGTCCCCGTGGCAGGTGAGCCAAAAAGTATTAATTTCGGACCCTGGCTACGTCACCATGTGGGACCTTCACTTTATAATTATATTTAGATAATGTGATTGGCTGTTAGTTAACGTTTGTGTTTATATGTATTGTCAGAGGGCTGCAAGTAACAATGATTTTCATTATAGATTAATTTCACGATTGGTTTCTCAATTCACTGTTGACGTGGAATCCAACATGTCTCGTTTGATCAGACCAACAGTTTAAAATACAAAGAGATTCAGTTTAAAATGACCTAGGAAATATTCACATTTCAGAAACTGGAACTCACAAATATTTGTATTTATTATTATATTTATTATTTATAAATTAACCCTTTGCTAAGCCCCCCCCACTATTCGGTACTAGGGCTGAACGGTTTTGGAAAATAATCTAATTGCGATTTTTCTTTTTTAACCAATATTGCAATTTAATGTGCGATTAATTTTTAAGCTCTTTACCGTCTGTATTATTCAAAACAGACAAGCAATAAATCGATGTATAGTCTGTCCAACAGATTAAACACACACTGTTCTTTCTTGTAGGCCAGGCCCGTGTTATGATGAAATTAGGTGATGCTTTAATTGCATTAATTATTATTATGAGCAATGGTGGAGAAGAAATATCAAATTATAATAATATGAGAAAGATAATTTGAGAGTCAAGTCATGGCATTAAATAATATAACATCATCATCATCAGGTCGGCCTACAGACCACAAGAAAAACACAGTTTACCAGTGTGAACTGTATTTTAGCTGTAATTCTCCGACAACACCGGAGTTCCCCCTCAGCCTCCGATGCTGGTCAGCAGCACGCTGGCTGTAACTCAGAACAGACCGGGCCTCTGTAGGACTTGCGAGTTTGGTTTGAAACGCTGTTTCACAGCTATTTCCTGAGCTGACTGGTGGCCGTGTGTGTGACGCAGGCGCCGATCGCAGCAGTACGCTTACCTTATTACACGTGTCTGTTGTGCATTTTTCCTGTCCGCCAAAGCGGCGGATGGCTCGACAATTTCAACCACCAACACCACCCAGTTACCCGCGGGTGGAGGGCGCTACTTTCATTTCCTGTGTGACACTTAAGTTTCTGTCGTGTCAGCTTCTGTCAAGCTTAAGGCCGTTGTACAACAATAAGTCAAGGTACAGCGTGACGTGCGAAAGTTGATGCTTCGTCTGCAGACTGCTTTACTCTCGCGTGTCATGTGACCAGAGCGCGATTAGAAAACTTGTTTTATCATATCGCGATAATATCGCAAATGCAATTAATCGTTCGGCCCTATTCGCCACCATATCGATACCAGAATTCTGAAAAACGGTCAGTACTCGTTTTGCTCGGTACTGAAGCTCCGACACGTAGAACATAACGAGTGCGACCACAGCTCCGCCTCGACTCGTCCGACAGAAAAGAGTTTAGAAACCAGGTGAAGTTAGTTTCACGGTTGTTTCCTTCAGCAGCTCAGAGTCAAAGCCTGGATTTCTCCCAGGTCTGTTGGGAGAGCTGATTCAGTTTGATCACCAGAAAACTATAAAAGGTGACGAACAGGCAACGCTCCTGTTATTGTAGGAGGAGTTAGTCTGAAAAGGTCAATACGATCCATTTCAATCAATTGTTTTTCGATATAAAAATCTCAGACGACTGCCAGTCTAGATAGAGTCCACCTTTAAACATTTCACACCAGAGAGATTGTAAAGAAAAGTTAAGAAAAGTATGTATTTAATTTAATAATTATTTATGCGCTGTGCAGCATTGTAATTTCAACAGTTTGCTCATTTCTGAATGTACTGACATCAAACCACCTCTCATCGGTCCTGGACGTCCTCTCACAGCTGTTAGTTATTAGTTGTCATGTGTAGATGCTTTTATTAAAAGAAGTGGATATTAAAGTACATGGGGTTTATGCAACACCGAGAGCTTCAGTTTACACACTGTTAGCAAGTCAGAGAGACAAACCAAAACTAAATGTTAACTCACCCTGCGTTCACTATAAGGTTATTTTCTTCAATCAAGTTTCCCTCTGCGCCGTCATGAAAGCTAAACTACGACCAGACTTCAGAGAGACTGAAAAATCTGCGCAGCGTTGTCTTCCACTGTCATTAGATTTTTGTATATTGTGTTATATTTTCTATTTACCTACTTTCTATTATTTCTATTCCTTAATATCTTGATTTGCAAAGTGAGCAACTTTAACAATTATTCTTATTCTGATTGCTGAGTGTCATTACTCTTTACATGCATTAAACTAAAGTATTAACAGAAAAATGAACATACATACGTACTCAACAATGAAAATAGCCTGTAGGTCAGCTGTAGGTTTGCAGAATATGTAGCTTAAACTTATCACGTTTAATGAGAGACAGTGGGACAGTGTTTAAGTCCAGTCAAACTATCAACTTTGTCGACTTGTTAACTAAGTTTGTACAAGTTAGTTAGCAGCAGTCTCATAGTATGTTTTGTTTTAAAAGTAAATTGCTTATTACCTTTTTATTTTTCATAAATTTAATGAACTGCGATTACATCTATGTATAGATTTTTTTTTTTTTTTTACATCCAGTTAACAATTAAACATGTTAACAGAGTAACATAACATAGTCTTTAGTTTTGTTGTAACACTAATAAATTACAACTTTTGGAGGGAGGGTCAGTAAAAATTGTCTTTGGGTCAGTGAGTTTCAAACCCACTGCAAAAAAAATTTGAGGTTGAGTCCTATGATTTAAATTAATATTTTGCCTTTAACAAATATTGCACCTCTTAACATTTGAAAATTGCAGTAAGTCAAACTGCAATTTCGAGACGTTTTGGATGAATTGTTCAGTCCATTACATGTTAATAAAACTAAATTATTAGCACACATGTACTACTTAATTTAAACATCTTTAGTTCAGCTGCACTTCTGCTCTATATACCTTTAACTAATTAAGTTTAATGGGAGTGTTTAAATCCAGTCAAACCATTAACGATAACTAATTTAGTCTACTTGTTAACTAAGTTTGTACCAGTTAGTTGGCAGCAGTCTGTTAGTATATTATGTTTTCAAAGTAAATTGTTTATTATTACCTTTTTATTTCTCATAAATTGAATGAACTGCAATGACATTTGTTTAGTTTTTTTTTTTTTTTTAGATGTATCTAATAAACAACAGAACAGAATAACATAACTTTTGGAGGGAGGGACAGTAAAAAAAAAATAAAATTGTCTTGGGGACAGTTTCAAACCCACTGCAAAAAAGTTTAATTAATATTTTACCTTTAACAAATATTTCACCTCTTGCGATTTGAAATTTGCAGAAAGAAATATAGCGATTTCGATTAATTGTTCAGTCTTTTACATGTTATTAAACTAAATAATTAGCACATATGTACTATTTAATGTAAACAATCCTTCAGGTCAGCTGCTGGTCTGCTGTATTAACACGTTACTCACCTTTATCTACTCAAGTTTAATGAGACAGTGTTTAAATCCAGTCCAACTAATCTTCACTATCACTTTCTATTAAAGCTCCAGAGTAACAGTGAACCCTGTTTGGGTGTTTACCGACTCACACCAACGAGCAGCCGCCGGATTAAAAACTAAGTGCTGCTAACTAAGTTTTACAAGTTTGTACAAGTTAGTTAGCAGCAGCAGCTCCAGTCTGAATCCCTGGACTGACTAACTGCTTTCTCTCGGTGTGGTGTGATGGTAGTGTAATGGCAGCTGGTTAGCACAAAGCTAAACTGACCTCTCTTGCTGGTTGAATAAGCTAACACAGATTTCAGCTACCTAATTAGCTCCGAGGCTAACTTACAGTTCGGCGAACACACCAACGCATTCCGCTTGCTAGCCCGTCCCTCTTTAAATGCAACGTTAAATAAAAACAGAGTCATACTCACGAGGCAGAGTTAGCGTGATGAATTACAGCGTCCACACTTCCCGGACATTCACACACAGTTTGGTGAAGCAGCTTTGAATTTGTCCCTAAAAAAAAAAAACGACGCTGGCCAGTGAACCAACAAGCCAGCTAGCGTTAGCCCGCTGCTAGCTACACCAGCAGAGCCTCCATCTTTCCTCTGCTGCTGCCAGAGCGCCAAAAAAAAAACAATCACAACTTCTTTCAAATGTGTCTAACGCTCGTGTTCGCGCAGATGAAGCGGTGAAAAGAGGTTTAGATCCATGGGTGGTCCTCGGGGGTTCACTGCGGGGTGCGAGGTTCCGTCCAAACGCACTTTTTTCACGCCGAAAACCAAGTTTGCTGCGGTCGGACCGTGTTTTCCGCTGCTAGCCTGTCGGGCTAAATCACTGCAACTTGGCTAAACTTCCGAGACTTCCAGGCAGCCTCCAATGTGGTGAAGCCCCGCGGCAGTGCGCATGCGTGGGGCCCGTGTGGTTTGGGATAGCCGGGGCCTCTCCCAGCGGAGGCTTAATGAATGACTAACAGAAATTCATCTGAAAAAATACATAATTACTTGTTTTATTCAAACACCCACAAATATGCGTCATACACAGAGTAATGCACACGGAGCCAAAGATTGAACGCTCACAGAGGCATAAATCTGATTATTGACATGAAGGATTCCATCACAGTGAGTTTACAGTCGTGTTGGAGCAGGTAGGCATCGATAATGCATGAATAGTCATAATATTTCTACATTCTCTGTTGTGTTTAATTAACTGTTCTCACATACAGTATGCTCTAACACCATGAAGAACAGTTCAGGTCGTGGTAAAACATAATGCTCAGATGATATCTTTCACACATTTAGGATTAAAAACATATTTCACTGATACAAGATGCAAATTTAAAGCCCTGAAAACACATTTTCTTAATCAGCCTCTCATGTGTGACTGAGTTCTACACATCTTTTGAGTTATTTCACAAGAGATATTTCAGTCTGTGCTAATATTTTATCTCTTCTGATCAAAAATCACCTGTGAGTTTTGAAACTCTTAATAAATAAAACCTATGGATGTTTTTTCCAAACTTCAGCTGTGATTTTTGCTTACTGTATATCCTCATGAACATTTGGTGTTAGAGACATTTCTCCAAGTTTGAAACCAATTTTTCAGGAGCTTTAAGCTTTTATTTGCACAGTGAAAACATTATGACTGGATGGATTACTAAACAACTGGCCCCTCGGTACATTCACAGAATTCCCTGTAACATTGTGCAGGTTAACTAAACTCAAGAATGTTGTTTCCAGGCGGGAAAATTTTCTGAAAGTTATTTTTGTCCCTCTCATTTTTATAGTTTGAGGTAAATTTACTCAGTAATATCTATTTTAAAGTGTCCTCTGATTGTCCAGCTGCCAACATCCAGATATAGGTTAATGAGCAGAACAGAGTTGTTTTTAGGGGTCCAAGCCCGAAGGCATTTTTTTAACTCCTCCTAAACAGAGAGTCCGATCTACACCAATTTGTGCACACAGACTCTATAGTCACTAATGATCAAAAGTTATTAAACACATTTGATAATCCAAAAATGCACAGTTATAAAGAAACAACTTCCTGCAGGACATGGTCAAAACAGGACATGTTGTCATATCTGTTTAAATGAATGATGCCTGCAGACATTACTCAGGGCTTTGGCCAGAGAGGACGCCTGCAGACACTACTCAGGGCTAAGGCTTGAGAGAACGCCTGCAGACACTACTCAGGGTAACCGCCAGAGAGGACGCCTGCAGACACTACTCAGGGCTAAGGCTTGAGAGGACGCCTGCAGACACTACTCAGGGCTAAGGCTTGAGAGGACGCCTGCAGACACTACTCAGGGCTAAGGCTTGAGAGGACGCCTGCAGACACTACTCAGGGCTAAGGCTTGAGAGGACGCCTGCAGACACTACTCAGGAACCATCAAACTAAAACAGTCCAGCAGTCTAGTAATAAATCCTCCTTCATGAAGGTGATCATGTTCAGTGTGGAGGATGCAGTTTGAAACTACACTAACGTTTAATGCAGGACTGAGCTCTGTGAAGTTTATAACAGTCCACTCATACTTGACGCCTCGGGGCCCCTGGTGCCATGTAGGGGCCCGTTCAGTAATCCATCCATTCATTGTGAACCACGACAGAGTCTCACTATTGTTGGCAACATGATGCAGTTTGTCTTGACAGAAACATAAAGGAAAACATACTGGAAACTAAAATCCTTCAGCATCACACAGAGTTTGGAAAAACATATGAAAGACTTTGGTTTGTATGATTTGTTTAACTGTAATGTGCAAATATTATAGCTTATAAAACACAAACACACAATTTAAAAAGCATCCATTATAGAAATGTTTGATAAAATATATACAAATACACACAGATAGGATGGAAGTATATGTACAGTTCTGTTGTCATTAATCCTGTATGTTACATAAATAATAGTTGTTAGTAATAAAGTTTTTTCTATAAACATTCTATACACATTAATAATGTAATAAAAAAATAGAATTGCCATGTTTCCCTGTAGTGCTCAACATATCGCTCAGTAGTCACATACAATCTTTAACGTCTGGCGCACAGCATCTCTGTGGGAAAAGGATCAATATATAAATATAAATTAATTTGATGAGCAGTTATTGTAACTAATGTCTCTAAGTGAGCTGATGTATGTCCTCATCAATGAGCTGCAGCTTTGATGATCACTCACCTCTTTGGGAGTTGTAGTTCACATTTTCATAGACAGGATAGAGGAGGTTCTCCTGCTCACTGCGGAGCTTCCTGGCTCTCAAAACATCACGAACACACTGATGGAGGTACGCATACTGACACTGAGGAGAGAGGAGAAACCACGTCACATTAACACCGAGGTGGAGAAAACGCAGAGAGGAGAAACCACGTCACAATAACACAAAGGTGGAGAAAACGCAGAGAGGAGAAACCACGTCACATTAACACCGAGGTGGAGAAAACGCAGAGAGGAGAAACCACGTCACAATAACACAAAGGTGGAGAAAACGCAGAGAGGAGAAACCACGTCACATTAACACAGAGGTGGAGAAAACACAGAGAGGAGAAACCACGTCACATTAACACCGAGGTGGAGAAAACGCAAAGAGGAGAAACCACGTCACAATAACACAAAGGTGGAGAAAACGCAGAGAGGAGAAACCACGTCACATTAACACAGAGGTGGAGAAAACACAGAGAGGAGAAACTACGTCACAATAACACAGAGGTGGAGAAAACACCGAGAGGAGAAACCACGTCACAATAACACCGAGGTGGAGAAAACGCAGAGAGGAGAAACTACGTCACAATAACACCGAGGTGGAGAAAACGCAGAGAGGAGAAACCACGTCACAATAACACCAAGGTGGAGAAAACACACAGAGGAGAAACCACGTCACAATAACACCAAGGTGGAGAAAACGCAGAGAGGAGAAACCACGTCACATTAACACAGAGGTGGAGAAAACACAGAGAGGAGAAACTACGTCACAATAACACCAAGGTGGAGAAAACACACAGAGGAGAAACCACGTCACAATAACACAGAGGTGGAGAAAACACACAGAGGAGAAACCACGTCACAATAACACAGAGGTGGAGAACACGCAGAGAGGAGAAACCACGTCACAATAACACAAAGGTGGAGTAAACACAGAGAGGAGAAACCACGTCACATTAACACCGAGGTGGAGAAAACGCAGAGAGGAGAAACCACGTCACAATAACACCGAGGTGGAGAAAACGCAGAGAGGAGAAACCACGTCACAATAACACCGAGGTGGAGAAAACACAGAGAGGAGAAACTACGTCACAATAACACCAAGGTGGAGAAAACACACAGAGGAGAAACCACGTCACAATAACACAGAGGTGGAGAAAACGCAGAGAGGAGAAACCACGTCACATTAACACCGAGGTGGAGAAAATGCAGAGAGGAGAAACTACGTCACAATAACACAGAGGTGGAGAAAACGCAGAGAGGAGAAACCACGTCACAATAACACAGAGGTGGAGAAAACACAGAGAGGAGAAACTACGTCACAATAACACAGAGGTGGAGAAAACGCAGAGAGGAGAAACCACGTCACAATAACACAGAGGTGGAGAAAACGCAGAGAGGAGAAACCACGTCACAATAACACAGAGGTGGAGAAAACGCAGAGAGGAGAAACCACGTCACATTAACACAGAGGTGGAGAAAACACAGAGAGGAGAAACTACGTCACAATAACACCAAGGTGGAGAAAACACAGAGAGGAGAAACCACGTCACAATAACACAAAGGTGGAGTAAACACAGAGAGGAGAAACCACGTCATATTAACACCGAGGTGGACCGAGGTGGAGAAAACGCAGAGAGGAGAAACTACGTCACAATAACACAAAGGTGGAGTAAACACAGAGAGGTGAAACCACGTCACAATAACACAAAGGTGGAGTAAACGCAGAGAGGAGAAACCACGTCACAATAACACCGAGGTGGAGAAAACACAGAGAGGAGAAACCACGTCACAATAACACAGAGGTGGAGAAAACACAGAGAGGACACAGAGGTGGAGAAAACACAGAGAGGAGAAACCACGTCACAATAACACCGAGGTGGAGTAAACACAGAGAGGACACAGAGGTGGAGAAAACACAGAGAGGAGAAACCACGTCACAATAACACCGAGGTGGAGAAAACACAGAGAGGAGAAACCACGTCACAATAACACCAAGGTGGAGAAAACACAGAGAGGAGAAACCACGTCACAATAACACAGAGGGGGAGAAAACGCAGAGAGGAGAAACCACGTCACAATAACACCAAGGTGGACCGAGGTGGAGAAAACACAGAGAGGAGAAACCACGTCACAATAACACAGAGGTGGAGAAAACACAGAGAGGAGAAACCACGTCACAATAACACCGAGGTGGAGAAAACACAGAGAGGAGAAACCACTTCACAATAACACAGAGGTGGAGAAAACACAGAGAGGAGAAACCACGTCACAATAACACCGAGGTGGAGAAAACACAGAGAGGAACCACGTCAAAATATCACCAAGGTGGACCCGAGGTGGAGAAAACACAGAGAGGAGAAACCACGTCACAATAACACCGAGGTGGAGTAAACACAGAGAGGAGAAACCACATCACAATAACACCGAGGTGGACCGAGGTGGAGAAAACGCAGAAAGGAGAAACCACGTCACAATAACACAAAGGTGGAGTAAACACAGAGAGGTGAAACCACGTCACAATAACACAAAGGTGGAGTAAACACAGAGAGGAGAAACCACGTCACAATAACACAAAGGTGGAGTAAACACAGAGAGGAGAAACCACGTCACAATAACACCGAGGTGGAGAAAACACAGAGAGGTGAAACCACGTCACAATAACACAAAGGTGGAGAAAACACAGAGAGGAGAAACCACGTCACAATAACACCGAGGTGGAGAAAACACAGAGAGGAGAAACCACGTCACAATAACACAAAGGTGGAGTAAACACAGAGAGGAGAAACCACGTCACAATAACACCAAGGTGGAGAAAACACAGAAAGGAGAAACCACGTCACAATAACACAGAGGTGGAGAAAACACAGAGAGGAGAAACTACGTCACAATAACACCGAGGTGGAGTAAACGCAGAGAGGTGAAACCACGTCACAATAACACCGAGGTGGAGAAAACACAGAGAGGAGAAACCACGTCACAATAACACAGAGGTGGAGAAAACACAGAGAGGAGAAACCACGTCACAATAACACAGAGGTGGAGAAAACACAGAGAGGAGAAACCACGTCACAATAACACAGAGGTGGAGAAAACACAGAGAGGAGAAACCACGTCACAATAACACAGAGGTGGAGAAAACACAGAGAGGAGAAACCACGTCACAATAACACAGAGGTGGAGAAAACACAGAGAGGAGAAACCACGTCACAATAACACAGAGGTGGAGAAAACACAGAGAGGAGAACACAGAAACGTCACATTTAAGCCTGATTTATACTTCGAGTGTACGCTGTAGCCAACGGAGTAAGCTACGTACGTAGCCCTGCATTGGTTACTTGTGCATTGGTGTCTGCGTTGTCCTGCATTTACACCGGCAAAACGCTAGTTGGCGTAGCATTATAGCGTCTAATGTTATCGACTGCGACGTGTAGTTACATTTTTGAGGAGGTGCACGTCAGGCTGCGATGTAGGGTACGGTGCAGATTTGACGCAGAAGTAAAAATCAAGCTTTACACAGAGAGCCCTATTTTAACGATCTGAGTGCACGGCTTGAAGCACATGGCGCAATTTTTGTAGTTAAACAGCAGAAAAAAAGGGTCAGTGCGCCAGACGCATGGTTCAAAAGGGTTGGACTTTGAAGTCATGGTTATGTGACTGAACTGTACTACAGACTGGAGTCTGTTAACAGACAGACGCCGTCTCCTCAATGCGCTGCATTATCAGGAACTATGATGAACCGTCGTGGGTCACATCTCTCTCTCTTTATTGTGTGTTTTATTGATGTATGAGTGTTTTCTTTTACTTTCATGATTAAAGAGGCTGCTTTAAGTCATTTTAAATGTGCAGTAACGTCACAGCAAATATCGTGGAGCATTTAAGCAGCAAAACAAAAAAAACGAGTTTTAACGTTGACATGACAGGACAGAGGAACTCAGAGGAACAGGAAACAGAATTCAGCTTTTAGCCTCTAAAATCATTTAGACGCTCTGATGGAGCTCAGGACTGATCAGGAGGACGGCTGCTTTACAGTTTAATTGTATGAACCTGGACTGTGTGTGTGGCTTTTTGGATGTGTAGAAGAACACAGAACATTAATTATCAATAGATCCTGACTGATCCTGTTGGCGTGAAAACAAAGTATGACACACTGAATGAATCATCATTTAAAGATGATTAAAATATCTAAATTCACTGATATATTTCAGCTGTGCCATCTTATACACAGGCTACTGTAACATCTCATGGACTGACGCCTTCCAAACACACATTAGTCAGCACAGTAATCGCTTGTGGTCATTGCAACACGGTTGAGTCACACCGTTCTAGACTTCCAAGGGCCCCAACAGGCCCAGATTAACCAGGTGCCTTGTGGGTTTCGGTCGTTTCATGAATTGCACAAGAACTTGAACCACTAAATTACAACATCAGCTGAGGCGGGCCCTGCAGTGTTAGTGTTGGACCTCGGTGTGTCAGAGGGGGCCTGTGCTCACATGGTACATGTTCCTAAATAAAGTGGTGTTTATTGAAATACCATGATAGGGGCCCGACAATGACCGCTGAATCCAGCTATGATGGAACAGTGTAAATGATTCCATTAAATATAGTGTCAACAGGATGTGAGAAAAGAAAAACTGATGATAGCTCATTTTTTCAACATCTCTGCACCAGATCATACTGTAGATTACAGAGCTTTGAGTTTGGCCCCTTGTATCACTGCAAAAACAGATGTAAACTCATGTGAAAATCCCCATAATTCCCTGCTGTCAGTGTCTTCCTACCTCAGTTTGCACCATGTGTGATCGGTGGAGTCGCAAGTCAAAGACGGAGCCGTAGATGTCCAGCGTGTCCTTGGTGTCCAGCTGCTGCAGCACTCGATCCAGAACGATGAAGGTCCCTGTACGGCCCACACCAGCACTGACGTACACACACACCAAACTCCAGTTAAAAACCACTCGCTTTAACAAATACAAGTAATGAGCAGGATTCTGTCTCATGAGCAGCTTCTCCCGATAACACCACAACCTCAGCTCAGTTATCTCCAGTGGTGGACATTTACTCAAATACTGTCCTTAAGTAAAAATTAGAGGTATTTGTACTAGAGTGGAGTTTTCTTTTCATGCCACTTTCTCCTTCTGCTCCATCTCACAGGGAGATCTTGTACTTTTTACTTCACTACATTTATCTGACAGCTTCAGTTACTTTACAAAGTCAGATTTTTACACACAGAACACATGAAGAGTTTATTTATTAGTAATAAATTAAACTCCAACAGTTTATACAAGTACAGCTGGTACATTAGTTGATGTAATTTAATTTAATTGGCAACTATTTTCATAATCGTTGAAGTCATTTTTTCAAGATTTGCTGCTTTTCATTTTGATTATTTTAGTTTTGAGGTTTAAATTGAGAGAACAAGCATTGAGAAGGTGTCACTTTGGGCTCTGGGTAACTGTGACACCATTTCTCACTATTTTCAGAAGTTTTACAGTCGATTAATGGAGAAAATAATCAGCAGATTAATCCATAATAAAAATAATCATTAACTGCAGTCTGATACAAAATAGTTCACACTCAACCAACTACATGAATGCATGAGTAATAATAATCTAATGATAAAATATATATCAGTATAACAGTCACAACGGACATTTTCATTCTGCATTAAGTACTTTACTATTTTAGGTAAATTTTCCTGATTAAATACTTTTATTTAAGTAACATTTTCAATGCAGTACTTTTACTCAAGTAAAGGACCTGAGTACTTCGTCCACCACTGGTTATCTCAGAGGTTTTGTTGAGCTCCACTTTGTGTCTCTCATGTGTTTTTCAGGTCATTCTGTTTGAGGCGATGGGGGTTTGGAGGGGGTGAATGTGTGAAGATTTTAACATGTTTTAGGGTCTAGTGGACAGAATTACGGTATTGTTGGGTCTCTGTAAATAAAATTATAAGAAAAGTGCAATGAGATAACGTCTACTATGAATTTGAAAAAGTAAAATCACTTCTGTAATAAACACTTTTAAATGTTACCAGGATCAATAGAAAGTTTAATAAAGGAATCTTGATGTTATTTACTGACTCTAAAAAGTGGAGTTCATGATGGTGTCCTTGTCATGTACCTGCAGTGGACCACGGTGGGTCCAGATCCAGGACTTCTGTTGACATAGTCCCGGACGGTCCGGACAAACTGGATGAGGGACTGAGTGGTGTCTGGGACTCCGTGATCGGGCCACACTGTGTAGTGAAACTGACGGACCAGCCGAGTGAAGCGCAGCTGCTCCTCCTGCACAGAGACACAGCATTATGACACGAAACTGTCATAACACAACATGGGGTCTTAACTTCTTTTTATGAAATACTTTTAAATTTGATATTAAAGGAACATTTCCACACAGTCAAAACTAAAGGACACGTGATGTTGTGGCGGCTTTACTGTTGCTGAGTGCATGAGGGATCTGATGAAACAGGACATTTATTCTGGTTTATTTTCTAAACATGTCTCAGACACGTCCAGCGACTTTACCTTTCAGCTGCTGTATGAACAAGTACTTTTACAAGTTTACGTTTGCTTTAACACTATAAGTCCATTTAATTAGGTGATAACTATTACGGTTGTAAAACAATTACACAAGACTTCTGGTCGTTCAGCTTCAGTATTTGTTCTATAATAAATAGTGATATAAAGAAGCAGCCAACACATCAGAGGAAACTGATATTAAAGAGTCAAACACCACTTGATCATTTTACGTACACTGCAGATGTTGAACTCTCGTATAGTCCACTCAGGAAGAACAGACTCTGACAGCATCTGGACGATCAAGTCTCCGTAGTACAGAGGGTCCTGATCAAACGGCCAGTAGTGGTCACACTTCACCTGGACACAGGGTGTCACATGTATTTAACATGCAACATGTACAGTTCATAACATGGTTGTAACGTGTGTAACATAGATGTAACATGGATGAAACGTGTATGTAATGTGTGTGACGCGTGGAAGATTTACAGCTTGTAACAGGTGCATTACATATGTGTCACATCTAACATGTGTTTAACATGTATTTCAGATGTGTAACATGCATTTTACACAGATGTAATTTGTGTGCTATGTGTGTAACACAAGTGTAACATGTACAGTGTGTAACATGTATCTAACATGTGTGTAACATGTGTGTCACATGTATTTAACATGGGAAGTGTGTAACATACATGTAACGTGTATTTAACAATTATGTGATGTGTGTAACATTTACTGCTTGTAACATGTGCATTACAGGTGTGTAACTGTGTAACATATATTTAACATGTATGTAATGTGTGTAACGTGTGTAACATGGATGTAACTTGTACGGTTTGGAACATACATGTAACATGTATATGACATGTGACATGTGTGACATGGATCTAACATGTATTTAATGTGAGTAACGTGTGTAACTCATATGTAACGTGTAAAGTGTGTAACATGTATCTAACATGTGTGTAACATGTGTGTCACATGTATTTAACATGGGAAGTGTGTAACATACATGTAACGTGTATTTAACAATTATGTGATGTGTGTAACATTTACTGCTTGTAACATGTGCATTACAGGTGTGTAACTGTGTAACATATATTTAACATGTATGTAATGTGTGTAACGTGTGTAACATGGATGTAACTTGTACGGTTTGGAACATACATGTAACATGTATATGACATGTGACATGTGTGACATGGATCTAACATGTATTTAATGTGAGTAACGTGTGTAACTCATATGTAACGTGTAAAGTGTGTAACATGTATCTAACATGTGTGTAACATGTGTGTCACATGTATTTAACATGGGAAGTGTGTAACATACATGTAACGTGTATTTAACAATTATGTGATGTGTGTAACATTTACTGCTTGTAACATGTGCATTACAGGTGTGTAACTGTGTAACATATATTTAACATGTATGTAATGTGTGTAACGTGTGTAACATGGATGTAACTTGTACGGTTTGGAACATACATGTAACATGTATATGACATGTGACATGTGTGACATGGATCTAACATGTATTTAATGTGAGTAACGTGTGTAACTCA